>NW_027507903.1:527224609-527608129 GCF_037356315.1 Lithobates pipiens | reverse complement strand
CATACAGGTATGTGGGTGGGCTGAGTGTGTACAGGTTTGAGGAGGCTGAGCGTGTACGGTGTACGGGTGTATGGTATGGTATATCATCTGTCTTGTATACAGCTTTATACACCCATCTTCCTTCCTGTATTCCTCCATCATCACTGACTGCAAATATATATTATCTCCAAAGTTTCCAAAGTCTGCCTGATAACAGAAACAGCCCTAAAGACAAAATACACTACTATCATTTTATAAAACCTCCTCTATTGAGAGAAAAAGTATTACCTGTAGTATCTAAAAACATGTGCTGTACTAGTCGTTGTAGCTTTATTAAGCACGTTACAAGTCTACTCTTTTGCTTTCATTTTTTTTTAATAATATTTATTAATTATTGTAGAATTAGCAGACACTATCAATTAAACCTAATAGGGTTAAAATTCTGCCCTGCACAAAATAACCACTGGTGAAGTCACCACCTTATTTTTTTTTTAAAGGGATGCATGTAAGAGCATTGCTGTCTATGCTTTGTGATAGCTACAAAGTTAATATAAATGAAAAAACAAAACTTCTATGAGACTGATTGGCAGGTATGACCGTGGGGAGGGACTAAAAGCAGCACACAAGGAGCATGATATATTACAGCCCAGGGCAAGGCTATGGGGCTAAAGGAACACCTGCCCTAGTTTAATACAATAATATCAGAGTAACAGCACAGAGGATGCTGCACAGGTGAATGTTGTATTAGTCAGCCATCTAGAGCAGGCACATGAGTCTCACATAAGGACATTAATGTTAGATTAAATAACCATAGCCTGGAGGGGAGCCTCAAGCACGAGAGAGAAAATAACACTGAACATCATAACCAAGGGGGTTGATGGACTGGACATGGTGAAAGCTCCAAGAGCAAAGCATGTGAAATGCCCATCAAGCTGCAATAACTATTAATTAAACATCCAAAAAACATCCAGGCATGTTTAGAGTGCATAAAAAGGACTCATTTTATGGACATTCAACATATTCAGAAATTTTATTTTATTTCACTGATGACCTAAAAAAAAAAACATGATACTAACTATACTCCTGAGAAAATATACATGTATCTAAGGAACAGGGTATAATAAAACCAACAATACTATATAAAAGAGAAGAGTGTACCCTGATCAACAAAGTATAGAATAATGAAGTCCCACAGCCTCTAGGCATAAAATTATAAATGATATTTCTCATGGGCATAAAGTAATCTATTTGAAACTGCTACTATCATCAATTAAAGGAGAAGTACAGCCAAAGCTTGTTTGGCTGTACTTCTCCTGTGGATCACAGGAGTGAAATTCATTCTGTACTCCTGTGACCAGCTTTCAGCTGACAGCGGGCTAAGGCCCACTGTCAGCTGACATCACACAGCTGTTCCAGGCTGGGGAAAGATCACAACAATGGAGTCGGGATCTGCCCACAAGTCTGGATCGGTGTCACGTCACATTCGGCTACCCATCACATTTTGCTACCATCTGGAGTGCGCATGTAGGTCCAAGTAATATCTCCTAAACCTACACGGTTTAGGAGATATTTGCCGAAAGACAGGCACTGCTGTCTACGGCGCATGCGCCGTAGACAGCGGTGCGCAGGCACACTGAGCGCGCCGCAGTTAACAGCGATATGCCACGAGTGGCGGCTCCCGTGCGCATGACGAATGACAGCGCGGAGCAGCGAGACCCACCGAGAAGATGGACACTCCAGACTACAGGGGACAGCGGTGACTTCGCTGGCTCCTGTGTCAGGTAAGTGACACATAATGGACTACTATGTGATGCATAGTAGTCCTTTATGCTTTGCCTTTGCAGGGAATCAAAGAGGAAGTAAACCCATAAGGGTTTACTTCCTCTTTAAACAGTAGAGACCCGCGCTATAGCCAAATGACGGCTACAGTGCAGACCTCCTTTGCCGAGACTACGTCTATTGACATCGTCCCGTGCACGAGCGGCCTGCGCGCCCCCTGAGGGGCGCACGCGGCGCGCTCTGTGATCGGCGAGTCTAGGAGACTCGCCTGATCACGGATCTGAGCAAGGGGTCGATCCCGACCCCTTACCGCGTGATCAGCTGTCAGCCAATAACAGCTGATCATGTAATACAACGGAGCTGGCAATCGGCTATTTTTCCTCCTCGCGCTGACAGCGCAAGGAGAAAAAAAAGAGCCGATCACCGGCGGCCGTGATCGGTAAATCAGTCCCGATCACGACCAGCTTACCAGTGCCCACCTGCCCCCTGCCAGTGCCACCTCTGTAATAAAAAAAGTGCCACCCATCAGTGCCCATAGTGCCACCCAGCAGTGCCCATAGTGCCACCCAGCAGTGCCCACAGTGCCACACATCAGTGCCCACATTGCCACCATCAGTGCCCACAATCTGCCTCAACAACGGTGCTGCACCCCAGTGCCACATATCCGTGCCCATCGGTGTCATCTACCAGTGCCCAGCAGTGCCACCTATCAGTGCCACCTATCAGTGCCCATCAGTCCCATCTATCAGTGGTACCTATTAGTGCCACCCATCCGTGCCATCTTATATGTGCCCATTTTTGCCCATCAGTGCCGCCTTATCTGTGCCCATCAGTACTGCCTTATCTGTGCCTATCGGTGCCACTTTATCTGTGCCTATCGGTGCCACTTTATCTGTGCCTATTAGTGCCGCCTTAACTATGCCTATCAGTGCCCACTAGTGCAGCCTATCAGGGCCCATCAGTGCCGCCTCATCAGTGCACTTCAATGAAGGAGAAAAATGACCCGTTTGCAAAATGTTATAACAAACTATTAAACATATAGCGAAAAATCAAATAAATGGTGCTGCGCTCCCTTAAACCAATAAACTAGATAAATTAATCCATAAAGTGCTAACCAATAAATACATAAACTATCTGTGAATAAATTCTGATTCCCGTGACAATAAATAAATAATCTGTGAATAAATTCTGATTCCCGTGACAAATCGTGATCAGTGATGCTCCAGGTAGGATGAAGATCTTGCCAGTTTGACACCCTGATGTGGGGATAAGACCTCCTAGTTGCAATTAAGGGTACACTGCTGTTACCATCTGAGACTTTGGTCTCTATATGCGGTTCACCTTACAGCAGTAAGGTAAGGGGCCATCTTAACTGTTAGGTGCGGGACACTGAAGAGACACCAGAGTGTGCACAGTTTGCGTTGTATTGCACCTGCTACTACGAGAAGCACCTTATGGATTTTTTGCCACCCTTTACTTACTCTGTAGTTTGAGAGACTTATTCATTTTTTTGCACTGAATGATTCACTATCATCAAGCTTGGTTTTATTATTTTTATACACACTCTGTGAGATATTTTATTTACTCGCATTTATCACTATCACTGTATGGTTGTATGCGATTTTCCTGTTACCGATGCGATTTTATATGTTTGTATCTACACTTAGTAAGTTAATTTATTTATTTGCATTCATCACTATCACTGTGTGATTTTATGCGATTTTGCTTTGGCTTATGCGATTTTATATATGTTTTTTTTTTTTTTTTTTTGCACATATATATATATATATATATTCGTTTGGAATGTTTTCTTGCACTAGTCACTTTAATCACTGATCACAATTTGTCACGGGAATCAGAATTTATTCACAGATTATTTATTTATTGTCACGGGAATCAGAATTTATTCACAGATAGTTTATGTATTTATTGGTAAGCACTTTATGGATTAATTTATCTAGTTTATTGGTTTAAGGGAGCGCAGCACCATTTATTTGATTTTTCGCTATATGTTTCAGTGGTAGGGTTTATACCTCTGTCGGTGTTTGGCTGCAACCCTATTTGAGGTTCAATAGATTTTATTTACGATAGCGCAGGGATACTTCTTTTATCATTTAAACTATTAAACATGATTTTTTATTTTTTTGCATCTTTTTTTATTTGTATAGCAAAAAATAAAACTCCCAGCTGTAATTAAATACCACCAAAATAAAGCTCTATTTGTGGGAAAAAAATTATAAAAATTTCATTTGGGTACAGTGTTGTATGCCCGCACAATTGTCATTCAAAGTGCATCAGCGCTGAAAGCTTAAAATTGGTCTGGGCAGGAGGGGGGTTTAAGTGCCCAGTAAGCAAGTGGTTAAATACCACCAAAAGAAAGTTCTATTTGTGTTTACAAAAAATTATATAAATTTCATTTGGGTACAGTGTTGCATGACTGAGCAATTGTCAGTTAAAGTAGCACAGTGCTGAATAGCAAAATGTGGTCTGGACATGAAGTGGGGAAAAAACCTTCTGGAGGTCAAGTGGTTAAATAAAGGGATGTTGTGGCTTTTTAAACCCATGCTGAGGAATCTGTGTGTTTATTGGAATTTTATTTAGGGGACAGAATTAACAAATCCATCAGTTATGCTCATCATGCGGTTTACGGTTCACGTTAAAAGCTGAGGATTGAAATATGACTCCATTCCTGTGGGCAATACACAAGACTGTTCCTTCTTGTTGTTAATTCTGCCCCAGTGATTGCTGGACAAAGCCGTCTTCACTCATAATGGTGTGTATACCAAACTGATCCACATAAATCTAGATTCAACTGACAACAAATATTCAATTGTTCAGTGCTGTGGCAGCACAATCTATTGCCTGAGGGTCGATGTGCATGTATGAAATTTATTGCGCTGGATATTACCAGTCTCTTCAGTGAGTAATAGGGAAAAATGCACCTTACAATTTCTGTAAATGTATGATACCAACCTAATTTGTTTGGTAAAGTATAATGTAAGTGTCAAACATCTGTAAATGTGTAATAAAAGCATCAGATGGCAGCATTATAACAGTGCTATCTTAAAAAGAAGTATCTGTGCTTATTACATTTACCTAGGGCAGTGTTTCTAAACCTGTTTTCAGTCAAGGCACCCTTTAAAATTAGAGACAATCTCAAGGCACCCTTTAACCACTTGCTTACTGGGCACTTAAACCCCCCTCAGTCCCAGACCAATTTTCAGCTTTCAGCGCTGATGCACTTTGAGTGACAATTACGCGGTCATACAACACTGTACCCAAATGAAATTTTTATCATTTTTTTCCCACAAATAGAGCTTTCTTTTGGTGGTATTTAGTTACAGCTCGGAGTTTTATTTTTTGCTAAACAAACAAAAAAAGATGCAAAAAAAAATAAAAAAAAAAATCATGTTTTAATAGTTTGTTATAAAATTTTGCAAACGGGTCATTTTTCTCCTTCATTGAAGTGCGCTGATTAGGCGGCACTGATAGGCTGCATTGGTGGGCACTGATGGGCTGCATTGGTGGGCACTGATGGGCTGCATTGGTGGGCACTGATGGGCTGCACCGGTGGGCACTGATAGGCATAGTTAAGGCGGCACTAATAGGCACAGATAAGGCGGCACCGATGGGCACAGATAAGGCGGCACTGATGAGCAAAGATGGGCACAGATAAGATGGCACGGATGGGTGGCACGGATAAGTGGCACGGATGGGTGGCACGGATGGGCACTGATAGGTACCACAGATAGATGGGACTGATGGGCACTGATAGGTGGCACTGATAGGTGGCTCTGATAGGTGGCACTGCTGGGCACTGATGGGCGGCACTGCTGGGCACAGATGGGCGGCACTGCTGGGCACTGATGGGCGGCACTGGGGTGCAGCACCTTTGAGGCAGATTGGGTGGCACTGTGGGTGGCACTGTGGGTGGCACTGTGGGGTGGCACTGTGGGTGGCACTGTGGGTGGCACTGTGGGTGGCACTGTGGGCACTATGGGCACTATGGGCACTGACGGGGGGCACTGACGGGGGGCACTTACTTTTGCTTTTATTTTATTTCAGGATGGCACTGCGGGAGGCAGGTGGGCACAGGCAGGTGGCAGGTGGTCCCTTGTATTGATGGCCGTGATCGGGACTGATGTCCCGATCACGGCCGCCGACGATCGGCTTTTTTTTTCTCTCCTCGCGCTGTCAGCGCGAGGAGGAATAATAGCCGATTACCGGCTCCATTCTATCACATGATCAGCTGTCATTGGCTGACAGCTGATCACGTGATAAGGGGTCGGGATCGACCCCTTACACGGATCGGTGATCAGGCGAGTCTCACGGACTCGCCGATCACAGAGCGCGCCGCGCGTGCCCCTCAGGGGGCGCGCAGGCCGCTCGTAACCGGGACTACGTCAATAGACGTAGTCCCGGAAATGTAGGTCCGCGCTAATGCCGTCATTTGGCAATAGCGCGGATCTGTAGTGGTTAAAATTATGGGCAGTCTCAAGGGACCCCATTCTAAAATGTATAAAACTATTCTAATGTAGCGTTCACACGACCAGACTTTTTCGACAGACTAGGTCCGACGGTCTTCCCGACAGACTTTCGGCAGAGGTCCGACGGACTTTCCGAATGAGCTGACTTGTGTACACAAAAGGACTTTCTGGCAGACTAGG
The DNA here is from genome assembly GCF_037356315.1 of Lithobates pipiens. Lineage (NCBI taxonomy): Eukaryota > Metazoa > Chordata > Amphibia > Anura > Ranidae > Lithobates > Lithobates pipiens. Next base: position 527,601,704 of record NW_027507903.1, on the reverse strand, counting down.
TTTGACGGACTTTCCAACGGACTTTCAAAATTAACGGACTTGCCCGTCCGTTCATTTTGAACGTGACTCCAGGTACGACGGGACTAGAAAGGGAAGTCAATCTCGCAGCTTTCATCAGTGAAATTTACACATTGCCAGCCCCGTCGCCTAGTATGGATTTTAAGGGGAACCCCTACGCCGAAAACACGGCGTGCGGTCTCCCTCAAATTTCATACCAGACCCTTATCCAAGCACACAGCCCACCCGGTCAGGAAAGGGTGTGGGGACGAGCGAGCGTCCCCCCCCTCTCCTGAACCGTACCAGGCCACATGCCCTCAACATGGGGGGTGGGTGCTTTGGGGAAGGGGGGCACCCTGCGGCCCCTCACCCCAAAACACCTTGTCCCCATGTTGATGAGGACAAGGGCCTCTTTCCGGCAACCCTGGCCGTTGGTTGTCGGGGTCTGCCGGCGAGGGGCTTATCGGAATCCTGGGAGCCCCCTTTAATAAGGGGGCCCCCAGATCCCGGCCCACCACCCTATGTGAATAAGTATGGGGTGCATGGTACCCCTACGCATTCACCTGGGGGGAAAAGTGTCAATAAAAAAACACACTACACAGATTTTTAAAGTAGTTTATTAGGCAGCTCCGGAGGTCTTCTTCCGACTTCAGGGATCTTCTTCCGACTAGTTTTTATTTTTCTTCATTTTTTTTTTATTATTTTTATCTTTTATCTTTTTTTTCTTTTTTTATTATTGTTAAACCATTTTTTTAGGAGCCCCGTTAGGAGGCTTTGGCGAAATATCAGGGGTCTAAACGGGGGGAATCTGCACCACACAGGGTGATTAGGGTGTACCCAGACACACCTGGCATACTCTGTGCGCATGCCTATGATGCCTGGGCACCTTGGTTGAAAAAGGCTGACCTAGGACATGTTGTGAAAGCAGAACTTTACTCTCTAAATCAACATGAACTATTTTTAGTCCTTACACTACTAGCATTAGTAAACAGATAGCAGGGTTGGGCCGTCCATTAGAGGCGCAGCCCCCTATCCATGTGTCTGGCCCCCTAATCTACATTTGGGGTAGCGGATGCATGGATTTCAATGGGGGAGTTGAAGCACGCAATTAGAACCAGAGGCTCTAATAGGCTTCAAAAAAGGGTGGGCTCGGGAGCCCATCCAGTTGCGTGACAACAGTGAATGATCACAGCTGCTGGTGACCTGACCCAAATGACCGGGGGGGGGGGGGGGGGGTGATGTGGCACACCCCCCTGCTTGCATGCCAGAGCTAAGGGCAGATGGATTACAGGAAGTAAATGCTACATGGATCATCAGCCCTTAATCAAGATGACTGCAGCTAGAAATGCTAATGGTTTTTTTTCAAAGTGATTTCACAAAAAAATAAAGTGTGGAGACATGGATGGATGGGTGAGTTTGGAAAAAGGGATGAACAAGTGTTTTCAGGTGGTGCTCAGATAACGTTTTAGTTCCTCTCTAAAGCTGAACTCCAGGGAAACATCTAAAAACAGATAAAAACATATAAGTAATCTGTTTTATCTACTAAAAGAGTAGTATATCCATCCATAAAGTTCTGAGATTTACACAGCTCTGTCACACAACACAGCCCTGTCTGGCCAGGCAGGAAACCTTATTTTTCTCTGCCAGTTACAGTGTTACTAAACCCAGGACCCTGCATTCACTATAACTTGTCTCCCACAGTACACAGAACATGGAAATGCAATAGTTTTAGTAAATATAAACTGATAAATACCTTTTCTCATCAGCAGTATATAGTAGTCGTGTGACTTTTATCACTACAAAAGGAGTGAAAAGGAGGACTTTTCAATTTCCCCTGACCCTTTGTCTGGACTGATTGACCCTGTTCTGATCACATGCATGCGCCCAAGAAAAAAAAAAAAAACTTTTTAGCAATACACACCAAACTGAGCATGTGTAGCCTGTCCCCTAATGCTCTGTTCTATCAGATAATGGTCTGGAGTCAGTGGAAGAATGGAAGGATCAGGCTCATGCAGCCTTTATACACAATGCAGTGGATAAACTCCTTAGGTTCCACAGTGAGTATGATAAGCATGCTTTACTGCATATACCATATACAGACTGATTATACTGTTGTGGGTTTAGAAACACTTTAAGTATCACTTACTGTACAGGCAGGGCTGGACTTACCATTGGGCTTGACTAGGCTCAAGCCCATGGGCCCCACCCAATAATGGGCCCTGGGGGCCCCCCTGTTTATGTTTTAAATACCGTATCTTATTTACGTTTTAAACACTAGGTGTCTGCGCTATAGCCGAAAGATGGCTGCAGCGTGGACTCCAATTGCTGGGAGGACGTCCCTAGACGTTCTCCTGTTTACTTCCCCAATGCGTGTCCTTGGACATAGCCAATCACAGATCATGCTAAATGGCCAATTACAGCAGCCATTTAGCACTCGATCACAGTGTCCAATGGGAGATGATCTCATATGTAAACATATGAGATCATCTCTCATCGCCAGCTCTCCCTCCTCCCACAGAGACAGTGTGTGAAGAGGGAGAGTGAACGGCAGCAGGTAAAAAAAAGGGGGGAAATAAAGTGCTCACAGTGCCACATGTCCCCAGTGCCACGTATACGTGCCATCTGTCATCAGTGCCACGTATAAGTGCCATCTGTCATCAGTGTCACGTGTCATTAGTGTCATCTGTCAGTGTCACGTATAGTGCCACTTATTAGAGTCATCTGTCATCACTGTCACGTATTAGTGCCATCTGTCATCAGTGCCACGTATTAGTGCCATGTGTCATCAGTGTCACGTATTAGTGCCGCCTGTCATCAGTGCCACGTATTAGTGCCATGTGTCATCAGTGCCACACATTAGTGCCATCTGTCATCAGTGTCACGTATTAGTGCCGCCTGTCATCAGTGCCACGTATTAGTGCCATGTGTCATCAGTGCCACACATTAGTGCCATCTGTCATCAGTGTCCCGTGTCATCAGTGCCATGTATCAGTGCCACATCAGTGTCACATGTCATCAGTGCCACGTCAGTGTCAGATGGCAATGTCCTGGTGCTCCAGGGCCTTCAAAAGTGTAATAGGTAGTCAAGAAGTTAGATGTGTAATTTATGCTCCTAGAACACGTGAGGGTGCTCCCTGAATGTTGGGCCTCTCTAAGTGGCTAGGCAGTGAAAAAAGTCCCACACATGTATTATCGTAATACTCAGGAGGAGTAGCAGAATGTATTTTGGGGTGTCATTTGTGGTATACACATGCCATGTGAGAGAAATAACCTATTACAATGACAATTATTGAGATTAATTTAACATTTTTAATAGACTTCAGCAATTAACATAAATTATGTAATTTTGTTTAGTTGTTTGTTCAGAATCGTGATCTCTATTTTTATTCTCTGTTTATCCTGAATTGTGTAGCTCTAATACATAGCGTGTGTATGTATAATTTTGTTCTATTTAAAGTAATGTATAGAAGGTTGGGCCCGAAAGTGACTCAAGCCCAGGGGCCCCCACCACCCTAAGTCCTGCCCTGCTTACAGGTGTTGGTTCTCCTCCAGCATGTAATTGGACAGTGAAAGGGAAAGCAGCAGACTGCGGATCTCTTCTCTCTGTCATTGTGCTTTCTTTGCCGTGATAATGTTTATGTGTTAATTCTTGAGCAGTGCAGCACAATTTATTTGCTTCTTGTACTACTCCTTCCTCTCTCAGTCTGAGCTCTGCTGTAAAGGGAATGCAAAAATGTTTAAAGTGTTACATAAGCAACAACAGTACAATTAGTCTGTATATGCAGTACAGCATGCTTACTGTATGCACTGTGTAACCTAAGTGGTTAATTATGCACATTTGGGAAAAAGGCTGTTTGATCCTGTCTTCTCTGATCCTCCCCTTATTTCACTGTCCCCAATCCATCTCCTGATAGAACAGAGCCCTGGGGCCCTTCTGCAAATGCTCAGTTTGGTGTGTATTGCTAGAGAGTTTTTTTTTTTTTTTTGGGGGGGGGGGGGTGCATGTGATTGGCACAGGGCCATTCAGCACTGTCCAGACAGAGGGTCAGGAGTCATGCAGCCCCATAGGACAGTCAGAGGAGAATGAAAAATCCTCCTACAAACTTTAGTCAGTGCTCTGCTGGACACTGATAGAAGTCACAAGCCTGCAGATAAGAAAAGGTATTTAGCAGTTTGTATTTACTAAAATAGTTGCATTTCCATGTTCTGTGTACAGAGGGAGACCAGATATAGTGAATCCAGGGTCCTGGGTAGGGATGAGCCGAACACCCCCCGGTTCGGTTCGCACCAGAACTTGCGAACGACCCCCGCGTTCGAAACGAACGTTAGAACCCCATTGAAGTCTATGGGACTCGAACGTTCGAAATGGAAAGTGCTAATTTTAACGGCTAATATGCAAGATAGTGTCCTAAAAAGGGTTTGGGGACCTGCCTCCTGCCTCAGGGGACATGGGTCACTGCAAAAAAAAGTTTTAAAAACTGCCGTTTTGGCGGGAGCACTGATTTTAATGACGATTAAAGTGAAAAAAAAAGGTGAAATATTCCTTTAAATATGGTGCCTGGGGGGTGTCTGTAGTATGCCTGTGAAGTGCCACGTGTTTCCCGTGTTTGGAACAGTCCCGGCACAAAATGACATTAAACGGAAATAACACCATTTAAAACTGCTTGCGGTTTTAATGTTATATCTGGTTCCTGCAATATGGTTGAAAATCATTCAGAAAAAAGGCATGGGTAGCCCTCCCTGCCCATTACCAGCCTATTTGGGTCTTGTACGCATATTAAGGGGAACCCCGTACCCATATTAAAAAAAGGAAATGCGTGTGGCCCCCAGGCCCTATATACTCAGAACAGCAGTATACAGGCAAACAAGACAGGGACTGTGTAGGTTTGTTGTGTTAAGTTGAATCTGTTTGTAATTTTCAACCGGTACATTTTTAAAGTGTAGCTCCAGTCAAACAAACTATTTTTAAGCTTTTTGGAAAACATAGGGAAGGGTTATCACCCCTGTATAATTTGTTTTGTCGTCCATCTTTTTTCATCTCACTTGCTGCTGTCTCCTTGCGTTTGCAAGTAGGAGATGTTTGTAAGTTGGATGTTTGAAAGTAGGGGCCTGCCCTATATTATAGCGGTATGTACTGGGTACAGAGCACGCAGATAGCATGCACTATCTCCTAACACTACTGACTGCAAGCTCTATTATTAACCACTTGACCACTGGGCACTTAAACACCCTTAATAACCAGACCAATTTTCAGCTTTCGGTGCCCTCACATTTTGAATGACAATTACTCAGTCATGCAACACTGGACCTATAGGAAATGTTTGTCCTTTTTTTCATACAAATAGAGCTTTCTTTTGGTGGTATTTAATCACCTCTCAGTTTTTTATTTTTTGTGCTATAAAAGAAAAAAGACCGAAAATTCTGCGAAAAAATGAATTTTTCTTCGTTTCTGTTATAAAATTTAGCAGATTAGTAATTTTTTCTTCATAAATTTTGGCCAAAATTCATACTACTACATATCTTTGGTAAAAATAAGTACAAATTGGTGGATATTATTTGGTCTTTGTGAAAGTTATAGAGTCCACAAGCTATGGTGCCAATATCTGAAAATTGATCACACCTGAAGTACTGACGGCCTATTTCCTTTTTTTTTTTTTCCACAAAATTGTCATATTATCAGGTTATTTCACACACAGCATATGCATACCAAAAGACCCTGGAGAATACAATGGTGGTCGTTGCAAATTTTTATCTCACACGGTATTTGCACAGCAATTTTTCAAACGCGTTTTTTGGGGGGAAAAAACTGTTTTGTGCTTAAAAAACAAACAAAAAAAAGAGTAAAGTTAGCCCAATGTTTGCATAAAGTGAAAGATGAAGTTATGCTGAGTAAATAGATATCAAACATGTCACTCTTCAAAATTGCACATGCCCGTGGAATGGCGCCAAACGTCGCTACTTAAAAAATCCCCATAGGTGACGCTTAAATTTTTTTTTACTGGTTACATGTTTTGAGTTGCAGAGGAGGTCTAGGACTAGAATTATTGCTCTCGCTCTAACGTTCTCGGCGATACCTCACATGTGGTTTTTCATATGTGGGCGGGGCTTACGCATGCGTTCGCTTCTGCATGCGAGCACATGGGGACATGGGCGCTTTAAACATTTTATTTTTTTTTTTATTGTTCATTTTACTTTATTTATTTTAGTTTGAAATTTTTTTCCCCAAAAATATATTTTTGATCACTTTTATTCCTATTACAAGGAATGTAAACATCCCTTGTAATAGGAATATGGGGTGACAGGTCCTCTTTACAGTGAAATCTGGGGGTCAATATGACCCCACATCTCACCTCTAGGCTGGGAAGCCTGAAATAAAAAATAAAAAAAAGATTCTGGCTTTGATCGCACTGGCGAGTTGGTCGAAGCACCGGAGGGCGGTGAGGGGTGGGGGGCGTCTATGGCTGGGTATTTCAGGGTATCACCGAGTATGGCTGGGTATCTCCAAGTATGGCTGGGTATGGCAATTTATGGCAGGGTATTGCAGAGTATTGGCGGGGTATTGGCGGGGTACTACAGAGTAATAGCAGGGTACTGCAGAGTATTGGGGGGTACTCCAGAGTAATGGCAGGGTACTGCAGAGTAATGGGAGTTACTGCAGGGTAATGGGGGGTACTGCAGAGTAATGGCAGGGTACTCCAGAGTAATGGCAGGGTACTGCACTGCAGAGTAATGGCGGGGTACTGCACTGCAGAGTAATGGCGGGTACTGCAGAGTATTGGGGGGTACTGCAGAGTATTGGGGGGTACTGCAGAGTATTGGGGGGTACTGCAGAGTAATGGGGGTACTGCAGAGTAATGGCAGGGTACTGCAGAGTAATGGCAGGGTACTGCACTGCAGAGTAATGGCGGGGTACTGCAGAGTAATGGCGGGGTACTGCAGAGTAATGGCAGGGTACTGCAGAGTATGCACTGGTATTGCAGAGTATTGGCAGGGAATTGAGGGGTTAAATTCGGTGAGCAGCGATGTGGGCACTGCAGATGCAGCCCACATCGCTGCTGACACCGATCTCTTTCCCCTCCGCTGTACCGATCGGTACAGAGAGGGGAGGGAGGAACCGGCGTCATAACATGACGCCGGTTTGTTTACAAGTGATCACTCCGTCATTTGACGGAGCGATCACGTGGTAAACGGCCGCGACGAGCGGCCGTTTACCGTGATCCGTGATCCCAGGGGGCGCGCGAGAGCAGAATTCTGGGAGGCCGTTAATTAACGGCCTCTCAGAGTTAAACAACCACCCTGAAGCCGTTAATCGCAATGGGCAGTTGTTAAGTGGTTAAAGCTAGATCACTAGCTATATAGGTGAGGTGAATATAGTGGTGTATACTGCGGTCAGGGCACAGACAACAACCACTACACAGCAGCAAGATAGGAAATCAGCCAAAAACGATCGGTGTGTACTGTGTTGAAGGTACACAGAACACCCACTGCTTCAGATGCTAACACACTACACGAGGCCGCCTCAAAGGCGGCCTTATATAGTGTGGGGCGTGCACTACACAGCCTGAGCTATGATTGGCCACAGGCAGGATGCCTTTAGCCAATCATGGCTCTCCTCGCTGCTGGCGCTACGATTGGCCAAGCATGCGGGGTCACAGTGCATGCTTGGCCAATCATGAGCCAGCAATGCACTGCGCCACCGCAGTGCATTGTGGTCCGCGCGCGCCACTCGAATTTTGACGCGAACGGCCCAAACGTTCGGAATTCGCCGAACGCCCGAACAGCCAATGTTCGAGTCGAACGTACGTTCGACTCGAACACGAAGCTCATCCCTAGTCCTGGGATTAGTAACACTTTAAAACTAAGTCAAATTCAGGTACTTATATGGCTTCAATTTAAATAAATACATTTAATGATGTATTAAAGTATACAGAGTTCATTGGTTACATTCCATTATATCTGTCTAGAGATCAGCTTTAACATTTAATTGGTTGTAATGTACCATGTCTGTTCTTCTCTTTTTCATAGCTTATACTCATGAGCTCCATTATTTATGTTCTACATTTGTTTTGTCTTTTTTTTTCCTCTGTGATATTGCAGCTCTCTAACCATGATGGTCTTCATTAGTTACCCTCCACTGCTATTGACATGACACAATAATGCTGCTTAGGTCCTTCATATTTCTATCCTGGAAGCAAGATTTATACTCTTAAATATACTTTACATTCTAGCGCAAGGACCCATTATTTTTTATTCACAACGCCAATAAAAGTTTTAGTGACTCTTTCTTACTCTGCTTCATATACAGAGTAATTGAGTGCAACCACTCACATTGTACTTGAATTTTTCTGTCCTCTAGGTTACACTACATAAAGCATTATTTTAGCTGCAGAAATGTATGAGCGCAAATTTTCACGCAGCAAAAACATAGACCCAGCAAAAGGAAGTTGCAGCTACTACAGATCTGATACCTAGGAGGCCTTTCCAAAAGTGCAACAATATAAAGATCAAAATGTATAGAAGAACAGAGAAACAGTACACTAGCCTTGTGAATTACCTTTATATACCATTTATTTAAAAATAAAATGATATATATCATTTATTTAACAAATAAATTAGGCAAATCTACTCACAAACCAATGTAAAGGACATGCTCATAATAATATCCAAGCAAAAAAACACCAGAGCCACTGTTCACGCACTTCTTGTGTACCAGGAAGATTCCACACGGGTCCACAGATGTTTATGCATTTCAAGGGGAGATCACTATTCATAAGAGTTTAGATCTGCTGCATTCTGCAAGCCTATGTAGCCCTTACCCCTGAAGGAGCGGCTGAATTTATTGGGCTTACCGTTACCTTCTTCACGAGCGGGCGTTACACCTATATAATGATCTATCATTACAGGTTAAAGTGCCTGGCTCCACCTCACAGAAACAAGTGTCCCGGTACACAAGAAGTGTGTGTTGATTTACTAAAACTGGATAGTGCAAAATCTGGTCCAGCTGTGCATGGAAGCCATTCAGCTGTTAACTTAAGCTTGTTTAACCACCTCAGCCCCGGACCATTTTGCTGGTCAAAGACCAGACCACTTTTTGCGATTCAGCACTGCGTCGCTTTAACTGACAATTGCACGGTCATGCTACGTGGCTCCCAAACAAAATTGGCGTCCTTTTTTTCCCACAAATAGAGATTTATTTTGGTGGTATTTGATCACCCCTGCGGTTTTTATTTTTTGCGCTATAAACCAAAATAGAGCGACAATTTTGAAAAAAACACATTATTTTTTACTTTTTGTTATAATAAATATCCCCAAAAATATATAAAAAACATTTTTTTTCCCTCAGTTTAAGCCAATATGTATTCTTCTACATATTTTTGGTAAAAAAATCACAATAAGCGACTATTGATTGGTTTGCGCAAAAGTTATAGCGTTTACAAAATAGGGGATAGTTTTATGGCATTTTTATTAATATTTTTTTTTTACTAGTAATGGCAGCGATCAGTGATTTTTATTGTGACTGCGACATTATGGCGGACACATCGGACATTTTTGACACATTTTTGGGACCATTGTCATTTATACAGCAATCACTGCTATATAAATGCAGTGATTCCTGTGTAAATGACACTGGCAGTGAAGGGGTTAACCAGTGGGTGGCAGTGTAGGGGTTAAGTCTTCCTAGGGGTGTGTTACTAACTGTTGGGGGCTGGGCTTTCATTTAGTGAACACTGATCTCTGCTCCAAATACATGGAGCAGAGATCAGCGTCACTAGTTGCTAGGCAGAACGGGGAGATGCTGTTTACAATGGCATCTCTCCGCTCAGTCGCCCCGTGAGACGATCGCGGGTATGCCCGTGGCGATCGAGTCCGCAGGACCCGCGACCGGACTCACGGGGGTCCCGACTGGCACTCGAGCATGCCTCTGGCAGCGCGCTTGCAATGGCAGGGCGGCAAATTTAAAGGGACGTACAGGTACACCCATTTGCCTGCCCGTGCCATTCTGCCGACATACATCGGCGTGCGCCGGTCGGGAACCGGTTAATTAAACTTTGACAAAAACCCTAGAAGCTGGTTTCTATGCCGAGCTGCACCAGATTCCACACTCCAGTTTTAGTAAATCAACCCCAGTCTGAGGAAAGGCAGCAAGGCATGCTGAACACCTGAAAGTGGAATGGTTGTGGATGAACCCTGAAAATATGGAACAACGAGGGGCCATCCACAATTTGAGCAACACACCTGAGCGCAGAAGATTTAACTTTTTTTTAAGTGATCACCTGTCATCCATTATTTTGATCATGAAGGCATTTGAAGTAATTACTGATAAATGTGCATCTTTTACTTGTCGGCTTGGGGCATCTGTAGAAACATGTTGGCTTATTTAAAGCAAACTTGTCACTTTGCTCATTCAAGGCAACATAACAGGTTAATTTCTTACTTTCAAATATTTTTACTAGTTTTGTACAAGAATAGACAAAAAAAACTAAATGTACAGACTTTCCGCACTTGGAATGTAAGCAATGTTAAGAAACAAGCAGTCATAACTATCATGGAGTGTAACATACAGCCTGTAACTGGCACTAGAAATCAGGAGACTCCATCTCACAACCAGAACTTTGCATCCAGGTCAAGGGGGATAGGACCTATGGAACCCCCTATGGGATCATACTCTGCCTGGAAGGGTCCCCCCTTGGTCTAGGAAGCAGACAATCGCCCAGTGGGTGAAGACATAGTACCAGCCCCTCACCAGCTGGCTCAGGGGCATAAATAGCATGACATACACTCATTCCGAATCTGATTTTGAGAAACTTTTAATAAAAAAATTGGAAAGCAATAAAGAAGAGAAGAGAGAGAAGGGTGAAAAAGAATAGGGAAAGTCACAGAGAGAAAAAGGAAAGGAGAAAAGAAGCCAATATACCAGGGAGGAGCTGAAGGTCCATTGTCAGCCTCGCCTGGAAGGGCCTAAAGTCCAGGACGTAGGGGGATGCCCATGTGCACCAAGGTTCCCATACAGCCTCAAACGCCTGGACAGTGTCTGCAAGTGTGCTAGCAAGTTTCTCCTGTGACAGAGATCTTGCATTTGGCTGTTAAGAGGGAGACCTTGGGCTGCTTCCAAGCTTTAGCTATGGTCATTTTGGCCTCCAGGAACATAAATTGTATTAATCTGCGGTTGGCCCTAGGTATTTTAGGGATGTGGGAGTCCAGGAGGGCTATTGTAGGAGTTCAAGGTAGATGATGGGTAGTCACGGTCTGGATCAGGGGAAAAATCCTGCTCCAAAAGGATCTAATTCTGGGGTACTCCCACCATGTATGGGCCATGGATACTATAAGTTGGCAGCCTCTAAAGCAGAGTGAATTTGCTGTTGGGAAAAAGGAGGCCAGTTTTCGGGGTGTGAGGTACCATCTGGGCATGATTGTGATGCTGGATTCAACTAAAGAGATGTTTCTCACACCCCTGAAAGACCTGAAAAAAGATGACTGCTATCTCTCCAGGTCCCAGTCAATTTGAAGGTCCTGTTCCCAGGCTAACATGTAGGATGATTTAGAGGACAGAAGAGCAAGCAACTGGTAAATGACAGAGATCCCACCTCTCTGATACATGGCCTGTCCACACCACATTTCATACAGTGTAAATCTGAGAGGAATGGGTTTCCCTTTCCATATCTTGAAGGAAGATATGGAAAGGGAAGATGTGGAGGAAGTGCTGTATCTGCTGGAATCTGTAGTTCTCTGGGAAACCGAGCCTGAGGGGGTGAAATAGTGCCCGATGTGATGCAACCCCTTGTCCAGCCACCACTGGAAAGACTTGATGTCTAGACCAGGCGAAAAGTACGGGTTGTGGAATATATGAGCAAGGGGTCTACATTCTGAGGTCAAGGATGGCGAAAAAATTGAGGGACGTTCCCTGGAGGGGGCCCAGAGGAGAAAGTCTATAGTATGGTTTGGGACAGCTTGTCTCTCTATGCGGATCCAATCCTGTTTTTCAAGCTTGGAATAGATGGTGGATAATTGAGCTAATCTCACTGCTTGATAGTACCATAGTAGGCAAGAGAATCTTAGCCCAATGCGAGACCTAGTGAGGAATAGGGTATTTTGGAGAAGCCTGTGGCCCGATTCCCCCCAGATAAATTGTGCAACCTTACTTTGATAGTATTTTAGGTGATCCTTTCTAATGTTGATTGGGATGGATCTAAACAAGTAGAGCAGTCGGGGAAGGAGAGTCATTTTGGCCGAATGTATACTCCCCAACCAGGACAAACCCCCCTTATCCCAGCTGGTGAGGTCAGAAGCTAGCTTCCGGTACATACGTGGGAAATTAGTTGAATACAAGTTCTCGATTTTGGCTGTGAGAGTAATTCCCAAATATATACAGCCTGTGGTGCGATCTGGGAATTTTGCTTCAAACATTTACAGAATTATTAGTATAAATGAATGTTTTTATAACAGAAAACTATTTTGTTGTTAACCACTTGCTTACTGGGCACTTAAGCCCCCTTCCTTCCCAGGCCAGTTTTCAGCTTTTAGCACTGTCTCTCTCTGTCATGCAACACTGGACTCAGATTAAATTTCTATACATTTTTTTTACACAAATAATTGCTCCTTCATTGATGTGCTGATGAGGCTGCACTGATGGGCACTAATGAGGCAGCACTGGTGGGGACTGGTAGGTGGCACTGATTGGCACTGAGCGGTGGCACTGATGGATGGCACTGATGGGTGGCACTGATGGGTGACACTGATGGGTGGCACTGATATGTGGCACAGATAGGTGGCACTTATAGGCATTGGTAGGTGACACTGATAGTCAGCACTGATAGGCGGCACTGATGAGGAGGCACTGATGGGCACTAAGTAACAGCACTGATGGATACTGATAGGTAGCACTGGTGGGCATTGATAGGTGGCGCAGGTGGCTACTGGTAGGTGGTACTGGTGGGCACTGATAGGCAGCACTGATATGCACTAGTAGGTGGCACTGGTGGACACTGGCAGGTGGCACTGGTGGGCACTGCATAACAGCAGTGGCTCTCCCTGTTCGGGGACCAAGGTCCTTCCCGTGTTTTATTTTTCCTCACACTCAAAAAAAGCCAATTGCCATTTTTCTGTTTACATCACGTGATCAGCTGTCATTGACTGACAGCTGATCACATGGTAAGGAGCCGAGATTGGCCCCTTACTTCGATCTGTGATGAGCCGAGTCTCAAGGACTCCCTGATCATAGAGCGCACCCGTAGGAGGCGCACAAACAGCGCATGCCCGGGGTGATGTACATGGACGTTCCATGGTCTTTCGGCTATAGCATGGGCCGGAGGTAGTTAAACTAAATATGTTATGAGAGAAACGTAGAGGTTACTTTTTCTAGGTAATAACCTGGAGCTTGCACAGAGCTAAGGAATCTCTCCCCATCCCCATGTATAAGCACTGGATGCTTGAACAGTCAGTCACTATACACCAGCAGTTTCACATGTTCCCCACTGTACTGGTTATTTCTCTTTGCTACTAGGGGACAAACAGAACAGTGGGGGAGTGAACAGAAGGAGAGTATGTGGAGTGACAGGTTGATTTAAAAGAACCTATAGACAATAACAGAGGTGTTCTGTTTCAAGCAGTACTTTATGCATTGATATACCTCCTTTAAACCTCTGTCCTTCCAACCAGTATGGTCACCTGCTGAATGGTCACCACCCTTCATAGATGCTACTAGATGTCAGCGCAAAAAAAAAAAAAAATATATATATATATATATAATGAAATCCAATGAAACATCAATATACATGGTATGTATTCCAGAACACATTGGTTGGCTTTAACCCATAACCAGCAATTAGACTAGGATGTATGAATCTAAGTACTGAGAATCTTGCGAGCTACCATAAACATATACTAAGTTCTTGTGTGGAAAGCTACTAGCACTGATCACATCCCATAAGATTGTGCAATCAGCATAAAAATAAAATAAAGTGCTGCGCTAACCTGTACTAATTATTGTTTTCCTGTGTGTATATATATATATATATATATATATATATATATATATATATATATATATATATAATTTATACAGTCTCGAATATCTATAGCAAAGTAAATATATGTGACTCTGTAAGTACATATATGTGACTCGTGTGTGCAACAATATACTGCGATATATAAAATAATGTGCTGATGTCTTATTATAATATATGTGACTCTGTAAGTACATATATGTGACTCGTGTGTGCAACAGTATACTGCGATATATAAAATAATGTGTTGATGTCTTATTATAATATCATCATCTGTCATAAAATAAAGTCTGTTGTATAAGTGCTCAAATTATCTACACAAACGTGTTCCAGTGCACTAAAGGTGCTTATGTGTAAAGTGTCATGTTGACAAGTTCATATGTAAACATGCGTTGATATAAAATTGTATATAAAGTCCCTTCACTCAGGTGCACCTCCCTTCTCTATATGCGCTCACCTTAGAGCATGTGACCTTGCAGTTAAGCTTGGTCAAAGCACGCATATGAACCACCTCTGGGTTCAGTGATTTGTACTGGGATCCTGGGCTGGCTGCTGGAACATTATCAACATGTATATAATAGGAGATACTAGTGTGATTTCATTTACACTCTATTTTTTATTTTAACCCCTTACTTAGGGTACTCACATTTTGTGGGTGCTACAGTGCATTACTCTTTACAAGACCAAGAATATGATGTTTCTTCCTCAGGGGGAATTTCCCCCGAGGAAGTTACGTCATATTCTCAGTATCAACAAGAGTCGGGGAGGGGACAGGATAGTGCATGAGGCAGTGGATCGGTCTCAACAAGGAAATGACACAGTAGTTCAGCAGACACAGCATTCCCTTTGGTCTTGTAAAAAGTGGTGAACTGTAGCACCCATGAAATGTGAGTACCCTAATTAAGGGATTAATGTTAAATAATAAATAGAGTGTAAACAATATGACGCTATCTAGTCTCTGTTATTATATACATATGGATAACGTGCCAGCAACCAGCCCAGGATCCCAGTACAAATCACTGAACCCAGAGGTGGTTCATAAGCATGCTTTGACCAAGCTTAACTGCAAGGTCACACGCTCTAAGGTGAGCGCATATACAGAAGGGGAAGCGCTTGAGTGAACACAAGGACATGCTTGCTATCACCATTTTTTTGGATTTGATTTTTTGAATGGACTTTATATACAATTTTATATCAACGTATGTTTTCACATGAACTTCACCTTTAGTACACTGGAACACATTTGTGTAGCTAATATGAGCACTTATACAATGGACTTTCTTTTATGACAGATGATGATATTATAGGATTATGATATTATAATAAAACATTATTTTACATGTTGCAGTATACTGTTGCACAGAGTCACTTTATTGATAATTAGTTTGTCACTAGAGCACTTTATATATTTTTTTGGCTATAGATATATTCTAGAGTATACTGTGTATATATATATATATGTGTGTGTGTGTGTGTGTGTGTGTGTGTGTGTGTGTGTGTGTGTGTGTGTGTGTGTGTGTGTGTTAGTACACAGGGAAACAATAATTGGTACAGGTTAGCGCAGCACTTTCTTTTATTTTTATTTTTGGCCATGATGTATGACACCTTCATTTCAAGACCCCTTTTACACTGAGGCCGCGTACACACGCGCGGACTGTTCGCCCAACCTTGTTCGTCAAACAGTTTCGGCAAACAGTCCGCTCAAAATTAGCATGGACGGACATGGCCACACACGACGAACGAACAGTTTGCTGAAACCGTGCGCGATGACGTGAACGGCACGTACGACGGGACGAAAAATACGACGTCCTATACACTGCATTATAACTTTTGGCGTGTAAATCCTTTCTGAGCATGCGCGGAACTTAGTTTGACGAACAAGCCTACACACGGGCGGACTGTTCGCTGAAACAAGGTTTCAGCGGACAGTTTTTCGGAAATTCCGTAAAACCTTGTTCGTCAAACTGTCCGCTGAAACTGTCCGCTGAAAGCCCACACACGAGCGGACTGTCCGCCCAAACACTGTTCAGCGGACAAAGTTGGGCGAACAGTCCGCCCGTGTGTACGCGGCCTCAGTCGTTTTTTTCAGTCACTTTAGCGCAAAAAATAGTGCCTGAAAACTGCTTCCCATTCATTTGAATGTGTGTTTTCACACTGAGTTTATGTGCTTGTGGGACAGTAGAAAACATCCTGCAAGCAGCATCTTTGGGGCATGTTTGAAGTGCTATAAATAGCGCTTCAAACATGCCCCTGTCCATTGAAATGAATGGGCAGCACTTCCAAAGTGCCTTAAAAATGTTTTGAAAGCGTACCAAAACGGGTCTTTTTTAAAAAAATTTTAAGGTCACTTTGTCACGTGACCTTAAAAAATGCGACCCGCTAGCTCCCGAAAAGCACAGATAAAGCACCGCAAAAATGAACAGTGCTTTAGCGACCAACACAGCATTGAAGTGGGGCAACATTATAGCCAGCCCAGTAGCATTTTTGGAGGTCAGAAATGACAGCCCACATGTTTCTCTTATGAGAGGTTTACTTGGCTACACATGTAGTCATTTTATAGTGCAATCAAACTTTTAATTCCATTTTCTGCCTAAATACTAAAGCAGTAAAATACATAAGTTAGTGGTTTTAATTGAATGCAAGGAGATGGAATCCAAAATGCCCCATTAAGATGTATGATTCCCATTGGAAAGATAGTGATTGAAATTGACTTAAAATTGCTATGAACTGGTCATGAAGGTTTTATATAGATGGCCAATAAGAAGTCTCACTTGAAGCAGGCTGTGCTCATAGGAGCGATATAGGTCCCACCTCTCACCATTGCCTATAGAAGGGGTTCTCAACCTCAGTCCTAAAGTACCCCAACAGGCCATGTTTTGCAAATTTTTCTTAGCCCTTGTACTTACGGTCGGAGATTCCGACAACCAAATCCGTCTGAGTAATTCAGACGGATTAATTCCAGAAGAGGTCCGGAAGTGATGTTGCATACACACGGTCGGACTAAATTGTCAGAAAATCCGATTGTACATAACGTGATGACGTTATTTTGTTACGACGGGACTACGTTCAGGCTAGTAGCCAATAGCTTTGGTCTAGGAATTTGATCTGAGCATGCGTGGCACTTTGTCCGTCGGAGTAGGCTACACCTGATCGGAGTATGTCCGATAGGAGCATTTTGTCGGAAAATTTCACCGGCAAGTTGGAAAACTTGGTCCATCGGATATTCCGATGGAAACAGTCCGATGCAGACCACACACAGTCGGAATATTCAACAAAACTGTCCGATAGGACACATTCCGTCGTAATCTCTGACCGTGTGTACAAGGGCTTAGATAAAATAAATGTCCAAAATACCAAGCTATTGACTCACTGATTTAAAGCACCTGAGTAAGATAAATGAAAACATGCGAACATGGCCTGTTGAGGGTACTTGGGGACAGGGTTGAGAACCACTGGCCTACAGGGTTCATTGAACTCCACAAAGCAATGGCCCCTATGTGTGCTTGGATGTTTGCATAATGGTTGTACTCTTAAATGGCTGTCTACCCAACTTCTATACAGACTCAGCCAGTTCAGACTTAGAGTCAATGAGCTATTATCTTTGTGTGACAGGTCCCTTTTAAAGGAGCATGCCGGACATGGACAGAACTGCAAGTGTTACCTTCAAACACGGCTTTTATTGTGTATATTCAGTGAATTAGAAAGCACTCCGCAGGAAGACTTATACATTTAGAAATGGTACAGTAAGTGAATTGCTGTTTAAACCTGCAAGGATGATTTAACTAGCTCTGTCTTCTCTCATCGATTATCCGTAAATTGCACTAATTTAGAGTCAGTCTCTGTGACACGTTAAGCATCGCTAAAAATTCACTCATAAAAATCATTAGAATAAGTCTTCAGTTTGTAGATCTGAATTTCCTAATCTTGCTGATTTTGGCAGTATATGACAACATTAAATCTCTTCTTAAACCCACCACCCAAAGGGATAAAATGAGGTTACATATTTTTGCAGCCAAAAGAATTTAGCTATCAGGGACTGCGCAACCTGAGACAGTTTAAAGTGTAACTCCAGCATTCTTACAAATAAATTAAAACAATCCCTTTAAGTAAACTATATACATAACAAGGATTTTAGCAAATGTTTTGCATAATCATACCTTTCTGTGTTCTGAAGAAACCACTGGTTGTTTCACCGTGTCCCTTCTGATTTCTGAATAGAAGGTTAGCTACTGATAAACTCTTCACTTGTCCTGTCAAAATAATGGTTAATTTACATGTATGTACCCGAGATGATGAGAGTATCTTCTTATACAGTTCTCGTTCGAGCAACCCTGTAAGTTGAGACAGGGTCTGTGGGGGTGAGGGATAGGCACAAATGCCAAGGTGCTGACACTGTTGGTTGCAACTTGAAAGCATTGGTAGCAGGTGAGCAGGAGTACAGCTGACTGTGCACTGTGGATGTGCCAAGTTCAGTTAAAGGTTGAGTCAGGTCCCCAGCCTGGTCTAGTGACAGACAAGGGGAAAGATACCAGGTCATGGGGAGGATCAGAGTCAGGGAGAGGCAGAGGTCAGCGATAAGAGGAAGGCAAGGTACAAATTCACTCGGTAAAAGTATAGTCAGTAAATCAGGCTGAGGTAGGTAGCAAAGATAGACTGCGAATATAAGCAGATAAGGAAAGTTCAAAAGCGGGTCAGGTGAAAACAAGCTCTATAACAGGTGAAGGATGAGTATCTGGTTCAGGATCACATGAGCAAGGATGAAGACCAAGGAGCTTGTGCAGGTTTAAATAATTTTTCCATTATTTTCTTGACAGAAGCCAAGAAAATCAACAGTTTCTCCCTGTTGCTCTCTCTCTCGTAATCGTCCCATCCATTGAAAAGGATAGACATTTTGATGTAAGATTCACTGAAAAAGATATTGATCCTGACAAAGTAAAGCAGAACTTAGTGCCAGTTCACACCAGAATGTGGAAAGGCTAATTTCTTGATAATTTTTCACACTGTGTTTCAACACACTGCCCTTGCAAGGTAGGCAGTTTTGCTATATTGTAGTATGGGGAAGGATAAGAAAATAAAGAGAAGATATGGAAATGCGAGGAAGTGGCAATATAAGGAGAACATCAGGTAGTTACAGTACATTTAGGATGTGTGAGCCAGGATTACCACTTATACACAAACTTTTCTATACTTAGATTTTTTCTAGCAACTAGTCTCTTCATTTCGCATTGAAGGTTCAAATCTGTGATTGTACTGGAGATGGATGGAGGATCTGTAGTTTTCCAGAGTTTGGTCATGTTCAGTTTTGCGGCAAGTAGTAGGTGTAATATTACCACTTGTGAGCAGGGGGGAAATGTTTCTATCCCAAGGTGTAGTAATGTTAGCGAGGGATTAGGGGTTGTTGTAATCTGTGATATTGTGGAGATTAGAGCAAATATTTGTTTCCAGAATGAGTTTATGGATCTGCAAAACCATAGGATGTGTGCTATGGTAGCAGTGCTCCCACAGGTCCTCCAACAGGTGGAGGGGTGTCCTGGGAAGAATTTGGAGAGACTATAGGGTTCAAGATACCATTTGTGCATTGTTTTCTGGTACGATTCCCAGTGATTAAAGCAGTGGGAAGCTGTAAAGGTGTGTTTAAAGGCATGCAAACAGTGACAGTAATATTTAGTTATTATGCCCATTTTGAGAGGGATGTGAGTTGAGAGTAAGGCCAGTTGTCACGGAGGGCTGAGTACATTGTGGAGATAGTATGTTTTGGATACTTTGTGCATGTGCATGAGGGGTTCAGGTATTTTGACCTTAGTGGGAATTTTAGACGTTTGAACAAAGTAGGAGATCCTCGTGTATGTAAAGGCTTCAGTTTGAGGGAGGTTGTATTCAGTTTGGAGTTCTGTGAAGGTTTTTATAATTTATTTACTGTAGAGGTCTGATATGCTACTAATCTTGTGTTTCTGTCAGTGTTGTACTCTAAGATTTGAAAGATGCGTGAGAGGGATTGGCAGTGTGTGAGATGGGTGAGCTATGGATGTTGTCTGGGTGAATTTCTTCCAGACTGCCAAAGAGACCGTAATTGAGACCATAATTGATAGGGAAGTAGTCAATGTGTTAGGAGGAAATCCCACAGAATTGATCAGGAGAATGTCACACAGCTTATTAAGTTTGTAGGAAGATGATTCTATGATCAACCAGGTTTTATTAGGAGTCGGGTGCACCATTAGTAAAGTTGGTCCAGGATAGAAGCATAGTAATAGGTTTGTATGTGGGGAAGACTCACACCTCCCTTTGTCTGGTTAGGATATAGTGGGCTCATCTAGGTGGTTTAGTATCCCATACATATCTCGAAATTTGTTTTTGTATTGAGGTAAAGAAGGAATGGGGTATAGGTAAAAATACTGTGCGGAATAAGTAGAGTAGTTTGGGGAGGATTAACATCTTAAAGGAAGCAATCCTTCCTAGTTTAGATATGCCTTTTGTGCGCAGTTGGTTTAATAGTTGGGGAAGCAGTTTTTGGAAGGCATAGTAGTTAAGATCATAGAGGCGAGGTAGTGAGGGGGCTAACTTTATCCCTAGGTATGGGATAGAGCGACTCGTCCAAGAATAGGAAAGAGATCCTTCCAGGAGGGACTTCTGTCTGTCTGTGAGATTCAGTGAGAGGATTAGGGACTTAGAGGAATTAAGTTTATAGAAGGAAGTTGAGCTAAATTGGCTAATGATATCTTGAATCGCAGGCATGGATTTGGTTTGCGATCAGAGGTATTACATCATCGGCAAAGGGGCTTATTTTATGTTCCACGTTATGTTATTGCAATGATGCCTACTATGTGCTTGTCCCCTCTAATCCTCGCTTCTAGGGGTTCCATAATTAGAGCAAAATTGAGAGGGGAGAGCGGGCAACCTTGGCGGGTGCCATTAGAGATCCCAAATGGTTTAGACAGGGTTCCATCAGTAAACACTCTAGCTGAGGATTTTGAATAAAGTAAGAGTATCCCAGATTGAGACCAGCCTGTAATTTCAAATGTAGATAGTACTGCTTTCAGGAATCCCCAGTGCACTCTGTCGAACGCCTTCTCTGCATCTAAGGATAGAAGCAGAGAAGGCTTTTGTGATTGAGTGATTTGATGACTCAGATTGATGACTCTTCTAGTTGCATCTGGAGCTTGTCTGTCTGGCATAAAGCCGACTTGGTCAGGGTGCACTAGAGAAGGAAGACATTTTAGCAATCTAGATGCAATGACTTTGGCAAATGCTTTTACGTACGCGTTAACTCCTTAAGGAGCGATATGGGCCTGTAATTGGTCATAGAAGTAGGGTCTTTCTCTGGTTTTCGGGAGATAATTGAACGTAGCATGTCAATCGGTATGGAACCAGAGGTGGCAGCAGAGTTGAAGAGTGCAGTGAGGTGTGAGGTGACGAGTTTGGCAAATTTCTTATAAAATTAGTTAGTGTAGCCATCTTCTCCAGGTTATATTTGGAGAGGGAGAGTATTGATGGCTTTTAGAACTTCTTCATTTAAGAATGGTTGGGAGAGCTCCACTGATTGTGTAGGGGTTATAGTTGGGAGGTCAATCAAGGATAAAAAAGCTTCATACTGTATGTTTTGGTCTGTTGGTTGAGGAGTAGCTTTGTAGAGAGAGGAGTAGTAATTGCCAAATGCATTAGCTATATCCTGTGGGTTTGTGAGAAGTTGTTTGGTGGTAGAGGGGTGGTGGGAAGCTATTTTACACTTAATGCGTTGGGCTTTGACTTGTCGGGCTAATAAAGCCCCAGCCTTATTACCTAAGGCATAGTATTTGTCTTTAGTTAATTTAAGGTTGTTTTCAAATTTATAGAGTAAAAGTGAGCAGAGGTTTTGTCGCTGCTCGAGGAGTTTGCTGACTAGTTTGCGGGAGAGAGTCTGTTTGTTTTGGTTCTCTAAGTGGGTCATTTGGGAAAGGACCTTGTCAACTTGCTTAGACCTCTGGTTCTTAACATTACTGGGAAGTTTAATTAGGAGTCCACACATGTAGGCTTTATATGCCAGCCAGAGTACAAACCGATCAGTGTCCGGTTTTTCATTCAAAATAGGAGTGGTGCTCAGTAGTGAGTTTTTGAATGTTGCTCGAATCTGTAATGAGAGAAGCATCAAGCCTCCATATTCAAGTTGTTCTAGGTCTGCAGTTTCCCAGAGTAATGGAGACAGATGCATGATCCGACCATGTAATGGATATAGTCTCGGAGTTTGTCATGTCCTGAAGGGTGATTTTGTCAACAAGAAAGAAGTCAATACAGGAGTATGAGAGTTGAGAGGGGGAAAAATAGGAAGTCTCATAACCCCGACTTCCCACCAGGCGTGAGCCCTAATTATCTTGCCAACTCCTGGCCCCACACAGAAATTACTGCTAGACAATTTTTCAACAGGAGAAGGACTATCAGAACACTGGTCGATCTGAATACCACGGCTTCCCCCTCCCAGATCTCCGACTGGACGTATAGACAAATACACCACTTCTTGACTAGTCGACACAATACGGACTATTGGACAAGAGACCTGAACACCCTAGAAAGCCTATGTACACAACACGAACCACAAAGACATCTCATATCCATTCTCTACACATATCTCTTCAGCGACAAATCAACGTTCTCCAGTAAGCCCTATTCCTCATGGGAGCAAGACCTAGATATCAAACTTTCTGACTCAGAATGGGAAACCATATGTACTTATATTCTTAAAGGATCCCTTAATGTAGCGGTCCAAGAAGGAGGATATAAAATCCTCTCTAAATGGTACAGAACCCCCGCCCTGCTCCACAAATTCTCAGATACCATCTCCAACTTATGCTGGCGCTGTGGCAAGGCGGAAGGGACCATGATCCACATTTGGTGGTCGTGCCCGGCTATCCAGAATTTCTGGAAGTCGGTCCATGACACCATTCTTGCAGTAACATCCCAAAGCAATAATTTCTCCCCAGCTTCCTATCTACTTCACTATACCAAAATCCCCAAGACACGCTACTTTAAATCCCTCAATATGATCATGATTAACACAGCTCAACAATGCATCCCATGTCATTGGCGTTCCTCGACGGTACCAACTTTAGTGGAATGGTTCCGTAGATTGAACAATACTGAAACCTTTGAAGAACTAATTAGTATATCCAACGACACAGTCACAAAATTTTCAGCAACATGGCAGGATTGGCGTCGTTTCAAACTTACTGACTTGTACTCCTCACAATATGGCTAAATGATTCTCATACACTAGTTTATCCCCTTCTCATTATCCTCTCTCTCCCCCAACTTTATCATCACTCCCCCCTCCTTCCCCCCATAACATATATTAATGCTAGATAATATACTTTCCCATTATATGGTTCAGAATGCTTTAGATTTCCCTCCTTCCTAGTTACGGCACCCTTTAGGCCACTTCTAGACACAACTGTACAAGTAACTAAGATCGTTGATGTGACTCTTTCCACGTTTCGAAATTGGTTAAGCTTTGTATTCAGCTACTGAACTATTATTTGTTTATTTAAGCTTTGATGACTTATTGTGTCATGTCTATTATGAAACGATATCTTATCCATTGCCTGTATTTTCCTGTATGATTACTTTATCTTAATAAAAATTTGTGGAAAAAAAAAAAAAAAGAAAAATAGGAAGTCTCGTTCATTACTGTGTTGGAATCTCTATGGGTCAAATAGATTTTTAGTTTGAAGAAAGGGGTTTAGAGCAGGTTGATGGTGTTTAGCTGTGGATGTAGTGTCCAGATTTGGGTCTCCAATTATGTTGAAGTCGCCACCAAGAAGAAGCCTTCCTTTTCGGATTTGTGTTACCTTCTTGTATAGTTGTTTGTGGAATCGCAGTTCTTGCTTGTTTGGCCAATATATGTTGATCAGTGTGTAGGTGACTTGGTTAATGTCACATATAAAAATTAGAAAGTGGCCTTGAGGGTCTGCAACGGACTGGTGTAGCTTGAATTGTAGTGTGTCTCATATGGCAGGGAGGACTCCGTTTTTCTTCTTCTGGCCTGAAGCTAAAAAGACCTGGTCATAGTTTATCAAGGTGAACCTGGGAGTTTTAGCAGATGCAGGTCTCCTGCATTAAGAGGACTCTTGGCTTCTCTAATGCCGCGTACACAATATCAAACAATCGGGTGGAAAAGTCCGGCAAACTCAAGTCCGCCGGACAATCCCCCCGTGTGTAGCCTCCGGCGGACTTTTTTTTACCCGAAAGTACGGCGGACTTAGAGAGTAGTTTTGCACTCCAATCTTCCCGCCGGACTTGCATTTCGGCGGACAATCCGGCCGTGCGTATGCCAGTCCGGTGTACTTTTGAAATGAACGGACTTTTCCCACCCGGAGAAAAGTCCGCTCATTTTAAGCGCATCTCCTGGTAGGCGGGGCCCGCGAAGGATGCATCGCTGGCCCCCGCCACCTGGTATGGACTTAAAGGGGAACCCCAACACAGAAAAAATCAGTGTGGGGGTTCCCCCCAGGTCCACATCAGACCCTTGCCCGAGCACGCTACCCGGCCGGCCAGGAAAGGGGGGGACGAGCGAGCAGCCCCCCCCTGAGCCATACCCCCACCCCAAAGCACCTTGTCCCCATGTTGGGGGGCGGGGGCTTATCGGAATCCGGCCCCCCACCCTATGTGAATGAGTATGGGGTACAATGTACCCATACCCATTCACCTGTAAAAAAAAAGTAAAAAAAAAAACACAACACACAAGGGTTAAAAAAAGTTTATTGCACAGCTCCGGGGGGTCTTCCGTCTTCGGGGGTAACAAACAAAACCTGAGCTCAATGTGCAGAAACTACTGCAAACAATGGATGGGGGGAAAGTGGTCCTTTGGCTACAATGTGGGACAGGAATCACTTAACAGGCAGGCGGGTACTGGATAAGAGTGCTACAGTTTCTTAGCTGTTTGGTGAGATGGGTGCAGAGAAGGGTATATTCTGTGACTTCAGACATCTTGATGGGTTCCTCTGGTTTCCATGTGTGTTGGAAATTGGTCAGAAGGGTTCCAGTATTTCTTCTGAAATGATGCACCAGTTCCTCAGGAGTTTAAGTCCCGCAGGGAGCGTCCGCACTGTATGAGTTTTGTTTTGGTGTGTAATGAGCAGCTTTGTGGGAAAGCCCCATTTATATGGGATTTTACGATTCTGAAGAGCTTTGGTTATAGTCACCAGCTGTCTGCGGTTTTTCATGGTTGCCTTGGATAAATCACCATACAGAACGATGTTGGTGAAAGGGTCAGGAAGCCTCACAGCTCACTTTGCTGCAAACATGACTTTCTCTTTCACGGTGAAGAAGTGGACGCGGGCTAATACATCTCTGGGTATGGAGGCAGGGAGGTGTGGTGGCTTGGGGAGTCTGTGTGCCCTGTCAATCTCCATGTCACGGATTGTTAGGTAAGGTAAAAGGGCATGCATCAGGGACTGCAGGTATTTTACTAGTTCTGATTGTTGGATCGACTCTGGGACATTGCGGAACTTGATATTATTATGCCTAGAGCAGTCCTCCAGGTCTGCGAGCTTCAGATTGATTAATTGGAGTTCATTTTCATGGTCCGCAAAACCATCAACTAGCTCATTATTTGCAGAGAACATGTCTTCCATTTTTGTTTCTATATGAGTAATGGTTTGATCATGCTGATGTACAGTGGTAGATAATGTGGAAACAGCAGTGGATAGATCGGTAAATAAAGTTGGCCTCAGTGAGAGCAGCATGCTCTTCATGTCATTCTCAGACAGTGGCTGATCTGAGGAAGGGAAGGCATCCAGCACTGATGATTGCTGTGGCGGGGGGGGGGAGAGAGAATAGGCAGGGAGCTGTAACAGGCTGGGTCTGCTGTAGCTCTTCTGTTCTGAGCCTAGTTTTAGCAGGGCTGGATGTGGTGGGTGAGTTGGAAGGAGAGCACTTACCCTGCAGTTCAGGAGATCATGGGATTCTCGGAGGCAGCGTGAGGCTCTAACTGGAGTGTGAGGAGGAGAGCCGCGCCGTCATTTCACGGCCGCCGCTGCTATCTTGGCCACTCACCAGGGCTGACAAGGTGAAGTAGGCAGTGAGATTCCTGGGAAGCTTAGTATCCTTCCTCCATTTGGACATGGTTCACTTGTGCTTCTAGGATGTCTGGGCTACTCGGTGGGTGCCTTTTCCCTTCTCTGGAGCCGCTCTGTGAGTTGCTTAGGCTGGTTTAACTGTGGAACTGTGGGTCTAAATAGCCATCCACACAAGCCATAAAGCCACGCCCCTTTAGTATCACTTTAATATCAAAAGCCTGGGCACACGCTTTATGCAATAAAGACACATTGAGCAATAAAAACATGTGAGGGATTATAAGCCTTCCCAGCAATGTCTAATACAGAAACAAGCTGTTTATTGAAGTTGGTGTAAAATATAAACATAAAGTTGACATTTGTATCCTTTGACTGATACATTTGGCATATGGGGTGGGTTTAATAAATGTAAACAAACTGTGCACTTTGCAAAGCACAGTTGCACTCTGTAAGTGCAGTTGCTTCATAGCTTAGTAAATGAGCAGAAGCTCTGCTGACTTCCAACCAATCATGTGCAAGCAAAAATACAGTTTTTCTTCAATTTCCCCTGCACAAGATTGGGTATTCTTTGCAAAGTGAAGGTTTACCGCATTTACTGAGGTTCGGAGCAATTGCACTTGCAAAGTGCACAGTTTATTTGTCTTTAATAAAGCAACCCCATGGTTTCATTGCAAAGCAAGACCTGGAATTGTTGAGCTACTTTACATATAGCATAGAATGAGTTAAAAAATGTGGGATTGCAGACCCCATATGCACCCCCCACCCACATAGTAACTAAACCTCCTGAAATAGAAAAGATTACTTAAATGAGATTAGAAAAGACAAATCATCTTGAAAAATTGATTGGGATTAAAAAAGCAATATAAGAAAAAACATTAAACTTTCTTTAAACTTTCTAATTATAAATAACCAAATAAATATCAAACACCAAAGCTCAGTCACCAAGACTCAAGCTGAATGTAACAGTCCATTAAAGCCTTTAATCACCCTGCACACAGATAATAGTAGGCAGCAATACCCCAAAAAAAGCTTAATATACAAAAAGGAAAACTGTAAGCGCAGAGATATGTGTACATGCAACAGTCACAGTTCATTATGATAAGCTAAATATCCTACTTAACTTATTGCACTTAGATGGCGCTTCCTTTTTGTTCCCTTGTCCCCCAAAAAAGCTTAGCTGCCAAAAGGGAGGGCGGGAGAGCTTGTCTTGATTAAAGGTTTATCTGCTGACAAACACTACAGGGAGAAGATATTTAAAGGTGAGTGAGAATCCTGGTTGGA
The DNA here is from genome assembly GCF_037356315.1 of Lithobates pipiens. Taxonomy (NCBI): domain Eukaryota; kingdom Metazoa; phylum Chordata; class Amphibia; order Anura; family Ranidae; genus Lithobates; species Lithobates pipiens. The sequence continues at coordinate 527,574,382 of NW_027507903.1, read as the reverse complement.
CCCCCCCCAAATGTCAGTAGCCAATCAAAGGGTGACATTTGACAGCTGAAATCATACAGCAAAGGTGGGGGGGGGGGGGGGATAAGAAACAGCCCAGTACTAAGACCCTAGCCCCTAGCAACAACTAACACAAGATGCCAGGGGCCTTGGGGCTCTGCAAAATACTTGTGGCCCCAACAGAACAGAGAAAAAGATTTTGAGAATCTATAAAATTAAATAAAAAAGTAAGAAATGAGGAAAGGAACAATAAACCATGATGGAAAGTGAAACAGAGGGAACAACCAAGCCAAGCAGAGTCGAAATTCTCAGCGCGCCTATGCACCTTCTGTGACGTCACTGATGTGCCAGAGATGAAGGGGAAAAGTGTCCTGAAATCAGTTGTGTAAGCCTCCACTGTTCTGTTGCTGTGACTTACATGTTTCACATGCCAGGGTGGCAACAGAAGCCAGATATAGAGAGAGAGAGATGGAAATGTTTATTTTATTGTGCTCAATGTGTTAAAATATTACATTAAGCAATTGACCACTGGGCACTTAAAAACCCTTAATAACCAGACCAATTTTCAGCTTTCGGTGCTCTCACATTTTGAATGACAATTACTCAGTCATGCAACACTGTAACCATATGACATTTTTGTCCCTTTTTTCACACAAATAGAGCTTTCTTTTGGTGGTATTTAATCACAGCTCGTTTTTTTTATTTTTTGTGCTATAAAAAGAAAAAAGACTGAAAATTCTGTAAAAAAAACGGAAAATTCCTATCAAAATACTTACCGTAATTTTCCTTTCCTGATGGACTCCATGGCAGCAACGTGTGGGTTAAGTCCCGCCTCCACTACCCTATAGGACACCACTCCCATAAATCTTTGCTCCCTGCCCATGGCTGTGTTCGGTAACTAGCCTACTCCAGCCATTTTGGGAGGGAACTCCTGCTGCCATGGAGTCCACCAGGAAAGGAAAATGACGGTAAGTATTTTGATAGGAATTTTCCGTTTTCCTGACAGACTCCATGGCAGCAACGTGTGGGAAATAACTCGCCAAACACACTCGGGTGGGCAAAAATGCTGAACAAAAATGTATGTAACACTGTCAACCGACAGCACCTTTAAACCAAAATCAATGAAAGATAAACTGGTAGGTTCGACACAATAGTGAGCCATAAATGTATGAATGGATGACCAAGAGGCAGCCTTGCAGATAAACTCAGGAGCCACATGACGTGAAGCTGCCCAAGAAGTAGAGAGACTTCTCGTAGAATGTGCCGTAACCGCCTCAGGAGGAGCCAAGCCCTTCTCTTTAAAAGCCCACTGGATCGCCTGAACCACCCACGTGGCGATGGCTCTGACCAAAGCCCAAAGGCCTTTGTTTTTACAGTGAAAAAGAACAAAAAGATAATCCGATTGCCGGAAAGAAGCTGTTGCCTCCAAGTATCGTTTCAGAATAATTCCCATGTCGAGAGGATGAAGATCCTGACTCCCAGCCGAATTAAAGGTAGGAAGAGTAATATCCTGAATTTTGTGGAAGACTGAGGTAACCTTTGGATTCGACCCCAATATTGGCACTAGGACCACTCTGTCAGGAAAAAATGTGAGGAAAGGATCCTTTGATCCTAAAGACTGAAACTCAGAGACTCTCTTTGCTGAAGATATGGCTACCAAAAAAGATGTCATTAGGGACAATTCTTTGATTGAAAGTGTTCTGTCCAGTTGTGAGAAGAAGACAAGAACCAGCGGTAAATCCACTTAGGGAATCTAGGTTTCCTCTGTGGTCTAAGTCTAATTGCTCCTTTAAAGAATTGCTGAACCAAGGGATGTTTAGCCCAGGATACTCCAGAGACTTGTACACGAAGAGCGCTGACATATAGGGGAATGTCTAGTCTGGACTGTAAGAGACCCAAAACATCCTGAACCGTCAGATTACCATTAGAGCAAGACTTGGAAGACAAGTGACTTGTGAATCTAGACCAAATCCTCTCATACACCTGGTTGGTACTTTTCCTCCTTGCACCCATGAGAGTAGGAAAGGCCTCCTTGGGACAACCCAGAGCCTCTAATCTTCCCCTCTCAAAAACCAGACCCTCAGACATAGATGGGCCGGACAGGGATGGAGCTTCGAGCCCTGGGATAGAAGATTGGGTCTGAGAGGTAAGGGAATCGGATCTCTGACGCTGAGGAGCATTAGAAGCGGAAACCATGGCCTGTTGGGCCAAAAAGGTATTACAGCTATCACCTCTACTGCTTCTGATTTGAGTCTCCGCAGGAACTGTAGAATAATAGGAATCGGAGGAAAGGCGTAAGCTTTGTTGAACCGCCATCGATCCGTCAGTGCATCCACTCCGTAAGCCTGAGGATCCCGAAACCTGGAATAATACCTTGCCAGTTTCTTGTGGCAAGGAGAGGCAAATAGGTCAACCTCTGGGGAGAAACACAACGTTAGAATCCGCCTGAAAACTTCCTCGTGAAGAGACCATTCGTTGTTGTCCAGATTGACTCAAGACAGGAAGTCCGCTTGAACGTTCTGCGTTCCTGGAACATAAGTTGCTGTAATGCTGACCAGGTTTTTCTGAACCCAAGACATGATTGGCTCTACCCCCTGAAGAAGGGACAGACTCCGAGTACCTCCTTGTCACCTTATATATGCCACTGCTGTTGTGTTGTCTAGTCTGAGAAGAACCGAAGTTCCTGAGATCAGATGACGAAAGGCTAGGAGCGCCCGGAAGGCTGTCTTTAATTCTAGAATATTCGACACCATCCCCCTGGAAGGGAAGTCCCAGGTGCCTTGTGCTACTTCCGGCAAACAGTGGGCGCCCCAGCCCCTGTTGCTGGCATCCAAAGTTATTGATATCCATGAGATGGGGAGAATGGAATGACAATTGAATAGATTCTCCTTCTGAAGCCACCAGGGCAGAGAGATTCTCATTGAAGATGTGATCCGGATAAGTTGAGCCTTGTCGCCTAACCATTGGTGAAGAAACCCTTTTTGGAATGGTCTCATCTTCCATTGGGCCCACTTCACCATTGGAATGGTGGCCACCATAGTGCCAATAATTCTCAGGCACTGAAGAGCCGGGAGATGGGAGGCTGAGAGGGCCGGACGAATTCTGTCCCGAATTACCGGTACTTTCTCTTCGGGTAATGAGATGGTGCCCTTCACTGTGTTGAAGAGTGCGCCTAGGAATACAAGAGAGACTGAGAAGGAATTAACTGACTCTTTTCTAGATTCAGGATCCAACCGAATTCTTGAAGAGTGGAAATAACCTGATCCTTGTGCAATAACAGACGGTCTCTGTCCTGGACTAGCAGCAGAAGATCGTCCAAATAGTGGTGAAGACGAATCCCCTTGGATCTCAATAGAGCCACTACGGCCAACAACACCTTTGAAAGACTCGGGGGGATGTCGAAAGCCCGAACGGAAGACATACGAACTGAAGATGTGGTTTTCCTACTGAAAATCGCAGAAACTGCTGAAAATCTTCTGCCACAGGGACATGAAAGTAAGCGTCCTTTAGGTTTATTGAAAACATCCAGACGCCTGACTGTTGTATTGTTGACAAGGTTTCCATCTTGAACCTTTTCCTTTTCGATAAAATGATTCAGATATGTAAGGTCTATGACTGGCCTCCAAGAACCGTTTTTCTTTTGGACCATAAAAAGAGGAGAATAAATTCCTCTCCCTCGTTGATCATCTGGCACGGGAACGGCAGCGCCTTGAGCCAGTAAAGATTTCACGTAGGCCAACAGGATCTGCCTTTTTTCTTCTGAGGTCGGAAGGGAGGTGGGAACATACTTTAGTCTTGGGGACCTGCTGAAGGTCCAAGAATGACCTGAAGAGACCGTTCTGACGGTTCAGAAGTCCTGGACTGAGGCTGCCCAGACATGCCGAAAAAGTAGAAGATGAGCCCCCACCTGGCCTATCTGAGCGGGCCCAATCTCAAAAAGATTTGGTTGGTTCCCTCTCTCCTGTCGCACTGCTCTTGGCGGATTTCTTGAAAGGAGGACTGCCTTGACTTCCATGACCTGGAATATTTTCGACCCGGTCTATAGCTACGGGCCTCCCTGGCCTGCTCTTGATATTGCTTTTTAGGAAAAAATCTCCTCTGGCTTTCTAAACGTCTATCCTGAGGGAGAAACCCCGACTTCCCACCAGAGGCCCGGGTTATGGCATTATCCAACTTATTCCCAAAAAGGGAAGAACCCTCGAAAGGGATATGGCACCACACCTGTTTAGATGCTGGATCAGCCAGCCAGGGACGGAGCCCAAGAGCCCGTTTGGCGGTTACAGCTGAAAGCATAACCCGAGACACTAAGCGGATGATGTCAATCGAAGCCTCCCCCAGAAAAGCCGATACAAGCCGTAACTCCTGGATAGGAGAGTTTTTGCGACTTCATCCGAAATGTTTCTGAGGGTATCATCCACCCTGTCCGTCCAGACTTCCATGGCCTTGGACATTGCCGCTAAAGCCAATGCTGGCTTGCATGCCAAACCAGCAGTGAGGTAGACTCTCTTTAAATCGGAATCAATCCGCCTATCTACGCCATCCTTAAATGAAACTGTATCTTCCAATGGAAGGGTTACATGTTTTACTAGTCTCATCACCGCTGCATCCACGAGAGGAGCTGAAACCAGATACTTGACCTCATCCTCCTTAAAGGGATATAACCTTAGGACTTTTGAGAGCATACTATTCTTTTTCTCAACTTTTAGTCCATTCATCCGTGATGACCTCACCAAGTTCAGACAGGAATGGAAAGTTAAGACGCTCCCTTTTAAGTTGCTTAAAATACTTCCTTTGTTTGGAAGGATTAGCCAAGTTCACAGCCTCTCTGATAGCCTCTCTGATAGCCTTCACCAAGGGGGAGAGTAAGGCAAAGTCAAACCCCACACAGGTACTATCTTCCTCAGAAGCTCTTGAGCATGCGACTCCCTGACTGGAGACTGAGGTGACTCTGACTGAGGCACAGGAGCCTGACTGGCACTGATCCCCTTGAGGGATTCTTCACCACATTTTCCACAAGGGACCTTAGATGCTGGTCCGTACCCCCTCTCTCACTAGAGGCTTTGGAAAAGCAGAGGTCACACAGGGATTTCCCAGTAGGAACTTGCGATCTGCATCCCCAGCAAGTATTAATAACTGAACGGCTGGATGAGCCTTGGAGGAGCGAGATCGATCCTCGCTACGGCGCCCGGATCTTGAGGGTGAGCCGTGATGTTTAGACTTAGAATATGAATGCCGGTGGTAAGACTTAGAAGAATCGCTTCCTCTATGTGTTGAGCTGCGTTGCTGTTCTGAACTAGATGGGCTAAGACAGAGATAACAGAGACACACAGATAAGGAAAGATAACAGACTGACTAATACCGGACCCCCCCCCCCCCCCTACTCCCCCCCCCAGACAGTACCTATTATGAGAGGGCTGGCCAAATACAGGCAGAGGTGAGTCCATATCTCTAGGGGTTTCCATAAATGCTGCAAAGACATATAAGTAAGGCTGAGAGCACCATACACACACACGCCCACCCCCCTCTTCCCAGAAGGCCACCTACCTCCACATAAGAAATCCTGGACAAGGGGAAGTCATATAATAGCCTACAAGCAATCCCAAAGCTTGCAGGCTATTTCCTATGTTTAAATAGGGTGCCTTAGTGACGCCATCATCGTATCCTGTGCGCCGCTACTGCGCATGCGCGACTAGCGTAATTTTGACGCTATCGCACATGCGCGAACCAAGCCTCGTTCCTGTGCCGCACTCGCGCATGCGCAGAACGAACGTATCTAACGAAAAACCAGGAAGTGAGCGGCGGCTGGAACGCAGGCTAATCCAGCCGCCATGCCTATACCCTTATACATGAAAACACAAAAAACGAACGGAAATGAAGGAAAAGCAAGGAACAAACACAAACTGCTGCCATGAAAAAGAGGAACAATCTTACTGCTCCCACACGATCGTCTCCAGGCCGAAGGTAAGAACAAAACATACCGGACTTCTCAGGGCAAAATAGGTCACCTGCTATTTAGCTGGGCTATCCGACCAAATGCGCAGCCTGCCTGCCAGTGGCTAGGTTCCTGGCTTCCTCCAGCGCTTATATCCAATGCCCACTCCATACCCCGCTAGTAGCTAGGGCTTAACGGAGTCATGCGACAATTCCATCCAGTCGCAATTCGGCCAAACCAACAATGGAGCCGTGTGGGAGCAATCTTCAGGTAGAAAGACCATAACGTCTGGTCCTACGGAGGAGGACAAAAAAAGAACACGGCCATGGGCAGGGAGCAAAGATTTATGGGAGTGGTGTCCTATAGGGTAGTGGAGGCGGGACTTAACCCACACGTTGCTGCCATGGAGTCTGTCAGGAAATGAATTTTTCTTTGTTTCTGTTATAAAATTTAGCAGATTAGTCATTTTTCTTCATACATTTTGGCCAAAATTTATACTACTACATATCTTTGGTAAAAATAAGTACAAATTGGTGGATATTATTTGGTCTTTGTGAAAGTTATAGAGTCCACAAGCTATGGTGCCAATATCTGCAAATTAATCACACCTGAAGTACTGACAGCCTATTTCAATTCTTGAGACCCTAACATGCCAGAAAAGTGCAAATACCCCCCCAAATTACCCCTTTTTGGAAAGAAGACATTCCAAGGTATTTAGTAAGAGGCATGATGAGTTTTTTAAGTAGCCAAACGTCGCTACTTAAAAATCCCCATAGGCGACGCTTTACATTTTTTTACTGGTTACATGTTTTGAGTTACAGAGGACATCTAGGGCTACAATTATTGCTCTCGCTCTAACATTCGCAGCGATACCTCATATGTGTGGTTTAAACACCGTTTTCATATGTGGGTGGGACTTACGTATGCATTTGCTTCTGCATGCGAGCACATGGGGACAGGGGCGCTTTAAAAAAAAAAAAAAAAAATGTATTGTTTATTTTACTTTATTTATTTTAGTTTGACATTTTTTTCCCCAAAAATATTTTTTTTGTCACTTTTATTCCTATTACAGGGAATGTAACAACCCTTGTAATAGGAATATGGCATGACAGGTCCTCTTTCCAGTGAGATATGGGGTCAATAAGACCCCACATCTCACCTCTAAGCTGGGAAACCTGAAATAAAAAAAAAAAAAAAAAAGATTCTGGCTTTGATCGTATTGGCGAGTCGGTAGAAGCACCGGAGGGCGGCGGGAGTATTGGCTGGGTATTGCACCAAGTATGGCTGGGTATTGCAGGGTATCTCTGAGTATGGCAGGGTATCTCCGAGTATGGCTGGGTATCTCCGGGTATGGCTGGGTATCTCCGCATATGGCAATTTATGGCAGGGTATTGCAGAGTATTGGCTGGAATTGTACTGCAGAGTATTGGCGGGTACTGCACAGTATTGATGGGTACTGCAGAGTATTAACGGGTATTGCAGAGTATTAGCGGGTATTGCAGAGTATTAGCTAATATTGCAGAGTATTGGCGGGTATTTCAGAGTATTAGCTGGTATTGCAGAGTATTGGCGGGTATTGCAGAGTATTGGCAGGGTATTGCAGAGTATTAGCTGGCATTGCAGAGTATTAGCTGGTATTGCAGAGTATTGGCTGGTATTGCAGAGTATTGGCAGGGAATTGAGGGGTTACATATTGGTGAGCAGCGATGTGGGCACTGCAGATGCAGCCCACAGCGCTGCTGACACCGATCTCTTCCCCCTCCGCTGCACCGATCGGTACAGAGAGGGGGACAGAGGAACCGGCATCATAACATGACGCCGGTTTGTTTACAAGTGATCACTCCGTCATTTGACCCTGATCCGTGGACCCAGCAGTCACGGATGCTCTCGAGTGCGCACCCCAGGGGGTGCGCGATAGCGGAATTCTGGGAGGACGTCATATGACGGTCTCTCAGAGTTAAACAACCACCCTGTAGCCGTCATTCGGCTATGGCCCGCTTGTTAAGTGGTTAAAGTGGTTGTAAACCACTGCAGAGCTCAGTGAGGAGAACTCTGAGAGCTGATTGGAGGGAAGGAACACATCCCTTTCACACAACACTCAGGAACAGAACCAAGGCTGTCAATCTGCTGGAGGTGCCCCCCCTGTCACCTTTTTTCTCTTGGTGTCAGGAAAATTTGTCAGAAGTGACTCATGCTGATAGCAGAGGAATGAAGCAGCGGACTGAAATTATACTTAAGGGTTTATTTACAAAAAGGCAAATCCACTTTGCACTGCAAGTGCACTTGGAAGTGCAGTCGCTGTAAGTCTAAAGCCCCGTACACATGAGAGGACTTATGTCCGACAGACTTCCGAAGGAGTTCCGTCGGAGTTCTGCCGGAGTTCCGACGGAGTTCTGACGGACTTTTCGGCTGAGCGGACTTGGCCACACACAATCACACTAAACTCCGACGGATTCGAACGTGATGACGTACGACTGGATTCGAATAAGGAAGTTCATAGCCAGTAGCCTATAGCTGCCCTAGCGTCAGTTTTAGTCCGTCGGAATAGCATACACACGAGCAAATTTTTCAAAGGGACCGGGTCCGACGGAGTTCCTTCGGAAAAATTTGAAGCATGTTCCATATTCTAAAGTCCTTCGGACTTTGGCGAGTCAAAAGTCCGTTGCAGCCCACACACGATCGAATAGTCTGACGGACTCAGTCCGTCGGACTTTGGATGTTGAAAAGTCCGCTCGTGTGTACGGGGCTTAAGGGGTAGATCTTATATGAGTGGAAGCTCTGCTGATTTTATCATCTAATCATGTGCAAGCTAAAATGCTGTTTTTTATTTTCCTTGCATGTCCCCCTCGGATCTACAGAGACTTTACTTCCAAGTGCACTTTCAGTTTGTAATGCAAAGTAGATTTTCCTTTAGTAAATAACCCCCTTAGTGTTCTGAATTGAGACAAGCACACACTATGGATGGAAATACTTTGTTCATATTTCATGTCTGAGGTTTACAGACACTTTAAATTACATATGCCTGGGGGGGGGGGGGGAGGGTGGCTTTGACATGAGCGTGTAAGGATGTGTGACTCTCAAGCTCTGTGCGACCTGCTTTATATACAGCACCCACAGTGGTCCCTCAGAGGGAATTTTACTGCCAAATGATGCCCACCTAGAGGAGACAGTCTACCCTGCCTCAGCGGACACTGCAGCATCGCTCCAGCTTGATAGATGTCTATTTCAATTCCTCCCCCAGTCCTCGTGTTTCTCAAACAGTCATGGCTGCAATTCAGACAAGGAAGATGTTCTGGGGGATTGAGACTTGCACACCCAATTCCCTAGGCCCTAGATTACTGCAGCAGTGTAGGGGGAGCACAGTGCCTTGTGCTGATTTTTTATTTATTTTTTTACCATACTTAGGCTTTACTTACTGAGGAATGTTTATTTTAAAGTGCTCAATCTGTTAGGCTAAAATATTACTTGAGCCCTGGTTCACACTATAAATTGCATAGGAGCACACTACATGTTTCTGTTCGATTCAGCACTGACAGTGAGCAAGAACGTCCTTTAAATAGCACGCCTGGTGCCAGAAACTGTGGGCACACTTCCACGTGCCAGCACACATGTGCACTCATTTCTGCGCTCACGCACAAGCCTATATTTATTTTTGTCATACTGGCTAGTGATTGATAAGAAAATTAAACTGTTGGCTGGTAAAGTTGGGACCTTTGATGAAAGTACAACAGTTCCCAACAGACAAGTAAAGTCTGAGGCAAAGTTCTGTGTGATGAGATACTTCTCTGAGGTTTTGCCTGATGGTGGTCAGCTATGGCAGGGTTCTGGTCAGCCAACAGTCTAGCCTCTTTTCTCTGACTGTCCTCTCTTTTCCTTCCAGCAGCGTACAGACACACTTCTCTTTGAACTATACTATACTATAGTAAACTATACTATACTGTGCATAATATGAATATATAACATTGGCAGGCAGTCATTAATTTATAAAAATCTAATTAGTGGCACTACTTGCTCTTTGTCACCTATTATGGTTTAGTGTAAGTGAAAAGGAACTTTTTAGATGATCCAGAATAGTATAGGATTGTCACTCTATATGGTAAATAGAAATTTCATCAAAATGTTCTCTGTTATGAGGAATGTGAGCTGGGAAAAGGAGGATAGACCATCTACATTGTAAGAATAACGTGCAGCCAAATTTAGAAATTTCTCGTTCTGGAGCTCCTGCTGGGATAATGGAGAAGAAGAACTCCTGTTCTGTGAACATATTTGTGCTTCTTACTTTTTTCCTTTATAAGTAATGGAAAGAAACTTTGCCAAGCAGCATTACTAAAAGATCGTTATGTCGGGACTAAAGGTCTATAATAAATATTAAACTGGATTCTGTGTTTTCCTTTCACAGTCATTGCTAGTTTACTCATTCATGTTGCTTTATTGCCAGTACAAAAAATTTCCCAGAATTGCTTGATAAGCAAAAGCAGCACCTTCCTTTCCCATGTCCTGCTGTCTTCACAGTGCAATCTTGTCTTTAATGGTTCTTAAACTGGAAATGTTCCTTTCCCGAACAGCAAAGCATGTGGGGAGATAAAAGCTCTAATTCACAGCTGAGAGATATCATTAAAGTGCATCTAAACCCAAGAACAAAAAAATGAAAGTATTGCAGCTTACAAGTCCATAGATGTGGTGGCCATGTTTGTTTTCTTTTTCAAGTTTTTTTTTTTTTTCTTTATTTTAATCTGGTAATCCTTCACTGAGCAGCACTGTCACTCCAAGACAGTGAGTGTGTTAAGGACCACATAGTGCTGTTAGGATTACATTTCATTTTTCCTTTCTCTTTTCTCCAAAACAGAGGGAGGTGTTTTGTAGTCCACGGAACAAACAGAGAACAATGCTAACTGATAACAGTCTTGAGGCAGAGAGTACATTTATTTATTATCTCACAAGCTGTTGTATGAACAGCTATTTTTTATTTTTTTCTGCAATTCTCAAAAAGATACAATAAAACATGTTGAATTGTATAAACCTGAACAGGTATTCTGCCTGCTGAAGGGTTCTAACTTTTATCTTAAAGAGGAAGTAAACCCTGATGAGTTTACTTCCTCTTTGTTTCCCTGCAAAGGTAAAGCATAATGGGCTACTATGCATCGCATAGTAGCCCTTTATGTATCACTTACCTGACATAGGAGCCAGCGATGTCACCACTGTCCCCTCTTCCACGGAGCGTCCATCTTCTTTCCAGGTATCGTGGCTCAGGCGCTGTGATTGGCATGCGCATGGGAGTCGCCTCTAACGGCATATCGGCGTTAGCAGCGGTATGCTCAGTGCACGTGTGCGCTGCTGTCTACAGTGCCTGTCTGTTTGCAAATATCTCCTAAACCGTGTAGGTTTAGGAGATATTTCTTGGACCTACAGGTAGACCTTGATCTAGGCTTACACGAAGGTCAAAGTTGTCTGTAAGTGTTTACAACCACTTTAACTATTTTAAACAGTCCAGTGCTGTTGGTTGATCTGATGCCCTAAAATTGTAGGACAGTATGTAAACAGGTGTTTCCAAGAGGTTCTGAGGGGTAAATAATTTTGCTTGTACTGTGTTTATGCCCTGCAGGTAATTAGGTCAGCCAGGTGCAAATTGGTACAATGTCTTAATGTTTCACTCGGCCCTCCTGTTGACCTGCTGGGCTGGTGGTGTTTGTCTGAGGAGGAAGAGTTAAAGTTCTTCCTGCTCTTTTCAGCAAGGTCACCATCCCCTGCAGGTTAAACCATATAAACGGGGTCCACTAAGTGCCCTGAGAGGTTTGTTGGGGAAAGACTGCCAAGATGTAACTGTTATCCTGCGTACAGACGATCGGAATTTCCTACAACCAAACTGTGTTGTTTTTTCCGACGGATGTTGGCTGAAACTTGTCTTGCATACACATGGTGGCACAAATGTTGTTGGAAATTCTGATCGGCCAGAACGCACTGACTTACAACATGTACGACAGCACTATAAAAAGGAGGTTCAATAGCCAGTGCGCCACCCTTTGGGCTCCTTCTGCTAATCTGGTGTTAGTAGAAGTTTGGTGAGAGACAATTCACGCTTTTCTGCCTCGTGTTTTTCAGTTAATGCTTGTGGGTTTGTATCTGTTTTTCAGTGTGTGTAGTCAGTTTGTATCTGTTTTTCAGCTCGCTCGTCTCACACCTTTCCGATTTTCAGTGCGTTCTGTTAGTTCGTTCTGACCAGCGACCATTTTGAAGCCATGTTGCGGTTATGTACTCGTCATAAAGTTTGTGCTATGCAGGGGCTTGGTGTTGGGTTAATTACTTTGACCCAAGCCCAGTCCATAAACTGATGATTTCGGGAATTATCTCCGGATGACAGACCCTGTTTTTCACCGTCTGTTGGCTTTTCTGTTCCCCTATATTACGAAACAGGACATCATGCGGCAGTCCATCGTTCCAGAACAAAGGCTCTTCACCACCTTGTGGCACTTGGCGATGGGGAGAAGTCTGCAGGACATCAAGTTCTCAACAGGCATCTCCCCTCAGGCTCTGGAGATCATTATTCCAGAGACCTGTTCTGTCATCATACACGTCCCTTAACATCACATTCTATGTATTTAATGTTTGCTAATGTATTGTATTTATTTTATTATTCACTAATTACCATAATTGTAATATGATGTGAATGTCCCCTTTGTCCTCATACATGCTGAAAGCTTTTAGACCCCTTTCACACTGGGGCCCTTTTCAGGTGGTACATCGCTAAAAATAGTGCCTGCAAAGCGCCCTTAAAGAGCTGCTCCTGTGTCTCCAATGTGAAAGCCGGAGGGTTTTCACACTGGAGCGTTGCACTGGCAGGACTCGAAAAAAAGTCCTGCCAGCAGCATCTTTGGAGCGGTGAAGGAGCGGAAATCAATGGGCAGCGCGTCTATACCTTTTTTTGTCCTTCATGCATACTTGCTTTCACTAACCTCCCCAGCATGCTATCCTGGGCCCATACACACCTAGCCTAGTCACTTAACAATGTATTTTGTCAGATCCATTGTAGTGCTTTACCCTAAACACCCCCTAAAATGTGTACAAATGTTATTTTTGTCCTTAAATTCAGGCATACTGTAAGAGGCTTTTTTTGGGGGGCCCAAACTCATTTGGAACCCTCCCTTTCCCCTAGCGCTAGGTCAACTGATACCAATCCTCTATTTTCTGACTTTGCCAAACCCACACACACTATACCTACCTCTTTTCTCTTCATATTTATGGATGAACTCACCAAAGCATGTAGTGCAAGGGTCTGCCTGAATACTTTGAAATGGTACTGTTTAAAGTTTTATTCTCCTATTATCTTGATATGTAATTGCAGAATGTAAAATTGTGCTTACATTTGTACACCATGTATTCATATTTTTGGATTATGACACTTCTTACCTGTCCAGTGGGCTGCCAATAGTGTAAGTAAGGAGGGCTGGCCAAAGTAAAATACATTGTAGATACTGAAGTGGTAGCTGCGGCGCTCTCCTGTAACGGCTAGTTAAATGCATATAACATATAAAATACCAGTGCTAAAATAAATGACTTTCTTAAAGTGCTGGTGCTACCCAAACTGCTGTATGATTCTTGCTTTGCAAATTACAAGTGAAAAGTAAAACCAAAAAAATATTGAAATATATTGAAGAATACTAGCTAAATATTGAAAAAATATATATACTCTGTGTTTCACAGCTATTTGCAATCAAGAGTGCTTACGTGCTTTTAGTGCAAAAACGTGCCTTTAAAACTTTTATATGATCATAATGCAATAAAGTCCATTGAAGAACCATTCAAAAAACATAAAACAACAAATAAAGTCCAAGAAAAAATAACTTCAGAGAATTCCACAGTAATCCAATCAAAGTGACTTGTGCTCAGTGTCTGGTGTATCCTGAATTGCAACCGGTGCGTTTTCCATGCATAGGACAAATTTCCGCACTCACCAGCTCCCCTGCCCCTGCAGGGGTTAACTCGCCTCCACAGTGTGAGCCCCTGTGTCGCTGTATAGAGCTGGTCCGGTTAGCGTTTAGTTACTCCTCATTTCCTCGTGTTAAATAAAAAATAAAACATCCATAGTGTGACATTGTTTGAGACTATAATCTTTATTGTTATGCAAAGTGGCTACTCACATGGATCAGGGAAAAAAAGCCTTTAAAATATGCCTTTAAAATATGTATCCACCGCCGCCGCCTTGTAAAGGAGAGTGTGTACACGTTAGGCCATGCCACGACGTCCATTCGTCATTGGACATCATCTGGATTATTATTTAAGCCAGACGATTAATGTATTTATACATTATTTATGCATTCAGCTCTCAATGAAGTGGAGAGGGTTACCTGTCCAACCCCCCCCCCCCCCACCACCACAATAAAATGTTTACAATGGGCCATCAGAGGGTGATATGTGGACCTTATACTTTTGTCTTTAAATACTCCTTAAAAAAAAATTTTAAACTTATGTTGGCCAAGAATGTTTGTGTATAATCTGCTTGTAATGTTTATGTGCAAAAGTACTAATTTTCTTCTTGTTTGACTCCACAGTTTCCTTCAACCCCACAGGAATGGTAGACTGTGTCATCCCATTTTCCCCAGCGGTGGGACTTTACTAACTGGGGAGGGGCAATCGATGGGAAACGTGTCCACATCGTCCCACCCCCCAACTTGGGGTTATACTATTATAATTACAAGGGGTTTAATAGTATAGTGATGTTGGCGGTGGTGTCGGTGACATACGAGTTCCTGTATGTGGGCGTGGGGAAGAATGGCTGGATGTCGGATGGTGGAGTCAACGCCAGACGGCGTTTTACATACTCCAGAATGGTTTCTTGGGCTTGCCACCTGCGGTAGACAACAACATGGCTGGTCTTCTGTTTGTGTTCCTCGCTGATGAAGTGTTTGGGCTGGGAGACCATCTGATGAGGCCATTCCCAATGAGAACCCTCACTCTGGAGCAGAAGGTTTTTAACTACTGGCTGGCCAGAGCCAGAAGAGCTGTGGAGAATGCTTTTGGCATAATGGCAAGCCGGTTCTGCCTATTTTTAACACTCATACACATGGCGGAATATAAACTCAACCATACAGTGCTTGCCTGCTGCATTTTGCACAATTCCCTACGTAAAAATGCTACAAATTATGTGGCCTCAGTTGGGCCTGATGCCGATTTCCAGATCAAGCAACTCTGACGGCACTTGAAGCTGGCCATCCTGGCTTGCCTCCCCCAAAGTGCTCGCAAAGTCAGACAAAATATCTGGAGTAGTTTGTAGGTAGGGGGGCCATTGGCATGCCAGCAAATGTATAAAACATTTTTTTTTTTAATGAACTAATATTTCATTTGATGTACTGCTTGTGTTTCTTTTAGCTGTTTCTTAGGTTCCCCGATGGGCTTTTCTTTATGGACATTTTCTTCAATAGTGCAAATGTAATTTATTTGATACATGAGGTGCCAATATCTTCTTCAACTATTGTGTTGTGGATCTGCCACACACACAGGCCGCGTACACACGCGCGGACTGTTTGCCCAACCTTGTTCGTCAAACAGTTTCGGCAAACAGTCCGCTCAAAATTTGCATGAGCGGACTTGCCCACACACGAGCGGACTGTTTCAACGAACTGTTTGCCAAACAGTCCGCTCAACTTTTGAAATGAACGGACTCGCCCACGTAAGGCGGAGGCAAATCCGCCCATTTCGAGCGCGTGTACAGGTAGGCGGGGCCCGCGAAGGAGACGTCGCGGGCTCCGCCGCCTGGAATGGGCTTAAAGGGGAACCCCAACGCCGAAAAAAAATCGGCGTGGGGGTTCCCCCAAAGTCCACACCAGACCCTTGTCCGAGCACGCTACCCGGCCGGCCAGGAAAGGGGGGCGAGCGAGCGCGCCCCCCCTCCTGAGCCGTACCAGGCCGCGTGCCCTCAACATGGGGGGGTGCCTTGGGGAAGGGGGGGCCGCGCGGCCCCCCCACCCCAAAGCACCTTGTCCCCATGTTGATGAGGACAAGGGCCTCTTCCCGACAACCCTGGCCGTTGGTTGTCGGGTCTGCGGGCGGGGGGCTTATCGGAATCCGGGAGCCCCCTTTAAGAAGGGGGCCCCCGGATACCGGCCCCCCACCCTATGTGAATGAGTATGGGGTACAATGTACCCCTACCCATTCACCTGTGAAATAAAGTACAAAAAAAAACACAACACAGGGGAAAAAATATTTTATTGCACAGCTCCGGGGGTCTTCCGTCTTCGGGGGTCTTCTCGCCGGACTCCTCCGCTATGTGTGTGTAGCTCTTTTACTAGCGGAGGAGTCCGGCTTTCTTCCTCCCCGCCGCCGGCCTCTTCTCCCGACTTCGGGGGTCTTGTCCCCCTCTTCGGTTCTTCTGCCGGGCCACCGCGCCTTCTTGTAGCTCTTTTACAGGCGGTGGCCCGGTCTTCTGTCGCCGCTGCCTTCCGTTCTTCTGTCGCCGCCTTCGGTTCTTCTGCCGGGCCACCGCGCCTTCTTGTAGCTCTTTTACAGTCGGTGGCCCGGTCTTCTGTCGCCGCTGTCGCCGCCTTCCGTTCTTGTTCTTCTTCTTCTTCTTCTTCTTCTTCTCCAGGCGATGTTGACACGTCGCTCCCTCCGGCCGGAATGCCAGGGACACGCTCCGCTGCCACTTATATAGTGACAATGGGGCGGTGTCACATGGTATATGTCACATGGGTTGGTCACATGGTGACCCCGCCCCCTTACGATGTCATAGTCCCCATGTGACATCAACCCATGTGACCAACCCATGTGACATATACCATGTGACCCCGCCCCATTGTCACTATATAAGTGACCGCACAGCGCGGCTCTGGCATTCCGGCCGGAGGGAGCGACGTGTCAACATCTCCTGGAGAAGAAGAAGAAGAACAAGAAGAACAAGAACGGAAGGCGGCGACAGCGACAGCGACAGCGGCGACAGAAGACCGGGCCACCGCCTGTAAAAGAGCTACAAGAAGGCGCGGTGGCCCGGCAGAAGAACCGAAGAGGGGGACAAGACCCCCGAAGTCGGGAGAAGAGGCCGGCGGCGGGGAGGAAGAAAGCCGGACTCCTCCGCTAGTAAAAGAGCTACACACACATAGCGGAGGAGTCCGGCGAGAAGACCCCCGAAGACGGAAGACCCCCGGAGCTGTGCAATAAAATATTTTTTCCCCTGTGTTGTGTTTTTTTTTGTACTTTATTTCACAGGTGAATGGGTAGGGGTACATTGTACCCCATACTCATTCACATAGGGTGGGGGGCCGGTATCCGGGGGCCCCCTTCTTAAAGGGGGCTCCCGGATTCCGATAAGCCCCCCGCCCGCAGACCCCGACAACCAACGGCCAGGGTTGTCGGGAAGAGGCCCTTGTCCTCATCAACATGGGGACAAGGTGCTTTGGGGTGGGGGGGCCGCGCGGCCCCCCCTTCCCCAAGGCACCCCCCCATGTTGAGGGCACGCGGCCTGGTACGGCTCAGGAGGGGGGGCGCGCTCGCTCGCCCCCCTTTCCTGGCCGGCCGGGTAGCGTGCTCGGACAAGGGTCTGGTGTGGACTTTGGGGAAACCCCCACGCCGATTTTTTTCGGCGTTGGGGTTCCCCTTTAAGCCCATTCCAGGCGGCGGAGCCCGCGACGTCTCCTTCGCGGGCCCCGCCTACCTGTACACGCGCTCGAAATGGGCGGACTTTCCGAGCGGGAACAGTCCGCTCATTTCGAAAGTACAGCGGACAGGCCCACACACGGGCGGACTGTTCGCTCAAACACAGTTTCAGCGGACAGTTTTTCGGAATTTCCGAAAGACTTTGTCCGTCCAACTGTCCGCTGAAACTGTCCGCTGAAAGCCCACACACGAGCGGACTGTCCGCCCAAACACTGTTCAGCGGACAAGGTTGGGCGAACAGTCCGCCCGTGTGTACGCGGCCTCACACTGCTTTTGATGTTAATGTATGTAATGCATTAATGATAAAATATAATCATCCTTTTCATCACCATGAATTAATTGTTTGGAGTTCCTAAAAAGGCCTGAGCCAATATGTGGATTTCCCTCTTGATCCCATGCCTAATGTCAACATGTGCTAGCTCCCATCATGGGGATCAATGTATGTGTTTTGGGGGTGCAACCCCTTCCTCTCACCTACTTGAGTTGCGAGGAAGGGTTTGTACCCCCAAAATGCATACATTGATATCCCGTGATGGCAGATAGCACATGTTGACACACTGTGTGCATCTTCAAAATGTGGCTTTTAAAAAACTTTAAAACTTGATTTAAAATAAAAAAGTTTAACAAAAGTGTAATTTTTTTTGTGTGTTTTAGATTCTGCCTAAAACATCAATGATGTTCTTCATTTTTTGTTGAACATCATTGTTGTTTTCCTTTATCTTTTCTAAATCACAATTGCACACCATGATCTCCCTGATGAGGACGTGTGCACTTGCACTGGTGAAATTAGTTTCTTCTTCCACAACATCCACATCACCTAATCACATGTATTATATCACATGTATATATCAACATTGCATGTATTATAAATATGCATACATACATATATTACCCGAAGCTGTGATCTCAGACACTCACCTGTTGTGGTCACTATTTCAACCACATCATGAACCTCTCCCCCCACCACATCTTCAAGTGGTGGTGTAGTGACTTCCCCTTCTTTAGGAGGTTGGGGGTCCCTGGTGTCCGCAGATGTCCTGAGTCTTTTCTCCCCTATGTGAATTAAAAAAAAGGTATACTTGGCACACAGATATTTGAGGTAAGAAATAGGAATATTAAACATTGCTTGGAAGTGTCGTACAATTGTCTGTTTTGGGAGAGTTCCAAGCTGAAGACATGCTTTTTTCCCCTTTGTTAAAGCTGGAATACTTACCTTTTTTGGTAAAGTATCACACATGTAGACACCCCTAGTATCCACTGGAGCACCTTTGTGGGGCACCCTAAAAAGGGTGTTCTGGTGTCCCACACTAGTGTCCAGATGTGTAGACAGCTGCTGAGTGTCCTCTCCTTACAATGAATCAAGTTTGCATTTCATTCTAGTTACAAACCCATCTAGACAACAAACATATTTTAATACAAATAGGCCTGAACAAATGTAGTTAACCTGCATCTGCCAAAAACATCATATTAGTGGGCGAACAAATGATGTTTCATGCAAATTATTACTGTGCCCACGAACCTAAAACAAGTCATTTTAAACTGTACATCAGTATAAAGAAGAATCCCAATAATTGCAGCAAATTCTCAGTCACCACATCCCAAATAGATTTTGTACAAAAAGGAGAAAAACCCCCAATAAAACGGGACTTTATAAGTGACTGAAAACACAAGTAACAGATATTATTACAATATTTTATTAAATACAAAAATTATCTTTAAATTTGCATATAAAGCATTTAGAAAAATGCATGGCTTTGTTTGCTCATATAAGGGTAGATGTGTTTGTGAGAGGAGATGAAGGTAAGGATATGGGAGTACATGGGTATGTACATATATATGGATGGATAAGATTAATTGTGGGTTTTTTTTTTCAGAACATCTATTTGGCCCTTTCTGGTGGGTTGGGGTGGACCATTTGTGTGACCCTTGTTGGGGTTCATTGGCATTCAGGGTCATAGGAGTACAAGCTTGTCGGGGTCTCAAATCATCACATGTCACGTGGAATATCAGACAGATTCAAATTTTATTGGTAATGTAAAAAAACTTGTATATGTCTCTCCATGCTTCTGACCTATGATATAAATATCAATGTACTAATTAATTTACTACTCACATTTAACAAAATATATGTGTTTTTTTATTAGTGGGCTCTGTATAAGGTCTAGAAATGCCCTGAAGAAGGGCAGGATCTGCCTGAAACGATCATCGGGTTAGACGTGTGCTTGAGCCATTTTATGTATCATATTGTGCTGTTTGTGATGATGCATTTTTCTAAATGCGTTATATGCATATTTAAAGATAATTTTTGTATTTAATAAAATATTGTAATAATATCTGTTACTCATGTTTTCAGTCACTTATAAAGTCCCGTTTTATTGGGGGTTTTTCTCCTTTTTGTACAAAAACAGTATAAAGAAAAGCACACGGAGCAGCATGCAAGTAATAATAATAAATAAATAAACACAACAAAATACTTACTTTTTTGCAGCACACTCTTGATTCTTCTGTACTGATCTTGTTCCCTCAATTTGAGGTTTGACCATTGTTTTCTCAGTTGATCCTTGGATCGCCGTATCCCAAATTTTTCTGCAGACTTTTCACAACTTTAGTAATGATTTTGGCCTTTTTCACGTTTGGGTTTCTGTGCGGCCTATATTTCCCATCATAGTCGGCCCGCTTCAAGATGTCCACCATCTCCACTGTCTCTACAAAGGACATATTTGAGACCTTAAATCTCCTGGATCAGGACGTTTGTGGCTCCAGGCTTTCCTCTGCATTCACCTGCTCTGTCTCTGCCATGCGCTCTCCCACTGTGCAGAAAGAGAAGGGGTGGTGGAATATCCTAGAAAGAAGGCCAGGGGCAGTTTATATAAAGCGTAACACGCAATGCGTCGTGCGTACGATCTGTGAGCGGAGGAGGGAGTAGCGTAAACGCCAATCGTGTTAACGAAGGTACAATTTTAACTTGGGTCATCGTAGACTATATTGCTTGTAGATTGAGGTCTATACTGGGACAAGATTAGGATAGTTTAGCCTGACATTAGGGTTTGTCTTGTGTTGTGTAGATAAAATGGATAGATTCAACGATCATGACTTCCTGCCTAGCTTCATTGATAAATACAGGGAGCTGGCCTGTCTGTAGAAGGTGAAACACCCTTTTTATAATAATAAAATAAAGAGGAAGGCATCGCTGGATCAACGTGTTGGAATTGGTGAAGCCGGTGATTCCAACGGCAACCATCCCCTATTTGAAATGCAAAATTGGTAGCCTGAGGAGCATATGTAATAGGGAGCGCAAAAAGGTCCAGGATTCCATGAGATCAGGAGCAGCAGCAGATGATGTTTATGTCCCCAGGCTCTGGTACTATGACAGACTGTGGTTTTTGTCAGACCAGACTGAAATCAGGCCATCACTCTCAACCCTTCCTTCCACTCTTCCTTCCACCTCAGGTGAGACTTCAGAAGTCCAACCTGTGCCTTCCACCCAAGAAGATGTGGAAGAGACCAGCTTGAGCCAGGTATAGCATTGTCCAACATATTTCTTGACCAAAAATGTATGATGTTAACTAGATGTTATTATTGATCACTAATTCCTGATTTAACAAAGTGGTTTACATATCAATAGACAGTAGTAGCCAAAAATAATTGGGACAAGAATGAAAAATGCCGGGGTCAGAATGATAGTCTTTTCTATTTGTTAACATTCAATTTGCAACAGTCATGAGCTCTAAATTGTGTGTGATTGATGACCAAAAAACAAAAATTATGTCCCATTTTCATACACAGGAAAATCTCAGCCAGGAGGACGCAGTGGAACGTCTCAGCCAGGAGAAGGTGGGTAAAAGTGGCAGCCAGGAGGTGGCCGTGGAAAGTGGCAGCCAGGAGGTGGCCATGCAAAGTAGCCTGACCGAATCGCAGGTTCCTCCCCCCGCCTTCCAACAAAGAAGGCCCAGGAAGGGGAGTAACGTGGAGGAGTCAGCGCTTTCGGCAGGCTACTGCGTTCCTCAGAGCCACCCCCAATCTTCAAGAGGGATATGTCTGCATGTCAGCCAGCAAAATGCAGGAAATGGAGGTGGGCCAATGCCTCATTTGTGAGGAAGTCATCTATGTCTTTTCTCACAAAGAAAAGTCATATATGTGAGTTGAACCATACTCCTCCTCCACCTCCTGCCACAACTCTAATACCACAGCCAAAGCCTGGAAGAAAGCATGCAAGGAAGTCTTGAGAGTGATTGCCTGGGTTCGGTCTGGTCTTGCAAAAGACGCAGGCTGCTGTAAGACCACAGCCTCGGGACATATATGTCATCAGTGGCTGCTCCCCATCTTTCGGAATCCTGGACCGTATTGTGTTTCCTATTAAATGGACTCTTCAGGCTACCAATTTTGCCTGTCAAATAATAGATGTCTGCCCTGGGGTACAAAGGCTTTGCCAATCTCAACAGTTTATCCAGCGTTGCCTTTCTCTTTATTTTGTTATGACACCTAATAAATGTCTATTTTATTGTCACAAATACTTGGCTATGTGTTTTGTAAGGGTAGGGAGAGTCACCCTTTAAGTTTAAACTCGTCTTATTACATTTAGCTGCTTGAACAGATATTTACTGAAGTTTAGTGAAACACCATGCTTTGCAAGTTACTTCTGAAGTCTGCAAGAAACAGGATGCATTTGTGGTCAGAGCTAGAATTTATAGGAAGTAGGAAATATTCATAAGGTGAAATGACGCTATGTGGTTTAATTATAGTTGATTTCTTAAGGTCATTTATATAAATATATGTCTGTATGTCTGGAAATCTTATATAAGAATTCCCCTAAAAAAGTCCGCTAACTGTATGACGCACTAGAATGTCAACGCTATTTGATTGGTGAATGTATTGTCTAAACCTCATTGGTTGGTAATATAATGTTTTGAATCATAAAAAGACTGGTAAAGAGGAAATTAAAGTGTGTGTATTCAGAATCTAACCAGTGTGTGTGTCTGGTCCTTTTTGAATAACCACCCCGATCGATTGAAGAGAGTTTTTCCAGTGAAAGTCCAGCCCGGGCAAGCAAAACAAACAGGGGCGCTCCTTACAGATGGTACCAGAAGTGAGGTGCAGTCATTTGAACAGGTAAGCTTTCTTTGAAATTACTTTTTATAAGTCTTTTTGAGAAACTTGCCTGTTTTAATGCTGTACCTAGAACACTTGAACACTTGATGTACTTGATTGTGGTTTTCAAAACAGTGATATAATCTGTCTCTGTCTTTGAAAAAAGGAAGCTCGCTAAGTTAAGGAGTTATAAGAGTTGAGACCCTCGCTAGGTTGGCCGGGGTCAGGAATAAGATAAAAAAATCCTCGCTAGGATGGCCGGGATGAAGCATAAGAATATAGACAAATAATTGAAAATTTAAGTTTTCAATTAAAAAGGACTGTTCACTGGAAACCTCTAGAATTAATGTCAGGACATTTTCCTGGGTATTTGTTGGCAGGACGCTGCCCTGAGTGTTTAATAGGCTTATTATTTGTATACAAATAATCTCAAACCTATTTGGTTGCTAATGTTGATGATGGTTATTATCACAAGGTGGGAAAAGGGTCTTATGTTCCGTGAAGGTGCACCACGGATACAAACATTAAGGTTTAATATATATAATAATTTTGTGTTTCAAGAAGGTTTAACTGTTAAAGGTGTCAGGAGTATTATTGAATTCAGAACAAGTGAACAATTTATAGTCTGTCCAAAATCATTGAGAGTGTGTTCTGCAACTGATGATTATAAATAGAAGTCATATTATAAGTTAAAGTATAAGAATTAAACATGGGAAATCAGCTGGGTAAGGGAGGTCCAGGAGGTAAGCTGGAACAGCCCACCCCATTTGATTTCGTGTTGGGAAATGATGGAAAACATTGTATTGAACCCTTTTGGGCAAACATACTATCCAGAGCTCATATTCTTCAAGTTTCAGGTTAACTACTGACGGCCCTTGTTACCAAGAGGATTGGGAGGAGGTTACTAAATTTTGTGGGCAACACAAACAGTACAATTATCCACCATTTCCCCATAATAATGATTACATGATTGAATGTTATAAAGCATGGTCTAAAACATTGAAGGAATATAGAAAACGGTTCCCTCATCCCCTAGATGCATGCCCCCTGTCCCTTACGTAATGACCCCCATTTTATCACTGAGAACTATACCGAGGGCTGCTCTAAGGGAATAAATGGGACAGATGTTACAGAAATACATACATACATAGTTCTAGAAGTCGCTCTCGCTCTCCGGTCAGAGAGCGAGGAAGAAGAAATAGAGGAGTCACAAGATGATGACCTCTCTTTAAAAATGAGTCACCTTAAAATGCCTCTTTAAAAGTCTGTAAATGAAACAGAATTAGTTTTAGATGTAACAGCCCTTAAATTTCCCCTTATTACTATGGGGACTACCCAAGTACAAATTCCCTTGCCCCTAGGCACGGTCAAGGAAGATTGGACTGGCTTTTGGAACAAACTCCTAGCCGCCTGGAGAAAAGCATATAAACCAGAAATGCCCATAAATGGTTTGCGTGCATGTAAACAACAAACAGGGGAAGATTTTTATTCCTTTGTGTCACAGTTGTTTAAAATTTACACATCCTGTGAAATTGATAGCCCACTATTGTTTGTCAGTACAGCAATGAATAATGGAGACCCTAAAGTCACACAAATTATAAAATTTGTTAATTCTGATTGGGCTACACAGAGTCCTAAATATTTTATGGAGGACGTTAAAAACGGGCATCCTCCGGGGTTTTTCATACAAAAGGGGGATTATTCACGCAAACCACACCTGAAATCTCCCCTGGTATTTCTGCCATGTTTCCTGCTCTCAATGACCAACCACGAGGGTCATATCCTCAGCCCTATGACAATCAAGGGTGTTTTAACTGTGGGGATCCTTCCCACTGGAAATCTGATTGTCCTCAAAGGAAGGGCTATAGACCACGGTGAGGTGGTCCAAGGAGAGCTGATTTCAGAGGCAGATATCAGGGAAAAGGTCAACAACACCAACAGGGAGATCCGCAAGAACGGAAACCTCCTCACATACAAACGAAAGTAGAACGCCTGGTCATCCTCCAAATCAACCTAATGACAAACACCCCGTAGAACCACTTCAGGTGTCAGACTTGCAGGATAGACCCTTAACCAAGCAAAGTTTTGCCATCCTCACTGATTGCCCTTTATGTCTAATGGGACGGGACCTTATGTTCTCATTGAGGATGGCGATAGCCATTAAATTTGACTTACAAGGGGGTATGACAGCTAAAGCAGTTAACTGTGACTTAACTATGCCTAAGCGCAGGGACCTGACATTTTACTTCATGTCCATACCAGCCCCCCCTGGAGACTCACCCAATTTGGGTGAAGTCCAAGACAGATGTAGGACATATCAAATGCACTCCATATGTCCCTACTTTCAAGCCCGACACCTCTCCCATCTTTCAGAAACAATACACACTACACACTAAAAACTACAGAGTATACAGCCACAAATTGTATTTACAAAGGGGAATCCTTAAACCCATCATTAGTCCCTGGAATACCCCCATAAATCCTGTCAGAAAGGCCAGTGGGGAGTGGAGGATGGTGCAGGACCTGCGGGGATTAAACAAATAGTTTCAGACATTACCGGGATCTTAAAAATTTCTGCCACATCCACCACTTACATGGTACTAGACTTATCCAATGTTTTTTCTTTAGCATTGATGTACATGAGGATTTTCAGGAAATCTTCCCTTTTTACCTGGGGCCCCTGGCCAACAGCTGACCTGGACACGTTGTCTCCCTCAGGGATGTGTGGACAGTCTGGCAGCCTTTTCAATGGTTTTGAAAGTCACCTTGGATGGGTATCACCCCAGGGATCTGTCCTACTACAATATGTAGATGACCTACTGTCATGTAGTGAGAGCGGGACGCAGTGTGCAGCAGACTTTGAAAAGCCTGATGAATCACCTGTTTCTCAAGGACCACTTGGCGTCTTGGAAAAAGATCCAGTGGTGCAGGGACAAGGTGGAATACCTAGGATGTATTATCTCAGGCGTGACACGACAGGTGTCACCTGAACAAGTCACAACCCTGACCTGTCTCGGTCCCCTGAAGGATAGGGCAGCGTTCCTTTCCTTCTTCAGCTCTATCATCTACTTTAGGCAATGGATCCCAGACTGTTCTTTTTATGACTCAGTCCTACGCCCTGCCACTGCATTGACTGCCCCAAAACAGGTCACATATACTGAGGAAATGACACAAGCTTTTAACTCTTTGCTTCAGTCCTTGGCCAGTGCCCCAGCACTGGGCTTGCCAGATTACAGAAAATCCTTTGTAGTCAGGGGCCCTGCATTCACTGCGGTTCTAGCGCAAATGCACGGTACTCACTAACTAGAGCATGTCAGTTATTTCAGGGACAGGAAGTGAACATTTACACATTTACACTGACAGCAAATACGCTTTCAACGTGGCCCATGATTATGGAATGATCTGGACTAATCGGGGGTTTAAAACTGCAGACAACAAACAAATTGCCAACCAAAAATGGGTGGGAAACCTCCTGCAAGCACTCCATTTACCATCCAAAGTTAATATTATAAGAGTGAAAGGCAATTCTTCTGACAAAACAGAAACTACTAACGGTAACAATTTAGCTGACAGAGCAGCCAACAAGATACCTTGTACAAAGAAAAGCACAACCCAAAGACATGGATTGCTGGGTTCATGCAAGTTTGACACGCAATCCGGATGGATTGTGGTCAAACAAGGAGGGAGTCATAGGGATCCCAGAAGATCATTGGATCAGTAGGTTTGGTTTACCTGCTACCATATACTCTGACCAGGGGCCCGCTTTCACAGCAAAACTCACCCAACAGTTAGTGAAAGTTGGGGATATGGAAGCTCCACATTACTTACCATTCACAGAGTGCAGGAGTAGTGGAAAGGATGAACAGGAACATTAAGGACAAGCTAAGGAAGGCCACACAGGGTACTACGAAGAACTGGCTTCATTTCTTGCCAGGGGTACTCTTCCAGATAAGGACCACCCCTCATGCCAGGTCTCTCCCTTTGAAATCCTAATGGGTAGGCCAGCACAAAAGCCCCTAAAATAGGTGAGGAGTCTAACTTATTTTCCTTACAGGAAGAGCACGTGAAACATTTGGTAGGTAGCCTTACTGAAAACTATGATAAGGTTGCTGGCACTTTCTCTCCTCTTTTCACAGAGCCCAGGCATCCCTTCATACCAGGAGACAAAGTGTTGATCAAACAACTTGCAGTCCGCAAGCAACCAGGTCCTGTCTTCCAAGGTCCATTTGAAGTCCTCAAGGTCTCCAGGACAGCAATTCTGACTGAGCAAAGTCCTCAAGGTCTCCAGGACAGCAATTCTGACCGAGCAAAGCCCGCAATGGATCCACGCATCAAGGATAAAGAAAGTGCCACAGCAGCAAGAACCAGAGATGGTCCCAGAACCAGAGATGGACCCAAAGCCAGGACCAAACGGATCCGAAGAGACACTGACCCAACCACTCCCTGCCACCCCCCCTCCTCCATTTGGATCTGAAGAGACTCTGATCCCATCACTCCCTGCCCCTCTCCCCTCCAGCCCCACAGACCCCCTTTGTCCCACATCCAAGCTGCCTTCCTTCTAGGGTCCCCCAAGCCCCAATTCACAAAGCCCAGAAGGTGCAATGTTAAAATTATTCTTATTTTGTCAATTGCATTAACCATGAAGGTATTCTTATTAACAGTTTTTGGGTGCTGGCTTACATCTTCAAGCGGAATGAGTAGGAATAACAGTATAGGGGTCAGGGGTAGAGCAACATTTACAGAAATGATTTATAATTATCCCTGCTGTATATAGACAGGAGATATAATGTCAAAAGCACAAATTGCAGCAACAACTGAGTATCGCATCCAGAGGAGGGATGGGACATGTAATATAACAGCAATCATATTGTTAGCAACATATAAAGGGACACAATGATGAAAGGGCGAAATTACAGGACCGAATGAGACGTCTGGGAGACTCCTGGAATACATTTTCTGGAGTGGGAGGTTGGTTTGATTCGTTCTGGGATAGTATCATGAATTTCTTTAAGAAAGTAGGAATGATCCTCATCATTATACTTATTCTGGGAATTGCAATTTATGCCACCATTAAGATTGTATTTTCTCTAAATGGGTAGAATTACCAAAATCAAACCTTCCACTTCAGACCCAGACAGAGCCATGGCTATGTTCTACTCAGAACATAGGTGGTTCTGAGAATGATCAAGAAAGGACTTCGTCCTTCATGATCAGAGGAGGGATTGTAAGGGTAGGGAGAGTCACCCTTTAAGTTTAAACTCGTCTTATTACATTTAGCTGCTTGAACAGATATTTACTGAAGTTTAGTGAAACACCATGCTTTGCAAGTTACTTCTGAAGTCTGCAAGAAACAGGATGCATTTGTGGTCAGAGCTAGCTGTTAGAATTTATAGGAAGTAGGAAATATTCATAAGGTGAAATGACGCTATGTGGTTTAATTATAGTTGATTTCTTAAGGTCATTTATATAAATATATGTCTGTATGTCTGGAAATCTTATATCAGAATTCCCCTAAAAAAGTCCGCTAACTGTATGACGCACTAGAATGTCAACGCTATTTGATTGGTGAATGTTTTGTCTAAACCTCATTGGTTGGTAATATAATGTTTTGAATCATAAAAAGACTGGTAAAGAGGAAATTAAAGTGTGTGTATTCAGAATCTAACCAGTGTGTGTGTCTGGTCCTTTTTGAATAACCACCCCGATCGATTGAAGAGAGTTTTTCCAGTGAAAGTCCAGCCCGGGCAAGCAAAACAAACAGGGGCGCTCCTTACATGTTTTAGTTAAAAAAGGACAGTTTGTTTGTAAGGAGACAGGTACATTTCAAAAATACAATGTCAAATTAACAAGGGACACCAACACCAACCAATCTCCTTGAGGTTAAAAAATAAAAGATAATAATGGTGTTGTGGTAACTTGACACACACAACGACAAAAAATATTATGGAGATCACTAGAAAAAAACATAAAAAAATAAATCAGGAGATTTTGATTAAAAAAATGGAGGTCATTATAAAAAAAATAGAAAAAATAAATAAATATTATTCAGGAGATCACGAGAAATAATAAAGAAATAAGTTTGTCAGAACATGAATATAAGCAGCAAAACAACTTTATTTATTCTAGTATTATAAAGAAAAAGAGAATGCGCTGCATTAAAAAATTAAACAATTTGCAGCATGACGAATGTTCTATCTCCATTACGAATGCTAGTTTTACCAGACCGAGCGTTTCCGTCTCACACTTGATTCAGAGTATGCGTAGAATTTTGTGCATTGGAATTGTCTACAGATGCTCGGAAGTTACGGCAATGGATTTTGTTGTCCGAAAATTTGAGACCCAACTCTCAAACATCTGTTATAAATTCCGATACGAAATGTCCGATGGAGCCACACGGTCAGAACTTCCGACAACAAGCTCACATCCAACATTTGTGGTCGGACATTCCGATCGTGGGTATGCGGCATTACTCTGCTAGTGTGAACCAAATCAGGCTAACTTTAGTGTTGTATTATTTTTTAACACAAAAAAATGTATTTTTGCGCTTGTAAGACTGCTGTGCAAATACGGTGTGACATAAATTATTGCAATAACCTGCATTTTCTTCTCTAGGGTGTCTGAAAAAAATAAAATAAAAATATATACAGTGGTGTGAAAAAGTGTTTGCCCCCTTCCTCATTTCCTGTTCCTTTGCATGTTTGTCACACTTAAGTGTTTCGGAACATCAAACCAATTTAAACAATAGTCAAGGACAACACAAGTAAACACAAAATGCAATTTGTAAATGAAGGTGTTTATTATTAAAGGTGAAAAAAAATCCAAACCATCATGGCCCTGTGTGAAAAAGTGATTGCCCCCCTTGTTAAAACATACTATAACTGTGGTTTTCCACACCTGAGTTCAATTTCTCTAGCCACACCCAGGCCTGATTATTGCCACACCTGTTCACAATCAAGGCATCACTTAAATAGGAGCTGCTTGACACAGTAAGGTCCACCAGAAGATCCTTAAAAGCTACACATCATGCCGAGACCCAAAGAAATTCAGAAACAATTGAGAAAGAAAGTAATTGAGATCTATCAGTCTGGAAAGGGTTATAAAGCCATTTCCAAAGCTTTGGGAATCCAGCGAACCACAGTGAGAGCCATTATCCACAAATGGCGAAGACATGGAACAGTGGTGAACCTTCCCAGGAGTGGCCGGCCGCCCAAAATTACCCCAAGAGCGCAGCGACGACTCATCCAAGAGGTCACAAAAGACCCCACAACAACGTCCAAGGAACTGCAGGCCTCACTTGCCTCAGTTAAGGTCAGCGTTCATGCCTCCACCATCAGGAAAAAACAGGGCAAAAATGGCCTGCATGGCAGAGTTCCAAGGAGAAAACCACTGCTGAGCAAAAAGAACATCAAAGCTCGTCTCAATTTCTCCACAACACATCTTGATGATCCCCAAGACTTTTGGGACAACATTCTGTGGACCGATGAGACAAAAGTGGAACTCTTTGGAAGGTGTGTGTCCAAGTATATCTGGCGTAGAAGGAACACTGCATTTCATAACAAGAACATTATACCAACAGTAAAATATGGGGGTGGTAGTGTGATGGTCTGGGGCTGTTTTGCTGCTTCAGGACCTGGAAGACTTGCCGTGATAAAAGGAACTATGAATTCTGCTGTCTACCAAGAGATCCTGAAGGAGAATGTCCGACCATCTGTTCGTGTACTCAAGCTGAAACAAACTTGGGTTCTGCAGCAGGACAATGATCCTAAACACACCAGCAAGTCCACCACCGAATGGCTGAAGAAAAACAAAATGAAGACTTTGGAGTGGCCTAGCCAAAGTCCTGACCTGAATGCTATTGAGATGTTGTGGTATGACCTTAAAAAGGCCGTTCATGCTCGAAAACCCTCTAATGTAACTGAATTAGGACAATTCTGCAAAGATGAGTGGGCCAAAATTCCTCCAGGACGCTGTAAAAGCCTCATTGCACGTTATCGCAAACGCTTGGTTGCAGTTGTTGCTGCTAAGGGTGGCCCAACCAGTTATTAGGTTTAGGGGGCAATCACTTTTTCACACAGGGCCATGATGGTTTGGATTTTTTTTCACCTTTAATAATAAACACCTTCATTTACAGATTGCATTTTGTGTTTACTTGTGTTGTCCTTGACTATTGTTTAAATTGGTTTGATGTTCCGAAACACTTAAGTGTGACAAACATGCAAAGGAACAGGAAATGAGGAAGGGGGCAAACACTTTTTCACACCACTGTATAAATGCTTAATTTTCTAGCAACAAAAAAATGATTTTACCTTGTAAACAACACATCTCAAAATTCTGTGGGCAGGGAGCTTTTCGGAATCTGGAAGCCATTACCTCCAGATCCCGGCCCCCCATCTTAAATGGTAATGGGTACATTGTACCCCTACCATTACACAACGAAAGTGAAAAAAATAGTAAAAAAACACACAGACACCGTTGGGATAAGTCCTTTATTAAAAATAAAAAAAATAACAAAATGATTCCGGCGGTGGTAATCCACTCTCGTTATCCTGCGATGGGTGATCTGCTCTCTGGGGTCCAGCGATGGATGATCTCTCCTCTCCAGGTCCAGGGTCCAACGATGATGTCCAGCGCAGTGCATCCTGTCTCCACCGGAGACACCGCAGGAATCCCGGCAGCCTGACCCTGTCCCCCTCTGACGTAAGGGGAAACCCAGGCTTCCCCAGTGATGTGCGGGTGACCCCAACCCCCCTCTGATGTAACGGAAACCTGCATCCGCTGGAACACCATTAAAGTCTATGGGACATTAGCATGAAAAATCAAAAGTGTTCATTTTAAAGGCTTATATGCAAGTTTTTTTTGTTTGGGGACTTGGGTCCTGCCCCAGGGGACATGTATCAATGAATTTTTTTTTTTTTTAAACTGATGTTTTTTCGAGAGCACTGATTTTAATAATGCTTAAAGTGAAGCAATAAAAGTGAAATATTACTTTAAATTTCATACCTGGAGGGTTTCTATAGTATGTCTGTAAAGTGGCGCATTTTTCCTGCGTGTAGAATAGTCCCTGCACAAAATGACTATTTTAAAGGAAAAAAGTATTTAAAAGTAATAGCGGCTATAGTGAATTGTCTATGGGAGAAATCAAAAGTGCTAATTTTAATGGTTAATATGCAAGTTATTGTCATAAAAAGTGTTTGGGGACCTGGGTCCTGCCCCAGGGGACCTGTATCAATGCAAAAAAAAGTTTTAAAAACTGATGTTTTTTAGAGAGCAGTGATTTTAACAATTCTTAAAGTGAAACAATAAAAGTGAAATGTTCATTTCAATTTCGTACCTAAGGGGTGTCTATGGCTGTAAAGTGGCGCATTATGCCTGTGTTTAGAACAGTCCCTGCACAAAATGACATTTCTTTTTATCCAAATCATTTTTATTGAAGAGTACAAAACAGAAAGATAAAGATTAACATACTCTGGCCCAGTCCAGGCCAAGTTGCGATGGGTTACAACATACAAATCAGGTATTGTGAATAATGTATCGAGCTAGTACAGTACAAACTATATATCAAAGTAAAAGTCTACAGCTTTGTAAACATATCAGCAAGCATAGACATGTGTCGCAAAAATTATATCGCAACTTAGGCTGACCTTACATAAATCGTATCGACCTTAAGCATTAGAGGGTAGTTTAAAAGCTTAATAAAATAAGATAGAGGAAAGAGCAAGAGAAAGATTAGGAAAAAGAAAGGGAGATAGGGTGCTTCAGGGAGCAAGGTTTGAGTAGTTGAACTCGAGAGAACAGGGGTGAGATATGGGTGTCCCCACATGGACCTATGTTTCACCCATTTACTTTTCTCGCCGCCGCGAGCCAAGCAGACCAGTTTATCAGATATTTCTTTCTAGAACCGTCCCTAAATGCTATGATTTTCTCAAATTCTGAGATAACATTCACCTTCAAAATCACTTCCGAGATATTCGGGATGTCTTTTGATTTCCAATTACATACAATCAGTGTTCTGGCTGCGAAAATAATATGCATTGCTATAGATCTCATAGATACCGGGTATTCGGAGATACCAATACTTAGTAATGCTTTTTCAGGGGAGGGCCTGGTCTGAACGCCTATGATTTTAGCAATTAAATGAAATACTTCAGCCCAGAAATTCCGCAGGTGCGGACACTGCCACCACATATGTAGCAGCGTCCCCACCTGGCCACAACCCCTCCAACATTCGCTGGATTTCTCATCCGAAAATTTAGCAATAATATAATGAGTAAAATGCCATCTCGCTGTAATTTTCGCAGCCAGTTCCTCATAGTTTGAACATCTGGAGAACCTGGCATTGTTACTAAAGGCCTGTAACCATTGTTGCTCAGTGAATTTCTGACCCATGTCTTTTTCCCATTTCTCCAAATGGCCGAAACGGGAAAAGTAGGACTTATCATTAAGTAGGTTGTACATAATAGAAATGCCCTTCCGTCTAGGTTTGGGCGAGTTTAGGAAATCCCACACTTCTGCAATAAATTGTGTGCCGGACATTCCTTTTTCCCGGAACCAAGACCGGAGTTGGCAATATGTCAAAAATTCGGTCTGGGGTATGCGGTACTTGTTATGAATGGCCTGGAATGGCATAAGGCGGTTACACACTAAAAGGTCCTGCACATTAGAAATCCCACTTTTACGCCACTCATTTAGGGAAATGTTCGGAATCAACCAAGGGATAGACTCTAAGGGGATAGAAACCATGGTGAATGTGCACGCATAATGGCATGAAGTAAGAAGGTCCTTCCAGGCTCGCAAAGAAGCCTTCATTGTAGGATGGTCAGTATGGATGTGGAATTGATCGCAGTTAAAGGCTATTAAAAGGGAACGAAGCGACCCATGCGGTATCCCTGCTAATTCTAGTTGACACCAAGGTTTCAGTTCCTGGATGGAAAACCAGTCCCGGAGCTGGTCCAAGACTGCTGCTGTGGCGTAGTCCCGTAACACAGGTACGCCTAGGCCCCCCGCTTTTTTCTTTTTGCCTTGTAGGGTGGCAGGAAATCTAGCCCTCTTCCCCGCCCAAATGAAAGTTACCATTTGCTTCTGTAGGGCCTTAAAGAAGTGATCTGGGATTGGAATTGGGAGTGCCCTGAACATATAAGTTAGCTTGGGGAGTAACAGCATTTTGTATGCCGCCAAACGCCCATGCCACGAAATGTAAAATTTTTTAAGTCTATTGATGTCAGATTGGAGGGACTCTAATAATGGGGGGAAGTTAGCCTGAAATAACCGATCCGTTGTAGGAGTTAAATTAGTGCCTAGATATTTTATGGAGTCTGAGGCCCAAGGGTAAGGAAGAGCATCTCGGATTCGTGCTTTAAGACTATCATTTATACCGATTCCTAGAATGCATGACTTCTGCTCATTTATTTTGTAATAGGAAGCTTCCCCAAATTTCACAATGATATCGTGCGCTGTCGTGACAGATGTGAGGGGATCGGAGAGCGTCAGGATGACATCATCCGCAAATAGTGAAAGTTTGGGTTGCGTTGCCTGAGACATGATGCCCTGCACATCCATATGTTGTCTAATTGTTTCGGCAAAGGGCTCCATTACTAGGGCGAATATAATGGGAGAGAGTGAGCAACCTTGTCTAGTGCCATTGGAAATATGAAATTGTTTAGAAAACATACCCTCAGTATATACGTAGGCAGACGGAGAAGAGTACAGTACTAGTATGGCCCGGTGGATCTGACCCGCCAAGCCAAACTGCTGGAGAACCTTGGTCAAATATCCCCAATGAATCCTATCGAAGGCCTTCTCTGCGTCCAAGGATAGGAGCAGAGAAGGCCTTCCGGACTTTTCAGCCAAGTAAATTAGATTTATTAGTCTCCTGGTTGCATCATTGGCCTGCCTTCCCAACACAAAACCCACTTGGTCATGCTTTATAAGCTGCTGTAGAAGGCCGGCCAACCTGTTTGCAACCATTTTCGCATAAACCTTAATGTCGACATTTAATAAAGATATTGGTCTATAACTTTGTGGATGCATAGGGTCCTTACCCGCCTTAGGTAGCGTAATAATGGAAGCAGTAAGCATCTCACTCGGGAAAGCGGCATTGGACATCGCGGCACCAAAGATTTGATTCATGTAAGGCAGCAGTTCGGTTTGGAATAGCTGGTAATATTCTGATGAGTAGCCGTCCGGACCCGGCGCCTTATTATGGGGCATACTGCATAAAATTTTTTTGATTTCAGGGATCGAGCAGGGAGAGTTTAGCTTCTCCAAATCGCTTTGGGAAATTTTTGGGAGATTAAGCGTCCGCAAAAACGCAGAGATCGATCTATCGGATGGTTGGGACGTGTCCGGGTCATTTTTAAGGTTATACAGAGACTCGTAATAGTCGCTGAATGCATCCGCAATTTCCTTAGGGTTATGCACTATACGTTTCGTGATAGGGTTAACCATGCAACCCATCTTTTTTTGCGCTATCTTTTCCCG
Organism: Lithobates pipiens; assembly: GCF_037356315.1. Taxonomy (NCBI): domain Eukaryota; kingdom Metazoa; phylum Chordata; class Amphibia; order Anura; family Ranidae; genus Lithobates; species Lithobates pipiens. The sequence goes on along the minus strand of NW_027507903.1, from coordinate 527,539,245 downwards.
AAGCTGGTCCGCCAGCAGTTTCCCCGCCTTGTTGCTATATCTGTAGCTATGCGCTTTGATGAAACGAAGGCGGTTCTCCTGCTGGGAGACCAACACTGCACGCAGCTCTTGTCTAGCAATGAACAAATCTTCTCTAGTTTTTTGAGTAGTATTTTGTTTGTTTATGGACTCTAAGTTCTTTATTTTCTCCAGTAAACCATTGAGCCGTTCCGTCCTTTGCCTCTTAACCTTAGCGCTTAGTTGAATTAATATTCCCCTCATAAACGCTTTATGCGTATTCCAGAGGGTGAAGGGGTCCGACACCGACGGAGCGTTACTATGAAAGAATTCCGACAATACTGTCTTTAAATATTTTGTATTTTTAGGTTGGGAAATGATGGATACATCATTTCGCCACCTGTTTGCTCTTGTGACAGCATCTCGCCCCCCCACCTGAACTGAGATAGGCGCATGATCTGACCACGTTATAGTATGAATCTCAGATTTCACAATTTTCTGCAGCAAAAATTTGTCAACATGGATTCTGTCAATACGCGAATAGGAGTGGTGTACATTTGAGAAAAAAGTATAGTCTCTTTCTGACGTGTGCTGACACCGCCAGACATCAAAAAGGTCCACCGCAGAGAAGATTTTGGATAAGTTCGGCCTACGAGACTTTCGGTTTAGTGGGTTAGAAATATCCAACTCACTGTGCATGACAGCAAGTCCCCACACATAACAACATGTCCCTTTTGCATGGAAGCTACCTTTTGTAGAATTTTCTGCAGAAAGCTACGTTGGTTGGAGTTTGGGAGATATACATTTATCAGGGTGTATGTTACTCTGGCAATCTCACACACAAGAATAATGTACCTGCCCGATTGATCCAAATAGGAGTCTATAAGACTGAAGTGAATGGAATTCTTAATTGCGATGGCCACACCGTCTTTCTTCTTTGGACCGTTGGCCATGAATACTTGCGGAAACTTACGATTAGTGAAGGAAGGGTGGTTCCCTGTCATAAAGTGGGACTCTTGAAAGCACATTATGTCACATTTCAGTCTTTCCGCTTCCTTCCATGCCATTTGGCGTTTAAATGGGCTATTAAGCCCCTTGACATTAAGGGACGAAATTGTAAAAGCCATAATGATAACTGAGCAGTTCAAACTCCAATTGATGTCAGGACTGGTGGGGCCCTCCTATGAGAGGATACAGACAGGAAAACCACCAGTGAATCTGAAGCTATAAGTGGGAAGGTCCAAACCTGTGCTCTCGGTCAACGTATAGGTAACGCCACAGTTAGGTACTGTGTTAGCGTAGTAGCTTAGTAGGTTAGAATAACAAAAAAATAAAAGAAAATAAAAGAAATAAAAAGATGGCGATTCTTCACAGAATCTGTACTGGCGATATATCGCTAGAACTTGGGGGTAAAGGCGGATTCCCTTGAAATCTACAATCAGCAACGGAAAAACAAAACCCGCTACTAATATCAAAAACCAGAGACAATCAAGAGAGAACCAGCAGACCGTGTCTCGAACTGGAAGGCGATTTTAGTATGACTGTCATGTTGAATACTTAGCTCGTTTCAGCATCTGAGCTCGTATGGGTAGAGATAGGTGATCCCCTCTTGCTGGGGCCTGTGTTTGGTGGGAGTAGAAGTTGCCATTCTTCTAGTAACTGGATACCTTCTGCAACTCTAGCCACTATATGTGACTTCCCTTCCTACGTAATGAGAAGTTTCGCTGGGTACAGCCACCTATATGGGATTCGGTGGTTATTCAGTGGTTTAGTTATAGTGGCAAGCTGTCTACGCTGCTGCATAGTGTAAGCTGAGAGATCGGCGAAGAAAGACAGTTCTTTAAATTCAGGGGGTAATTCCTCCCTTTTCCTTGTTGCATGCACGAACCTCTCTTTGATGTGGTAGAAGTGTATCCGAACGATCGTATCCCTAGGCAGGTGCGTCGGAAAACACTCTTCGGTCTAGGCAGTCTGTGAATACGATCGATCACCAACTCCTCTACTGGTGATTCTGGGAGTGCAGCTTTCATCAAGTTGAGAAAAAATTCTCTCAGTTCCTGCGGTAAGATGGACTCTGGAATCCCACGAATTCTTACATTGTTGCGTCTCGAGCGGTCTTCGAGGTCCGCTAATTTCGCTTTAATGGCCACCATATCCTCATCTCTGTCATTGTGTGCGTCCACAAGCTCATTAAAGGTTTGGGCAAATTCCCCCATTTTTGTTTCAACATGTGAGACTCTGTTAGTGACTGCCTGGACTTCTGATTTAAATTGCTGAGTAATGGCCATAATGTCTGCATGCAGTGTGGAGCGCAATGACACTAACATGTTTTTTAAGGTGGTATCCAACACTGGTTGATTTAACGTGGGAAACTCAGTTATAGAGTCCTGCAGCTCTCTTGTATCATCCAAAGATGAATTGAAGGCACTCACCTCCTCTGTATCTGTCCCGTGTGCCTCCCTCCTTGGTTTGCTTTTTGCTGGGCTTGTGGATGCAGAGGTGGATATAGAGTGCGACGCGGACACCGCTGTTTGCGTATCGCCCTGGTCTGAGTGCCGGTCCGTCCATGTTCGATGCTGCTGTAGGCCTCGTGCGCGGCCGCCATCTTGGACAGGGAGCTGGCGCTGCTGGACAAAGAAATCCAGCATTTTGCCCGGTTTCATATGGCCTTTTCTTTTCTTAGAAGGCATCCTGAGTGGTTCCCGCAGGTACCGGGATGATTTGATGCTGAAAACGAGGGCTGCCGTCGCTGTAAATCGCCTTACTTGCTCGGGTCACGGCGGAGCTACTCCTTCAAGCGTCCATCCGCTCCACTCGTCGGCCACGCCCCCCCACAAAATGACATTTCTAAAGGAAAAAAAAGTAATTTGAAAGTAATAGGAGCTATAGTGAATTGTCGGGTCTCGGCAATACAGATAAAAGTCATTGAAAAAATGGCATGGGATCCCCCCAGTCCATTACCGGGCCCTTTGGGCCTGGTATGAATATTAAGGGGAACCACAAACCAAAATGAAAAGAAAAAATGAGTGTTTTTTTTTTTAATTTGACATTTTTTGTGAAATGGTAATGAGCACAATGTACCCATTTCCATATCAAATGGGGGGGGGGGGGGGCTGGAGGTCCTCTTGTTAAAGGGGGCTTTCAGATTTTGATATGCCCCCCTCCCACAGACCCCCCCCCCACAACCACTGGGCAAGGGTTGTGGGAATGAGGTCCTTGTCCCCATCAACACGGGACAAGGTGTTTTGGGCGGCTACCCCAAAGCACCCTCCTCATGTTGAGGGCATGTGGCCTTGTATGGTTCAGGAGGGGGGTGCTCTCTCATCCCCCCTCTTTTCCTGTGGTCTGCCAGGTTGCGTGCTCAGATAAGGGTCTGGTAAGGATTTTTGGGGGACCCCATGCCATTTTTATTTTTTATTTTAGCAAGGGGTTCCCTTTAAAATCCATACCAGACCTGAAAGGTTTGGTATGGATTTTAAGGGGGGCCCCTACGCCATATTTTTTTAAAAATTGGCGCAGGGTTCCCCTTAATATCCATACCAGACCTGAAGGGCATGGTATGGAATTTGGGGGGACCCCCACGCAATAATGATTGTGCGCCTAACCTAAGTGATTAAAATACCATGACAATGGTGTGGGTGTAAATGACCTGTAAGTAAAGTAATTATAAATATGCAATGACCAAATAGGCATGAATACTACAAAGTGTATCCACTGCAGTCCAATGTAAAAAGTGCAAATCAGTCAATAAAGTATAAAGTGCAAAAAAGTGCAAAGAGGATTCAATGCTGTCGTTGAATTGAGATTGCATATATTCTTTACGACAAAATTCCCACTGTGAAACGTTGACTGTAGTTCCAATGGTGTGCTCTTACCTCATGGGCATAAATATATGCCTTAAGTATGTGCCTTGACCATCTACGGGATCATGCCCTTGCCTCTGTGGTTGTGGGTAAGCCAGTAAAAAGATGAACATCCATAGTCCCCTTCTGGACAGAAGTCCAAACCCTCCTGGCCAATATCCTGGACCGACCGCTGGACTTGAACCCCAAAAACTTTTTACTTGGAGTCCCTTTCCCCAAACTGTCAAGATCCCTACAGAAACTATCCCGACATATCCTTACAGCAGCGCGGTGTCTTGTTGCACTTCACTGGAAAAGGACGCACCCTCCTACTCCAGACGCACTATATGCTAGAATTAGAGACGTGGAGCTAATGGAAAAGATGACCGCAAGGATACAGGACCGGTTGCAAGCGCATGATGTGGTTTGGAACCCCTGGAATCTCGGGGGCGATCGGCCCTGACAGACAAGCGGAATACTTAGGATGACTACCCACCTCTATTCTTTCTTTTTCCCTCTCTTCTTTTCTTTACATCCTTTTTGGTATCTCCCTCTCTTCACTCCCTCTTGCCCTTTTTTTTTCTCTCACTTCCGTCTTTCTTCCAAACTCTCCCGAGGGAGGGTGTTTGAATATGTTATCTATTAGTACAAGTATATCACACTTTTAGTTGATACCTGCAACCTCTGCATGCCACTCTTTACTAGAAACAGAGATTTGAGGACTAGATTACTATTGGTTGGACTTTATTTCTGACTTGCTAATGTTGACGAACCTACTGTCTGTGGATAGCTCTGCCTGGCCTGGTTTGTACCTGCTCCAAGTGGCTATACTCTGCAGGCCGATAAGCACTTACTGTTCGTTACCTTTTCATTTTTGGTTCCACCAATGTTGCATCGAAGTGTATGATATATAATGTTTGCTCCTATACTAATAAAAAGTTATTTGACAAAAAAAAGATGAACATCGACTATGAGCAGTACGTGAGAACTTGCGTTCGTTAGTTGTAAAACTGAATGAGCCTCCAATTGCCAAACAAAACAAACAAACAAACTAATTTATTAAATAAAAAAGGGCTGCTTACATTGTAGTAGCAGAAAAATTGCCAAACATGAAGTACATTGGCGTTCCACGCCACCTCATACATTACTTCCGGTGTACGATCTCTATTTCTGGTCTGCAGTAACGACTTCTGGTTTGTGGTGACTACTTCCGGTTGCGTCCTACTTGTTACGTCACGTACCTCGTGACTTCCTCGGGAAGGGGATAATGCTAGGGGGCGATCAAGGGGTTAACTGTGTTCCCTAAGTGTGTTCTAACTGTGGGGGGCATGTGGCTGACTAGAGGAGCAGAGAGAATGTTGTTCCTACTTAGTAGGAAAACACAATCTTTCTCCTCTCCCCTGACAGAACCAGGATTTGTGTGTTTACACACACAGATTCTGGTTCTTTCTCTGTCACGAGTTATCACGGGTGCTCGGTGGTCATCGCGCCAACCAGGCAAGCGTATTGGCTCCAAGAACACACTGCGGGTGCATGCGGACACCTCTGGTGGCGCGAGCACGCCTGCTATAGCGTCTTAACCCCCTTCCGACCAGCGCAAATGATGTATGTCGGCACAATGGCACAGCTGGACAAATGGGCGTACAGGTACATCCCTTTTAAATCGCGGCATTGCGGGAGCACACCCACCGCATAGTCAGTGTCCAGCGGGGACTCGATGTGCACTGGGGGACCACGATCGTGTCATAGAGTGGCAGAACGGGGAGATGTAAACAAGGCATATCCCTGTTCTATATAGCAACATGACAGAGATCTACTGCTCCTCGTCATCGGGAGAAGTGATCTCTGTCATGTTGATGTTCTAGTGAGACAATCCCCCCCACAGTTAGAATCACTCCCTAGGGCACACTTAACCCCTTGATCACCCCCTTGTGTTTAACCCCTTCCCTGCCAGTGTCATTTACACAGTAATCAGTGTATTATTATATATTTGTATATGCTGTATAATGACAATAGTCCCAAAATAGTGTCAAAAGTGTCCGAAGTGTCTGCCATAATGTCGCAGTCATGATAAAATTTGCAGATCACTGCCATTACTAATAAAAAAAAAATAATAATACAAATGGCCTAAATCTATCCCCTATTTTGTAGACACTATAACTTTTGCACAAACCAATCAATATACGCTTATTTCATATTTTTTTTACCAAAAATATGTAGAAGAATACATATCAGTCTAAACTGAGAAAGAAATGTGTTTTTTTGTATATATTTTCTGGGGATATTTATTATAGCAAAAAGTAAAAAATATTGCTTTTTTTTTTTCAAAATTGTCACTCTTTGTTTGTTTATAGCGCAAAAAAGAAATCAAATACCACCAAAAGAAAGCTCTATTTGTGGGAAAAAAAGCACGTCAACTTTGTTTGGGTGCAACGTCTCACAACTGTGCAATTGTCAGTTAAAGCGACGCAGTGCCATATGGTAAAACGTGCTCTGGTCAGGAAGGGGGTAAATCCTTCCGGGGCTGAAGTGGTTAAAGAGCCAATTTACAGCTACAACGTCTCATGCAGGGGAGCCAACCTGCCGCAGTATAACTGCGGCACCTGGTCTGTAATTGGTTAAAATTGCACATGCTTTCCATAGGCAATATTTTAAAAGCCTTTACAGGTTACCAGTTTAGAGTTACAGAGAAGGTCTGGTGCTAGAATTATTGCTCTTGCTCTGATGTTTGCGGAAATCAATTGGCTTTTACTTATTCTGACTATCAAGCTCATCAAATAAGTGTCTCAGGATTTTTGTAGCTGCCTGATCACAATTCATTTGGAGAAGGCGATCAGCATTTTTTTTTGCATATAGTAATGTACACCAATAGACTGTTATTGGAAGCCTTTAGTATTTCTAATATTGACCCCTGAGGCATTTTAAATGTACGGTTTTCATCTTTCTTTGCAATATATTTTTTAACTGTGATTTGGATGCATTATGAAATTTTTTTAATTTTTTGTTTGGCCTTCATATGCTTCAGATTCCGTAGCATTACTAGCATATGTACAGGAGTTGTTAGATCTCCCAATCTGAGCCTGTTCTATGACTTCCGAAGAATGACATCCAACACCTGTTTGCTTATTAATGCAGCCATGTACTATTTGATGCGTCTCATTACACAGCATTGCAGAACCATCTCTGTCTGACTGCACTGAAACTGCTCCAGGTATTCCAAACTGAAGCAAACCAAGCAAAACTGATACAAAGTGACTCAGGGTCCCTGAAAAACCATGTGCATCGTTTGTGAATGGGGGCCTAGGCCATGCTAGAAAAGAAGGATGGAGATGGTTAAATAGAAACCATTGTCCTCCCAGCAGCTCCTTAGAATCTTCCACCTTCCAGCTGTCTGTGTCATAGCAGATGGTCTGTTCATTTGACTCGAACTTTCAGAAACTATTGTCACACACACTCGCTACATGTTTTATGTGCTTTGCAGAGATTATTTTTGGGAACGGCTGGGAGCTGATGACATTGAAGGAAGATTTAGCCCTTTACCATAGCAACTGTATATGCTCAGAGTGACTTGACAGAGGATGTCCTGTAGGATTTGGTCAAATTCACTAATTCTATACCTTTTTTTAAATATGAATCTTCTACAGCCTTTGCAATTGCAATGATAATTATGAACACAACATACTTACATGTCTGTATATCTGCCACCTGGTCAAGTTAAGTTTTGTTGATTTTCTTTATAGTGTAAAGAAATTAACACATCCTCTGCCTGGAAAAATATCACTGATGTTTCTGCAAATTTGAATGCACAGTTAATATTTATTTTCGGAATTTACCAGACTGGAAAAAATAGAACACAGTGCAAAAGTGTGCGCTCCCTGTGAGTCATTTCTGCAGAAATAATCACAGCCTCCAAATATTCATACTTTTTTTTTTAATGCTTTAGGACTTCTTTTTCCTCTTTTTTGACTACTAAATCTACTTCAAAGATATTTTTAGGCTGGCTTGCATGCAGTGCATGGTTGAGATCTGCCACCAGATGTTTAGGAGTATTTAAAGTGAACCTGTGCCTAGACTATTTACACCAAAATGTTTTATTTATTCTGAATAATAACTACAAGCTCTTTAAAACAAGTCCATTCACCCTTGTTGCTATAGGCATTGTGGAGAAATTCATCACACAGGCACAAAAGGCAGCAGAATCTTGACAGGCTTCTAGCCTTCTAATGTAAACACACAGCAGGCATTTCTAAGCTGTAAGAAATTAACTTGGGCCCAACTGTGTAGTGTTTTTGAGAACTTTGAGAATTAATTACAGTATAATTACAAGCAGCCACTAATGTCAGGGGTAGCTTATTTTAAAGCTCTTTTACCACATGCTAAAAATATGTAAATACTTTAATGTCTATTGTCTGGGCACATGTGCACTTTAACTCAGGGGAGAAAAAAAGATTCTAAAACCTTACAGAGGAGCTCGCAGTAAAAATCACCCTTACCCTACAGCCACGCCATAAAATACCTTCTACTCTAGATAGGGTGACATTGCTATCTTCCAGCAAGATCCTGGGAATGCTGAGTATCTCAAGTCTTGCAAACTCCAGCACAGTGCAAGAGCATCTTCTCGCAAGACTCAGAAGAATTATGGCATCATCTTCTTTGTGCCATGGCTGTAGGCTGGAGGGAAGGTAAATATAGTTTTGATTTTTTTTCAGCAGGTGCTTTTTAAACACTTTTATGCATTGATTATACATATAGGAGGGAAGTTCATGGTTGATTTTTAGGTGAGTTTGCATTCAGCGGAAGTTGTCCATAATGAAGCGGTTCAAAGTGGTTGTAATCCTTTACATATGCCCAGTGAAGTGACTAGCCTAAAGTGATAAAAAGAGATTAAACAAATCTCCCTACATAAGTTGTACTTGTTTATATGCAGCCCCCTCTTCTGTATGTAGCAACCTCCTAGATACTGTATATTTCTATGTTGCACCTGTGACAGATGTTGGTGCCAAAAGTGCTATTTAAGCTCAGCCAGTGCTCAGGATCAGTGCTGCTTTGTCTTTTAGCCTTCCCTGTATCATGTGATTCTGTTATTCTGTAGCCTGATTCCATTTTCTGACCTGCCTTGTCTGACCACTCCCTGAACTCCACCTACACTGATCCCATCTGGTCCTCAACCTCCACTTATGTCTGCTCCATTTGCTTCTCTTCCACCGATTGGCTCCTGGCCCCGCTTGTACCACGCTCTTGCTGGCTCTTCTGTACTGGATCTGTCTTGTCAGCATATTACCTTGCTTGCCTGACTCTGCTTCCTGACGCATCCTGCTGTGCCTGCTGTTCTACAGTCTGCTACCAGTGCATGCCTCACCTGCACGCTGTGACCAGTGCCAGTCTGCTTCCGTCTACCCTCCACCAGCTGTCTACCAGGCCACCTGCTTCACTGAGGAGGAGCCCCAAATCAGAGGTGCAAGTTGCTCATCATTTCAGACTCTGTTACCAGGCAGGCATGTGATATCTAGTTTGTGAAAGACTGTTTGCTAAGCAAGAGCTAAGTTGTTTCTCTCCTGAGAGATTTATATTGTCAGCCTCCTTAGTGTTAGTGGGAGAACTGTTCTTTAAAGGGGTTGTAAGGTCTCCAAGATTTTCAGCTTAATGCATTTTATGCATTAAGGTGAAAAACCTTCTGTGCTGCAGCAGCCCCCATAGCTCCTCCTTTTTCTTACCCAAGCCCATCCGTTCCAGTGATGTGCATGAGCCCAGTGACTTCAGCCGCTGTCTCCATCCTCATTGGTAGACTGATAGCAGTGGGAGCCATTGGTTCCCACTGCTGTCAATCAAATCCAGTGACACAGGAGCGAGGGGAGGGTCTGAGTCCTGCTGTCTGTGTCAATGGATGCAGCAGTACTACTCATGAGTGTGCCTGCATGAGGGCCCCCATGGAAATCAGCTCTCCGTGGAGGCCCCCGATGAAGAGGAGGTTCACCGCTGAGGCACCCCAGAAGAGGAGAATTGGGGCTGCTCTGTGTAAAATCCTTGCACAGAACAGGTAAGTATAAGATTTTTATTATTTAAAACAAAAAAAACTTAACCTTTACAATCACTTTAAACTGGAAGTCAAGTAGTTCCTCTCCTGAGAGGTACAGACATTACCTCTGGCATATGGTACTAATCCCTCGCAAGAGGATTTTGTTCTGAGTTTTGCAGAAGAAATCTGTTCTTGAAATACAACTGTAATAAGCATGTCCTCCTATTTGCCCATATTTCTGGAGTATCCCATACCATTCCTCAGCCCAATCCAAGTTACCCCAAAAATAAAAAGAAACAAAAAAAATGTATGTATATATATATATATATATATATATATATATATATATATATATATATATATATATATATATATATATATATATATATACCCCTATACTGTTCATTGAGCCAATTGGAGAGACTGTTGCTATGTGCCCTGCTGCCTCTGTACTCAATAGGAAAGAGTTTTGCAAAAAATCCAGTGACCTCTATGGGGTGAGCACTACATCTACATCAGATCAAGGCCCAGAATTTATACTATAAGTGTTGGGCATTCACGCATTAGAGATAGATGGCGATATAATTGGGCTGCTGTCAGTACTGTCCCCACTAGTGGGCCAAATGAAAATAGATGAATAATAGACAGTGCCTGCTCCGCCTATTATAGTGCTAAATACCTGTGCTGTAATATTCTGTGTCTATAACTAAACCATAAACCACATTATGCACTATATATGCCACTTTAATTTTTCAAATTTTTATATTGACTTATTGACTTATTTTTGATTTTTTGATGACATTTACTATTAAGGTTGGACTTTGGTACACAGTCATTCATGTATGTATTTCATATGCTATTTTTATCCTTATTGACGGTATCAATTTACTTATTTTTGATTTAATTGATCTGTTTAGTATAAGTTGGTTTATGGTTTAGTTATAGACACAAACTATTACAGCACATTTATTTTGCACTATAATAGGAGGAGCTGGTGCTGTCTATTATTTATCTAATTCCAGAATTTATACAGCTTGCCTGAGCTTCCAGAAAGTAGGGAGTTGAAGTTACACTCTGCAGAGCTTGGTGAGAGCTGATTGGGGGGAAGGGGCACACCCCTTTACACAGCACATATGAACAGAGCTTATGATGTAAATCACAGGCTGTGTGTTGAAGCTCCTTCCTCTGTCACCTTTATATCTCTTGGTGTCAGGAAAACTTGTCCGAGGTGACTCTAAGCCCTTGTAAACATGGTCGGACATTCTGACAACCAAATCCGTTGGATTTTGTCCGACGGCTTTTGTCCGAAACTGTTGCATACACACGGTCGGACAAAGTTGTCGGTAAATCCGATTGTACATAACGTGATGACGTTATTTCGTTACGACGGGACTACATTCAGGCTAGTAGCCAATAGCTTTGGTCTAGGAATTTGATCTGAGCATGCATGGCACTTTGTCCATCGGAGTAGGCTACACATGATCGGAGTATATCCGATCGGAGCATTTTGTCGGAAAATTTTACCGACAAGTTGGAAAAGTTGGTCCGTTGGATATTCCGATGGAAACAGTCCAATGGAGACCAGACACAGTCGGAATATCTGACAAAACCTTCCGATAGGACACATTCCGTCTGAATCTCCGACCGTGTGTACAAGGGCATACAGATAGCAGAGGCATGAAGTAGCAGAAAGTAATGAAGCTTAGTGCTCTGGATTGAGACAAGTACACAGTATAGAGGGATATGTTTTGTTCATATTTCATGTCTGAGGTTGGCAACTACTTTAAATCTGTAGGCCATTTCCTCTCATTTCACATTTGGCAGCCTGTTTACTGGAACATTTACTAAGGAGTCTACAAGACAACAGACTTACTGCAAAACAGTGTCAAAATGTGAAACCAATATGTTGTATTTTCCTTCATATTTTTTTCAAAAAGTTAAACATGCATGCCAAACTGGAAAAGACCTGGTAAACTGTACACAGAAAAAAATATATTTTGGCATTTTGGCCAGCAATTTTTGTGATAACCCTTCTAAATGTTTTTTTTTCTTAAAGTCAAAATTTCTTTTTCGTTTGCTTTTAAAGGTAAATAAGGTTGAAGGGCAGACTTCTGGTTTCCGGCACTGCACGTGGGGACAGTGGGACACAGCGGCTCTGTTCCAGCCCCGCCACAAACGGCACACAAAACCTGAAAACGGCCCACCAATCACCTCACAATGGGGAAGTTCCTCAACCACCTCCCACTCCCTGACTCCTGCTCTCACTGTACCAGCAGTCTCCCCTCTGATGGGCACAAGATGGCCGTGGGGCACAGTCAGGAGACAGAGAGCATTGACATGCATCAGCTTGAGTTGCAAGGAACTCCCCATCCTAATGCCATTACTAAAATAGCACAGCCCTAATACTCCCCACCATAACCACAGCAGTAGACTCTGCTGTGGCTTCAGGAATCTCACAGCTCCGGAAAGAACTGGGGAGTGGGCACGCATATCTCCAAGCAATTTCTGCACCTCACCCAGCTTTCTATTTTCCCATAAAGGGGAGTATTCTGTAAAGCCCCCATTTCCCATAATTTTTTTTGCGGCATCCCACACTCTTGACATTAAGTCAAGAGTGGGCAGCCTCCGCAGGAAGCTCCCTGCCTCCAGGGCCTCCACCACTGAGCTATGCAACGAACCACATAACAGAATCTTCCTTTCTCTGCCTACCCCTTCAGCTTCACAGCCACCCATATGTTGTAGCTGCGCCGCTATAAAGTCGCTTTAAGGGTGTGGGAGGGCAACTCCTCCCTCTTTATTTGAGAGTTGAAGAGTGTTAAGGCTAATTCGGGGAGAGCCTCCTTTCCAAACTAATTCTCGAAATAAACTGAAACTTCTGGAACCATTTTTTATAGATCCATACTGGGGAATTGTGAAGGACATATAAGAGCTGTGGCAGAAGTATCATTTTGATTAAATTGCAGTGGCCTGCCGCAGACAGTGGGAGTTTTTTCCAAATTTTAATTTTGGCTTTAGATTTATTTAATAATGGAACTAAATTGTTTACTATAAACTGCTTAGGATCTCTATTTATATTTATACCTAAATATCTTATTTGGTTCACTATTTGTAGCTGTTTCACCTCATGAGGCAGAGGCCAATCTAGTGGATCGATTGAGAGTATAGTGGACTCCCAATTTATCTTTAGTCCTGAGAAATGGCCAAAATTCCCAATTTTACTCATAGTCTCCCTCAATGAGTCTCACGTATCTCCAAGCAATAAGAGAAGATCATCCGCATATAAAATTACTTTTTCTTCTACTTCTCCGCATTTAAATCCTTTTATCCCCAAGGAGGCTCTAAGAGCTAGGGCCAAAGGCTCGATCGCAGGGTGAACAGCAGGGGGGACAAAGGACACCCCTGTCTCATCCCCCTCAGCAACCGAAACCTGGCATACCGCTCATTGACCACTCTCACCCTCGCCCCAAATGATCCATACAATAACTTCACCCAATTAATAAAATTTGGCCCTATCTGAAATTCACTCATTGTTCTCCAGAGAAATTTCCACTCTAGAGTATCAAAGGCCTTGGCGGCATCCAGAGAGAGAATCGCCCTATTACCCTCCTCATCCGTAGGGTTTGAAGATTTAAATATAGCCGCCTAATGTTTGTACTAGTAGACCTTCCAGGAATAAAGCCTGATTGATCAGGGTGAACCAGATTCTGTACCGCTCTACTTAGTCTAGCCGCCAAGACCTTTGCCAAAAATTTTATATCAGAATTTAATAAGGAGATAGGTCTCAATGAGGCGGGGTTAAGCGGATCTTTATCCTCCTTAGGGATCACTATTATTGTAGACTCCATCATAGAAAGGGGATCTCTCCCTTCACAGCCGACCAGTTAAAAACCTTCAGCAATTCAGGAAGAAGCACCCCCCCGTAGTGATGGTAAATTTCAATAGGGAGGCCGTCCGGGCCTGGGGACTTCTGGCCCGCCATTTCCTGTACGGTCCGCTGTATCTCGTCTAGAGTAACTGTCCAATGCAGCCCTGTCCTCCTCAGAGAGACAGGGGATCGCCAGGTCTTGAAAAAAATTATCCATATCTTCCCCCATTTCCTCTTGATTGGAACTATATAGATGCTCATAGTAGTTCCTAAATCTGTCCACTATTTCCGGTGTATATGCGGTTGATCTTCCCTCAGCCCCAGCGATCATTGGGACCACCGACGAAGGTGAGTTTGTTCGAACCAAATGGGCCAGCATCCAGCCTATCCTTTCCCCTTCCCCAAAAACCATTTGTTTTTGAAAAATTAACTTATTCTCAGGATTGTTAACTTTAATAGAAGAATGGAGATTAAGGTCTGGTGTGACCCCTCTGACACCTCCATCCCTAATAATGCACAAAAAACAAGAAAAATAGCACTAGAACTTTAAATGAGGTGAGAGAGGTTTAGCCAATGTCCACAACAAACACTGAGACAAAATCAATTTATTTGTTTCAAAATGTTATGCAACAGAGCGGCAACAACAATGATTGGTCTGGATAGGGGTATTTCGCACTGCAGTCTCCACTTAGCCCCTTAACTCGTGTCTTGAAAACGTCTCAACGGAGTAAAAAATCCAATGGTTGTCAATTTGTTCTTAGAGATGTGACTGCTCTATCCAAAAAAGTTGTGAATCGGAATCCCAGCCGTGCTAAACATCTAGATATACCCACAAGGGCTTGAAGGTTACGCCCCCAATGTCATGTACGGGCGGTGACGCATGGGTGTCCATAAAACGTCCACCATCAAAGGGGGTGCACAGATGCACAGCTGGGATTCCGATTTTTTATTTTGTATGTGTATTTACTGACCCAGCAACTTTTACGTTTTATTGTTGCTCATGGATGTATAACATTTGTAATAAATCTTTTTATATTTACTTTCACTTGTGTTGTGCACATTGGCTATTATGCCGGGTAACTCACAATCATTGTTGTTGCCGCTCTGTTGCATAACATTTTGAAACAAATAAATAGATTTTGTCTCAGTGTTTGTTGTGGACATTGGCTAAACCTCTCTCACCTCATTTAAAGTTCCAGGGCTATTTTTCTTGTTTTTTGTTTAATAGAAGAATGATTGACTAGAATTGAAAATGATTGGATGTAAAACAGTAAAATGATATATGCATCTGGCTATTTACCTCTAAATTCTAGCTATTTATCTATAGTTTGACTTAAAATTCTATATATGTTGATGGGTCCGTGTAGAAGATATAATACATATTATCATATATAAATAAAATATATACCATATATTATATAAAAATTCAAGAAAGCACAAAAGTATTTTATAGAGATCTTGGATCAAAGTGTTGGCTGGTGTGAGCAGCACATTATTCTGTATAATACATAAGAAGTTGTGTAGTTCACCTGCTGTGCCTATCAAATGAATTTCCTGCTTCCGGCTGACACAGACTGCTACTGCTTTGCATGAAGTTATAAACCTGGTAGGATGTGATTATTGCACAATATAGGTTTGCATAACTCCCAACCTTTTAAAATAGGAACGAGGAACACATATTTTCCAAAGTATGTACACATAGGACACACCCCCTGCCATGCCTCCTTAAAAGAGAATTAAACAAACAAAAAAATTAGTTAAACCCACAAGTGCTTTCTTTTTTTTTTTTATACCACTACTATTCCTTTATATTGGCTTTTGAAATGTACAAATGCAGAAATTTAGAAATTGGATGAAAGGTTTAGCACTGGGAAACACTTTTTCAAAGATAAATAGTGCATTTTAAATACAACAGGATAGATCAGACT
Source organism: Lithobates pipiens (assembly GCF_037356315.1). NCBI lineage: Eukaryota > Metazoa > Chordata > Amphibia > Anura > Ranidae > Lithobates > Lithobates pipiens. The sequence continues at coordinate 527,523,597 of NW_027507903.1, read as the reverse complement.
AAAAGGAGGGACAAATGAGAAGGAAAGAGGATCAGAGTTACTTTGCTCAAAATCAGGGACAGTCCCTCGAAATCAGGGATAGTTGCGAGTAGGGATGAGCTCATGTTCGACTCGAACATTGCCTGTTCGCCTGTTCAGCGAACAGTGAACAATTTGGGCTGTTCGCGGCAAATTCGAAAAGCCAGAACACCCTGTACAAGTCTATGGGAGAAATCCAAAGTGCTAATTTTAAAGGCTAATATGCAAGTTACTGTCCTAAAAAGTGTTTGGGGACCTGGGTCCTGCCCCAGGGGACATGGGTCAATGCAAAAAAAGTTTTAAAAATGGCCATTTTTTCAGGAGCAGTGATTTTAATAATGATTAAAGTGAAACAATAAAAGTGTAATATTCCTTTAAATTTCGTGCCTGGGGGTGTCTATAGTATGCCTGTAAAGGGGCGCATGTTTCCTGTGCTTAGAACTGTCCCTGCACAAAGTGTCATTTCGCAGGGAAAAAAAGTATTTTAAAATTACTTTGAATTGTCTGCTCCCGTAATACAGAGAACACTCAATGAGTGTGTTCTGTATTACAGAGCCGACAATTCATTCATTGATAAAAAAAAAAGCGTGGGGTGCCCCTAAATTCAATTACCGGGCCCTTCAGGTCTGGTATGGATATTAAGGGGAACCTCGTGTCAAATTAAAAAATATTGACATGGGGTCCCCCTAAAAATCCATACCAGACCCTTTATCCGAGCACACAACCTGGCAGGCTGCAGGAAAAGAGGGGGGGACGAGAGAGCACCTCCCCTCCTGAACCGTACCAGGCCACATGCCATCAACATTGGGAGGATGCTTTGGGGGTCTGTGACCCCTCAAAGCACCATGTCCCCATGTTGATGGGGACAAGGGCCTTATCCCCACAACCCTGACCAGTGGTTGTGGGGGTCTGTGGGCGGGGGGCTTATCAGAATCTGGAAGCCCCCTTTAACAAGGGGACCCCAGATCCCGCCCCCCCCTGTTTAAAATGGTAAAGGGGTATAAAAAGTACACCTACCATTTCACAAAGAAAGTGTGAAAAATGGTTAAATAAGACAAACACACTTTTGAAAAATTCCTTTATAAAAAAAAAAGAAAAAAAAAAAAGATTCCAGCGGTGGTAATCCACTCTTGCTATTCAGCGATGGATGATCATCTCTCCAGGGTCCCGTGATGGCTGATCTGATCCAGCGATGGGTGATTTTCAGTCCAGCGCAGTCCCATCCATGCATACGTCTTCTGTCTCCACTGAAGAGACACTGCGGGGATCCCAGCACTGACATTTCTTATATTAGGAGGGCGGGGCCACCCGTCACCTGACCCCGTTCCCTCTGACGCTGGTGAGTGAAGCCAGGGGTTCCCCATGATGTATGGGTGACCCCGCCCCTCTCTGATGTGACGGAAACCTGCGTTACATCAGAGGAGGGCGGGGTCACCCATACGTCATTGGGGAACCCCTGGCTTCTCTCGTTAGCATCAGAGGGGGTGGGGTCAGGTGACGGGTGGCCCCGCCCTCCTAATATAACAAACGTCAGTGCTGGGATCCCCGCAGTGTCTCCTCAGTGGAGACAGAAGACAGATGCATGGACTGTGCTGGACTGAAAATCACCCGTCGCTGGATCAGATCACCCATCGCTGGACCCCGGAGAGATGATCATCCATCGCTGGATAGCAAGAGTGGATTACCACCGCTGGAATCTTTTTTTTCTTTTTTTTCTTTTTAATAAAGGAATTTTTCAAAAGTGTGTTTGTCTTATTTAACCATTTTTTACACTTTCTTTGTGAAATGGTAGGGGTACTTTTGTACCCCCTCACCATTTAAAATGGGGGGGTGGGATCTGGGGGTCCCCTTGTTAAATGGGGCTTCCAGATTCTGATAGCAGACCCCCACAACCACCGGCCAGGGTTGTGGGGATGAGGCCCTTGTCCCCATCAACATGGGGACATGGTGCTTTGAGGGGTCACAGACCCTCAAAGCATCCTCCCAATGTTGAGGGCATGTGGCCTGGTACAGTTCTGGAGGGGGGGGCGCTCTCTCGTCCCCCCTCTTTTCCTGCGGCATACCAGGTTGCGTGCTCGGATAAAGGGTCTGGTATGGATTTTTAGGGGGACCCACGTCAACTTTTTTTTTATTTGACGCGGGGTTCCCCTTAATATCCATACCAGACCTGAAGGGTCTGGTATGGATATTTAGGGGGGGGCCCACGTCAATTTTTTTTTAAATTTGACGTGGGGTTCCCCTTAATATCCATACCAGACCTGAAGGGCCTGGTAATTGAATTTAGGGGAACCCCACGCTTTTTTAAATTTTTTTTAGCAATGAATGAATTGTCGGCTCTGTAATACAGAGAACACTCATTGAGTGTTCTCTGTATTACAGGAGCCGACAATTCAAAGTGATTTTAAAGACCTTTTTTCCTTACGAAATGACACTTTGTGCAGGGACAGTTCTAAGCACGGGAAACATGCGCCCCTTCACAGACATACTATAGACACCCCCCAGGTACGAAATTTAAAGGAATATTACACTTTTATTGTTTCACTTTAATCATTATTAAAATCACTGCTCCTGAAAAAACTGCCATTTTTAAAACTTTTTTTTGCATTGATCCATGTCCCCTGGGGCAGGACCCAGGTCCCCAAACACTTTTTAGGACAGTAACTTGCATATTATCCTTTAAAATTAGCACTTTAGATTTTGAACGTTCGACCCATAGAATTTAATAGGGTTCTAAAGTTCACACAAAGTTTAGGTCTGTTCGCAGGTTCTGGTGCGAACCGAACAGGGGGGTGTTCGGCTCATCCTTAGTTGCGAGCTATGGGTTTGGGCCTCCTCTTTTGCATGGAGCACAAACTATATTATCAACTGAATATAGAGGAATAGTTATCAGGTTGGTTGGCTTTTAATATCTAAAACTCTTTTCTTTCATGCTAATAAATAGGGATAAATACTGTTTTCACTTATCGAGTCAAAGAGGCTGATAATGCGCAATTTTATTTTATATTAATACAGCAGTTTTGCACCGCTCTTTACAAAATGAAGGGAGACATAACAGTTACTATACATTCAACACAGGAGACATTAGAACTTACAATCTAAAGGCAGGGCTGCTTTTAGAAATCATTAAATTATATTTTTGCTAAAATGCCATGATCGCGATGCTATGCTTTGCAGTCATGGCAGAAATTATACTCTTATTACCGCTGCCTCCTGACACGGGTTTTTTTTGTTTTGTTTTTTACTTTTTCAAAATTGCTGAATGGTATTGCAACTATGAGCCAAGTGTTTGGTTCACAATTGCAGAGTGGGTCTGTTAAACTCAAAGGGGAGTTTGACAGATGGTGCTGCCTGTCAAACTCTGCAGCCAACGTTAAAAATGTCGCAAATGTGAAGTATAGTATTGCAGCCACAGCATGTATAAAGCACAGTCTGACTATATTGTTAGGATTTGGGTGCATAGCCAGAGATAGTGGTAATCCATGGTTCAGCCGTAAATGTGAAAGAGCCCTTAAACAGCTGTGGCACTGACCCCCGAAGGAGCTACTGGTTTTATTGGGCTTACCATTACCTTCTTGACCTCTTCTCCGTCTAGGGGTTCCCGTGGTAGATGGCCCAAAGAAATGTGGAAACTGACACTGAATATTTTTTTGGGTTATTTATTTGAAACAGAAACAGAGTCTTTAGATAAGGGTAGAGGGTTAGGATTAAGTTCAGGTACTTTAAACTGCAAAAATGGAAAGTTTCTTATAGGAAAAATCCAGAGAATAGTAACCGTTTCACAGCTGGATTTACAACCCCCGGATAGACCTCCTCTCACTAGGCCTAGCAGCCAGTAGGGTGTTAAGCAAAATCTCTGCCACAGACTTGAGTGTAGGATATTTGAGAAAAAGACTCTGCCACAGACTTGAGCATTACTGAAGGACATTAGACAAATTTAAAGGGCTATCATACGGTACCAGTATCTCTCAGCCGATCCGGCGATACCATATGAGTGTAGATCCATGTAGTGTCCTTCAACTAAGCCTCCATGCTCCTTCAGAGAAGCTCTGTGCACTGCCCTCTCCTGAAGATTCCTCCCCTGGGGTTTCTCCAGTTGCTGGGCCTCTCCCTTAGAGGAGACGGCACTGGACCACCTTTAGATCAATAGGCCCCCGAAATCCATTCAGGCCTGTCCCTGCAGTTGCGTTACCTCGGCCTAGCCAGCCTCGAGACTCGATATGCATGGTTCCACATCCCAGGCAAGGAGGGCCATGGGGCTGGTCAGGAGGACCAGAACCAAACAGACAGAAAATAATCCCTGGAACAGAACCCTGAAGCATGTGATGTCGGTACCTTAAATACCACCTCCCAGAATGCACAGCAGGAAAACACTCCCACTGGGCTGGTTCCGAAAGAACAGTGGCATTCAATACACCCAGCTAGACTGCTTTCTCACTCCTGCCGGTGGTGACAGCAACACCTGCGGTCAAGGAGAACCCAGCGCAACCCAGCTAGACCGGTACTGGAACCAGAAATTTAGAAAATCCAACTGTGGTTTCAGGAAAAATAACTTTGAAAAAAACATAGCATCTGCTCGTCAGGAGCCAGTGCTACACAGCATTAATGCTTGGTGTTTCCTGAATGTGTGACAAAGTGCACAGAAAACATGTGATTTCAGAAATGCACTACAAATGTGCATAGTGCTTGCAGTGTCATTAATTGTTAATGGAGACCCAAGTTTTGTCCTGTGACAAACTTGTAAAGGTGCATGACTGAAAAGGTTCTAGAGCTTCTGTGGTGCATTTGTCACACGTAGAGCAGCCCATTCAAATGTATGGGCTGTCCTATGTAAGAAAAAAACACAAAAAAAATTATGCTATGCAAAGTGTGAATGGAGCCTTTGTTTGAGCTTAAGGGTGCACACCCTTCTGCAATAGGCACCTATGCCCCCTTCAGCAGTATAAGCAGAAGCACTACTCCATTTAATGCAAGCAGCCAGTACTGGAATCTACAGTGAACACAGAGTACTACATGGAGGGAGGGGGATCAGAGGTCAGGATTTACAGAGGAGTAAGAGCAGGCAGAGAGCTTCTTCCTTCCTCGATCTTTCACGCTGACAAGAGAGATAACTGCTGACCGTTGGGGTGGAAAATGGAAGGGGAGTTTCAGGACCCTGCAGATTCAAAGGCAAAGGCATAGGCTCTCCAGCTGTCTGTGCTGCAAAAGCAGGACCATTGGCAAGTATATAGAAGCGATCCCCCTGCAGAGAAGCCAGATGGAGAAAGTCAGCAGCGCTGCAGGGTTCAGAAGGCAGTACAACCATCCCCTCTGCTTGGCAGGTGCCCTGGCCACCCTTTTTAACTGTTGATTGCTGTGCCCGGTAGAGGAGGGTTGACTGTACTGCCTTAGCAGTGGCCCTGTCTGAAGGCCTTAAGGGATTAAAGTGTATGTAAAGCTTATTACTTTTTTGGGGGATTAAGTATCTCTGTCCCTTGGTGACAATGCAAACATTTTGGATTATCCATATGTTTTTATCTCTGTGACAGTGGTCGCCAGGATCAATGGTAAGGTTAAAGCTGACCATGCACTGTACAAATTCCACTTAATGGTTGGCCCTGTTGGCTGCCTACTGCCAGACATACCTCAATTGAAAAATAGAAGGAGTTGGATGGAAAAATCGTTGGTTGAAAAGCGTCTCCATCCAATTAGATGCAGCTCCTCTTTAGGTATTTTGACAGCTGTCAAAATACAATAAGCACAGCAGGAGATTCATCAATGTCCAAGCTAAATAAAAAAAATAAAAATACATCAATATATGGTCAGCTTTAAACTCTCCAGAAGGGACACACACAGCAATAAAACAATTGACAGGGAATCTATTCCTCTCCTACAAGAATGTTTTTTTTTTTTTTCTGTGCATATGATTAAAAAAAACTAATTATTCCTTTAATAATGTCAACAATAAAATCTTGATAAAAAAATAAAATAATCCATGCACATTTTTGGACTTTATTATCATGAAGGAAAATCTACTTCCCATACATCAAGTTCGCTGGTAAAGTCTAGTACAATATATACGGTTGCAAGATGAAAATTTTACTCATAAGTTTGTATTTCTTGGACAGCCACCAATAACACTTTTCAACAATACCTTTCTGTTATCATTACATATCTTATATTAATCCCAGTGATGCCATTACTAGGTCCCTGTGTTTCTCAGTGCGATGCAGGCAGATCATAGCTCTGAAGGCAGTGGGCTGGCTTTTGAGAGAATTTATGCAAATGTAAAAATGCTTTCATGAATAGGTGTCAGCCTGGAGGATTTTTGTCTTCAGATTTCCCAAAACCATATAATATGAGATCAAACCTTAAGAGTTTCAATTTGTATGCAGAGAAAAATCTGCAGAAAATCTAATAGTGTTTATACGGTCTAAACGCCCATACACACGCTTTGATTTTCAGATGTGTTATGACAACCGATCATCTGCAAATCTTACCGTTCGTACAGTGCTTTCGACAGCTGATTTCACTTTTTCGTCAGACAAAAGCTGGATGTGCAGACTATAAAATTTTTGTTGGACGTGAACTCAACATCTGATTTTCATTTCATCAATATGGTTTTCAGATGAAAAAAATCGTAAGAGCAAGACTGTGCATGCTCAGAAATGAAAGAATACAAACCATACAAAACTATTCAACACATTACATCATTTCTGACGTTGTATTCTGTCAAAATAAAATCCTCGAATTGTTAGTAACCTCTTGACTTTCGACATGAGACTAGCATGCCACAAAAATCAGACGTTCTGTCATATGAAAATCAAAGTGTGTGTACGAGGCTTAGGCTGGGTTCACACTGAAGCGATGCGGGAACGCCGCAAATCCGCGGCGGGTTCCCGCATCGCATGCCTCCCGTCGGCAGTTCACACTGCCCTATGCGGACTGCTGGGAGTGTCAGTGAAACCTTAATGACACCCCCAGATCAGTTTGCATATTGCAGTGCGATCTGCAAACTCGGACAGGAATCGGATCGCATGGTGTGAACACCCATGCGATCCGATTCTGCTGCGGACCAAAAAAAGGGTCCTGTGCGAGTTTGGAGCGGGTGCAATGCGAATTCAGCCATACTATCTGTATGGCTGAACTCGCATCGCACAGAGATCGGATGTGATTTGCACTGCAGTGCGGTGTGAATCACATCCGGGTCTCCTAGCCGCAGCAGTGTGAACCCAGCCTTAAGGCAACTTAACATTTGCCTAGGTAACACTCACATGTGAGTCAGCATGATTGGAAGATTTGTGTAACCATGTTTTGGATCCTCATTTTGAGGCCTCATGCAAACTGGATGTTAAAATAATGTTAAAAAATACCAACAGTTTTGCAGTGAGTTTTTCAACATTTTTCAATGCTTTTGCAATAGCATTTTTTTGCGTTTTTTTTTCATTGGGTCAAAATATCAAAAAATGCTGGTGAGACACATTTCTGAGCGTTTATCTGCATTTATCAGAGTTTTTGATGTTAGAAAAAAACAAGAAAAAGTCCTCTCAGAACCCACTCATTTTTTTTTTTTTAAAGCCCAAAAAACACCCCAGCCAAAAACTGCTGATAACAGCCTATGTGTGCATGGACACATAGGATAACATGACGGGGAGTTTATTGACTGTAGAAAAAAACATTTGAAGCCAGAAACAGCTGCTGTAAAAATGTTCAAAAACATTAAGTGTGCATGAGGCCTGAAAGATCAATGGTTTTGTCAAATCTTTCCAAAAGTGTATTGTTAAAACAGACTTTTTTTTTAAGAAAGGCCATGTTTAGTCAATTATTTCCCCAGGGTCCGTGTCCCTTTGTTTACATTCAGCTAGTGGCTGGGGAAATTTGCATAGTTCACCAGGAATTGACATGTCAACAGATCAACATGTTTTATTTTGACAGGTCATCCTTAATCATGATTAATGCAGATCTACATCACTGGGTGTCACGATTGATAATTGATCTACAGGTCAATAGATCAAATTCAGTTTTAGGAGAAAAGCCCAATAGTAGGCAAAGCAACAGATTAAAATATCATAAGAAAAGAGGCTTTTAAACGTAGGCCCCTTTCACACTGGGGCGGTTTTCAGGCGCTACAGCGCTAAAAATAGCGCCTGTGTAGCGCCTGAAAAAAACGGCCCCTTTCACTCCAGTGTGAAAGCCCTCTGGCTTTCACACTGGAGCGGTGCACTAGCAGTGCACTAGCAGGATGATGAAAAAAGTCCAGCTGGCCGCATCTTTGGAACCGCTCCTAAACTGCTCCTACCCACTGAAATCAATGGGACAGTGCGGCTATACCTCCGGCAAAGTGCCGCTGCAGCGGCGCATTGCGGGCGGTTTTAATCATTTTTCAGCCGCTAGCGGGGGTTAAAACCACCCCGCTAGCGGCCACAGACTGCCGCTAAAATTACAGTAAAGCACCACTAAAAATAGTGGCTCTTTACCGCCGATGCCCGCACCACCCCAGTGTGAAAGGGACCTTAGAGTAGCAGACAACTTTGATCATGAACTGAGCCAATGTATTGAACCACATGTAACTTTTGATGGTTGAGGTCAAGTGTGAGCATACAGAATGGCCACACTGATGACCTAAATATCTAGCAGAAATTGGTGCAAGTGAACCTAAGCAGATCCTACTTACATAAACCAAGACAACATGAAAGAGAAATGATAAACTAAATAACTTTTTGTTTGCACAAGGTAAACAGTCATTGTTGGATCTTAGACTGAATTCTACAGTCATCCCTAGTTCTAATTGGCTGCAATAGGAACTGCGATTTACAATTTGCTCTGTACATTGTTTACTGAATAAGCCCCAGGTTTGCTTGCAGTGTAACAATGTAAGTGTCTGCTGTGTAAAACAAAATTTGCAAAATGCGTAGCCGATCAGATCGCTGATTGATTTGACTAAACTAAAATCTGGTAAAAAGGGGTCTTTTTATTTATAACATTGTAATTGCCCTTTTCTTGACTGACAGAGTCATACAGCAATGCTTTATGTGAGCTAAGGTACCAACTGGAATTGTGACAGTCTGTAAGGATAAACTGAATTTCCAGAGATTTTTGCATAGTTCATGACAAAATCAGTTATAAAATATTGAAAGCAGGAAAGACTGTCATATTTTGCTATCATTCCCTGTGGGTTAATTATCTTCCCTCTGCCATCTGTCTGGCCAGCAGTGACTTTTGATGGACAATGCCATTTTAAATGTGGCCTTTCTAATATGTGTGCTTTGGCAATGTTGGATAAATAGAAAAAGAAGTAAATGTAACCTTTTTGCTGTATTAACAGCACCATGCCACACTGCACACTGGCATTCAGATGTATGCTCTGGAGGCACCCACCTCTGAGTAACACTTTAATTTCTATAAGATCTCTATACTATAGGTCAAACCAATCAGCACGGTGTCCATATTTCAGCTGGCTCACATCTTCCATATCTGTTAACATACAAACATAGTTGAATTTATTAGTCAACAGCTGATCTTTAAAACGTGATGCACCCATGTATTGCATTGATCTTGCAGTAAAATACAAGGTCTGCTTATTAGGCCTGCCCTCTCTCCCTATAAAAATGTCTGCATTATACTTAAAAAATGTACCTGTAAGGAAAAGTTAGATTTAAACTTACCTTAACAAATTATTCTGCTTGCAGTGCCTAGGAATAGAGGAAGTCAAACTTCATTCTAGCAATATAATGATAAATTCAGGGTAGCCCAAACCTCATGACAATATACTCTTGTACTAGACTAGTGTCTTCTTGTAAAATTTAGGCTGCTTTGCATTCCCTGGGAATCCTACCAGAATGATAGTGACATCATAGTGACACTTTGAAACGAGGAAGATGGGGTTAAGGTAGGTATATAGTCCAAATTAATTTTTCTTAAAGGTACATTTTTGGGAGTACTATCGGGCAGATATTACATCAAGAGGGGGCCTAAACCTATTAAGCAGACATTACATTTACTGCTTTAGGTTCAAAGAAAGCCAATAAAATATTTATCTGTTCCCAGCTGATTACAGCCATTGCTACTAATTGTGTATTAATATTCTAACCATTTTCATAAGCTGTTATTATTTTTACATTTCATTACATTGGAAGAAAGGCATAGATGAACACCATAGACAAATACATCCATGAATGCTCACCCAAACATTTCAAAAATATGCAATTATTGCACTGTTTCTCTATGCACACGGGAATTCAGATCTGTAATTTAGCATTTTAAGGAAAGTCTCCTTGCAGTTGAGCTTGTTCTAGTTAATTTTTCTTTGAGCTGTTGGCAAAAAGCTAGGTGAAATTGTTTGTCGCTTTCACAAAACTGCACAAGTCCACAAAGATATGCATAATACATTGCACAATTTGTAAAAGAGAGAGAGAGAGTGCATTCATTGTGCTCGCTTTACCTTTCTACCTTTATAAACATGCTAGATATTTTGTTCTAGCATTTTATTTACTTATTTATTCCAATACGTTACAAATAAAACCTAACAACCTCTCAAGAATATAAAAACACAGCATAAAGCTATGAATTAATTAGTTACAGTGCATCAAATCCAGCTTGCACAAAATTAGATGATCGGAAGCATAGACTTAAATTTAAAGACAAAACATTAGGGGTTTGTTTTATTTACATTGACTTTTCAAAACTGCAACAGATAGAGGTATGCTTTGTTTCCGATGCTTCATTGAACTCAGTAGCATTTCATGCCAGTCAAAGAAATTAAAAGAGAAGTTTGGCATTTTTTTTTTAAGAATCATACTTACCTAGGTGGATGCTGCATCTGTCCCCAACTGGCTCTAACTGAGAACTGAGCGATCAAAGACCTCTGATCACTCAGTTCTAGGAGCTCCATGAGCAGAAAACTGGCGACTCATTGGAAATGAAATGCTGGGCTGTTGTTTGATATGGGAAGGAAGTTTAGGAGGAACTCCATTTACACAAAGTGCACATAAAAAGCCAATACATGAGTACATAGAACAGTGTTTCTCACACTTTTTTCAGTCAAGGCACCCTTTAAAATGATGTAAAATGATGTAAAAAATAATGCAGCAGCATTCACACACGTAGGACACCCAACAATGGAGGTGATTTATTTTTACAAAGCAATTTACATTTGCACACTAGTATTTCAGCATTTCTCTTGTCTTCAGTTTCTCTCCCTCTTTCCGCCAACATGACTCCAGTATTGGCAAAAAGGGGCAGAGGAGGGCCAAACAAGGACATCCTCAGGTGCCCAAAGTCCTCCTTACCAACTTATGACATCATTGATTGTTAGGACACATGTGCCTAAGGTTGTATTACTGCACAATAAAAACCTGTGGCTTTGTGTAAAAAAAAAAAAGGCAGGGTCTTTCTTTACCCACCATCCAGCTTGTTGACAATTTTAGTACTGAGAGATGTATTTTTAAGTGGGTTTGACTGGTAGTGGTTCAGTAAAGTATCAGCTGGTAGCTGTCATTCATTAATATATACTCAGCTTGGGGCATTGTGATGAGCTATGCAAATATAAAGACTGCAGGTAGAGGTTAGTCTATGAAAAGAATGCTGGTGAGGTTTGAGTACAATGCCTTATGGAAGAAGTAGATGATAAAATGTACAGTGAAGGTAGTCAAAGGAGACTAAAGGCCCGTACACACGATCTGACTTTTTGACAACAAACATGCAAATTTGCTGTTTTGGAGCAACATCCGACCGTGTGTACGCTCCATCGGACAAACTTTTTCCGTTTTCATTGGACTTTTGTTGGCTGTGCGAACGGACAAACTTTTTGACAACATAAGTCCGATGGAGCAAAGTCTGATCGTGTGTACGCAAAACCATCGGACTTTTGTACAAGGTACAAACATGTATGCTCAGAACCAATGCAAAAGATCAGACAACAATACAGAAGTTGACCAAAGGTGGCGCTGGAGTAATTGAATGTCCTATTTTTGAAGTGTCGTCAGTACTTTAAACGTCACTACGTTCGTGTTTGTTGCCTAAAAAGTCCGATCGTGTGTATGCAATACAAACTTGTGGACTACTCCCTTTGTACAAAAGTCCACGGGAAAGTTTGTACAAAGTCCGATCGTGTGTATGAGGCTTTAGAGCAAAGGAAGAAAAATCTAAAACTCACACTATTTTTACCTTGAAGTTCTAGGAAAGGGGTGAGAGACAGAGCTGGGAGCCTTGTGTGATCAAGAAAAGTATATTGAATATTAGGGTCTAGACATTTTTGAATGATTTGCACTGCTAATATTTTAAAAGGTAAAATGTTGTCAGTATTAACATTGTGTTTCAATCAAGTGGAGATAAACATTAGAATTTTCCATGTAGTTTCAGGCCAAGCACAGCATGTGTGGGTTGGCTTTGAAAAGACCCATTGGACTGGTGGGAGCTAGCCAACAGTGGGTAGAGGTAGGCAGTATGACACTAGTCAAGGAAATTGAATGCAACCACTCTTCTGTTCAAATTAGTGAAATAAGGTTAGCTATCCACCTGTAATATTTAATTTCCATTTCTTTTGGGAAATATTTTTCAAAATATGTGGACAGCTCTGTGAGCTGCTTCATAAATGTTGTCTGATTGTCTGAGTTTATGGAAATACTATTTTCCACTAGGTATGTCTTCAGTATTCAAAGTGTTTCAAAGGTTATAGACTAACCTGATGCAGCTCTCTTTTTAAACAATGATTTTATTCATTAAATGCAGAAATGTTTTCCTTAGCTGTGAATAGTGTGGAGTTTTTACCTTGAAGAGAAACTACAAGTTCAGTGTATTCAGTTTTTCAAATACTGTGTATCAGAAAGCTATATTATGTCATGTAATTGGTTTTAAAAGACATTAATTCCATTAATCTCTGATTGACTTGTTCTAGTCTTAAAATATATGAATAAATAAATAATAATAATAAAATATATATATATATATATATATATATATATATATATATATATATATATATATATAATCTCACATTTTTGTAAATATATATATATTTTTTTCTTTTAATGTGACAACACTGAAGAAATTACACTTTGCTACAATGTAAAATAATGAGTGTACAGGTTATATAATAGTGTCAATTTGCTATCCATCAAAATAACTCAACAGAGAGCAATTCATGTCTAAACTGCTGGCAACAAAAGTGAGTATGGCCCCTAAGTGAAAATGTCCAAATTGGGCCCAAAGTGTCAATATTTTGTGTGGCCACCATTATTTTCCAGCTCTGCCCAAAACCCTCTTGGGCATGGAGTTCCCCAGAGCTTCACAGGTTGCCACTGGAGTCCTCTTCCACTCCTCCATGATGACATCACGGAGCCCTTGTGCTACTCCACCTTCATTTGAGGATGCCCTACCGATGCTCAATAGGGTTCAGGTCTGGAGAAATGCTTGGTCAGTCCATTAACTTTACCCTCAGCTTCTTAAACAATGCAGTGGTCATCTTGGAGGTGTGTTTGGGGTTGTTATCATGTTGGAATACTGCCCTGTGGCTCAGTCTCCGAAGGCAGGGAATCATGCTCTGCTTTAGTATGTCACAGTACATGTTGGCAATCATTGTTCCCTCAATGAACTGTAACTACCCAGTGTCGGCAGCACTCACACAGCCCCAGACCATAACACTCCCACCACCATGCTTGACTGTAGGCAAGATGCAGTTGTCTTCGTACTACTCACCTGGTTGCCACACGTTTGACACCATCTGAACCCAATAAGTTTATCTTGGTCTCATCAGACCAGAGGACGTGGTTCAAGTAATCCATGTCTCTAGTCTGCTTGTCTTCAGCAAACTGTTTGCGGGCTTTCTTGTGCATCATCTTTAGAAGAGACTTCCTTCTGGGATGACAGCCATGCAGACCAATTTGATGCAATGTGCAGCGTATGGTCTAAGCACTGACAGGCTGACTCCCCCACCCTTTCAACCTTTGCAGCAATGCTGGCAGCACTCATACATCTATTTCCCAAAGACAACCTCTGGATATGACGCTGAGCACTTGCACTCAACTTATTTGGTCGACCCCAGCGAGGCCTGTTCTGAGTGGAACCTATCCTGCTAAACCTTTGTATGGTCTTGGCCACCGTGCTGCTGCTCTGTTTCAGGGTCTTGGCAATCTTCTTATAGCCTAGGCCATCTTTATGTAGTGCAACGATAATTTTTTTTGAGGCCTATATTGGGCTACGATAATGATGAGAGTTTAGATTGACATTGTTGTTTTTATCATATCAAGCTAACACGCGTCGTACATCCATACGCGCGCGCGTGTGTGTGTGTGCCCTATATTCGGGTAAGATAATAATCAGAGTTTGGAGTGTTTTTGTCTTGTGTGTTGTCTTACAGAAAAAATTAATCCGTTTAAAGAACACAATTTTTTGACCGTTTTTATTGACAAGTATAGGGAGAGGAGGAATCTGTAGAAGGTCAAACACACTTTATATTATAAAAAGCAAGCAAGGAAGGCAACACTGGAGACACTTCAGGAATTTGTCAAGACTCGGGTCCCCGAAGCAAACATACGTTTTTGGAAAATAAATTGGTATCTTGAGGAACATGTATTGGTGGGAGCACAAGAAGATCCAGTCTTCCCTCAGATCAGGAGAAACAGCATATAATGTTTATATCCCCAGGCTGTGGTACTTCCACAAACTGCAGTTTCTGGATGACCAGCCTGAAGCCAGGGAATCTCTTTCGACCCTTCCCTGCAGCCTTCCCTCCACCCAGCAGAGGCTTCCTAGGAACAACCGGACCCTTCCATCCTTCAAGAAGTGAATGCGCCCAGCTGGAGCCAGGTATATTAGTTTTTAGAAATATTAATATTAATGATGTTAACTAAGATGTTATAATTGCTTACAAATCAATGATTTTATACCAAAATGTATGTATACATATCACTAGACAGTAGTGGCCAAAAATGTTGGTGACCAGCTTGAAAAATGCTGGGGTCAGAATGATAGCCTTTTCTATTTATTAACATTCAATTTGCAAGTCATGAGCTGAAAATTGTATGGGATTGATTAAGCAAAAACTACAACTATGTCCCTTTTTTATACACAGGGTGAGCTCAGCCAGGAGGAGGCCGTGCCCAGTGGCAGCCAGGAGGTGGCTGGGCCCAGTAGGAGCCTCACACAATCCCTGGTGCCTCCCCTCCGCCTTACCACCAAAAGATCCAGGAAGGGACAATGACAGAGGAGGCATCACTTGCCCTCATTAGGGAAGCCAGCCAGTTCCTGAGGAGCCCCCCAATGCTGAAGAGGCCTATGGCTGCTATCTGACCACCAGGTTGGTGGAATTGGAGAATGGCCTCTGTGAAGGAATTTTTGCTGAGGCCCTTCAGAAGGGGTTGAGGGGCCAGCTCACTGAAAACAGCCATATATATGAGCAAGCCCCTACTCCTCCTCCTCCTCCTGCCAAAAGTCCACCACCAGAGGCACAGCCTCTAAGGAAGGCTGCAGGGAAGCGTCTAGGGAAGGTTGCAGCGAAGAGAAGAAAGTGATGGCCTGGGTTCAGTCTGGTCTGACAGAAGATGCAGGCTGTTGTAGTACCACAGCCTGGGGACAGATATCTCATCTGCTACTTGTTCTGATCTCTGGGATTCCTGGACCAGATTGTGCTCCTGATTATATGGACTCCTCAAGATCCCAATTTTGTTTTCCACTGACTTGGGGGCAAAAAGGCTTCACAAATTCCAAAAGTTTCTCCAGTATTGCCTTCCTCTTTATTTTGCTAACCAGAATAAATGGATATTTTATTTTCACTAAATACTTACCGATGTGTTTTTATTCAAAAAGTGCAAATTACAAGTGCAAAGTGCACTTGAAATTGCGCAAGATCTGAAATGAGGGGAAGCTCTGCTGATTTTATCATCCAATCATATGCAAGCTAAAATGCAGTTTTTTATTTTCCTTGCATGTCCCCCTCGGATACACAGCGACTGTACTTCCAACTGCACTTTCAATGC
Source organism: Lithobates pipiens (assembly GCF_037356315.1). NCBI lineage: Eukaryota > Metazoa > Chordata > Amphibia > Anura > Ranidae > Lithobates > Lithobates pipiens. The sequence continues at coordinate 527,507,629 of NW_027507903.1, read as the reverse complement.
AATTTCAAGTGCACTTTGCACTTGTAGTTTGCACTTGTAGTGCAAAGTGGATTTGCCTTTCGTAAATAGCCCCCATAGTCTTTTTGAAATGCACCTGCCTGCTCACAAGCAAACTGTCCTTTTTGAATAAAAACACATAGGAAAGTATTTAGTGAAAATAAAATATCCATTTATTCTGGTTAACAAAATAAAGTGTAGAGCTAGTATCATCATTAAGGTTAATAAAAAATACAAGACAATAATGTTGTTATTGTGGTAACTTGAAACTCCAAAAAATCTAATTATATGGACATCACTATAAAATAATTTTTAAGTAATTGTAAAATAAATCTTAATGAAATAAAAAATTATAAAAGATGAGTATAAAAAATAATTGGAAACATTATTTATGGAGATCGGGCTTTTAAAAACTAGAATATTAGTCATGAGATGAGGATAAATAAGTAAGAAATAAGTTTGTGAGAACTGTGAGAACTGTGTGTGAATATGAGCAGCAAAACAACTTCATTCTTCTAGCATTCTAAAGAAGAAAAGAATGTGCTATATTAAAAGATCACAGAATTAGCAGCGTGAGGAATGTGCTAGCTTCAATACGAACGCTAGTTTTACCACACCGAGCGCCTTCATCTCGAAATTGCTTCAGAGCATGCGTTGTTTTTGGTCCTTCAGACCAGAACACAAATGGTTTTCCGAAAGAAATTGATTCAGTCGGACAGATTTGAAATATGTTCTATTTCTAGGTCTGTCGGAGTTTTTGAAAAGTCCGCTGGAGCCCACACATGATCGTAATATCCGACAGAATCATTCCATCGGATATTATGATCGTGTGTGGGCTCCAGCGGACTTTTTTCTGCCGGAAAGTCCGGTCGTGTGTATGCGGCATTAGAGTTTATACAAAAATTAGCAACTCTTAGAATTTCTTATGGTGGGGGGCTGGGGTGTGGAGAGCCCTGCCACAGTGTGATCCTTATTGAGGTGGTGGTACTTTCCTCCCACTCCCCCTTTGTCTTTCTACACAACAATGACATTAATTGCTGGACACCGAGAGCGCAATTCCTTTCCGGAAACCCTGACCAAATTGCACTACAGGTTTTGTTTGATATATATATATATATATATATATATATATATATATATATATATATATATATATAATATTTTATATAACCCTTTTTGACTTAGGAGAAGGAGAAAGAGAAGAAGAAGCAGCAGACGGCGGCGGTGACCGAAGACTGGGCCAACGCTAGTAAGAAAGCTGGAAGAAGAAAGCGGAGGCCCGGCAAGAAGAACCGAAGACCGGGACAAGACCCCGAAGACCGGGACAAGACCCCCGAAGTCAGAAGAAGACCGTCGGATGGCAGCGGCAACGAAGGACAAAGCCGGACTCCTCCGCTAGTAAAAGAGCTAGCAAAAGAGCAGAAGATAGTGGAGGAGTCTGGCGAGAAGACCCCCAAGACGGAAGAAAAGAAGACTACCGGAGCTGTCTAATGCCGCGTACACACAATCAAACAATCCGGTGGAAAAGTCAGTGGACTCCCCCGTGTGTGGGCCCCAGCCCCCCACCCTATGTGAATGAGTAGGGTGTACAATGTACCCCTACCCATTCACCTGTGAAAAATGTAAAAAAAACACAACACACAAGGGTTAAAATAGTTTGTTGCACAGCTCCAGGGGTCTTCTTCCGTCTGCGGGGGTCTTCTCGCCGCAGAGGATGCTGGGACTGTGACATCATAATGGGTGGGGACATCACCCGGCGGTGCCTGTCATTTTGGCCAGAGACAGCGACGGGTCAACAGCTCAAGAAGAGAAGACGAGAAGAAGAGAAGAACAGAAGGCGGTGACGAAGACAGCGGCGACAGCAGCGATAGAAGACCGGGCTACCGCTTGTAAAAGACCTAGAAGAAGGCGCAGAGGCCCGACAAGAAGAACCGAATAGGGGGACAAGACCCCCGAAGTCGGAAGAAGAGGGCGGCGATGAAGAAGAAAGCCGGGCTCCTCCGCTAGTAAAAGAGCTAGCAGAAGATAGCAGAGGAGTCCAGCGAGAAGACCCCCGAAGACGGAAGAAGACCCCTGGAGCTGTGCAATAAACTAAACTGTTTTTAACCCTTGTGTGTTGTGTTTTTTTTACATTTTTCACAGGTGAATGGGTAGGGGTACATTGTACACCATACTCATTCACATAGCCTGCAGATCCCGACAACCAATGGCCAGGGTTGTCGGGATCTTGTCCCCTTGTCCTCATCAACATGGGGACAAGATGCTTTGGGGTGGGGAGGCCGCACGCCCCCCCCTTCCCCAAAACACTCCCCCATGTTGAGGGCACGCGGCCTGGTATGGATCAGGAGGGAGGGGGCGCTCGCTCGTCCCCACCCCCTTTCCTGACTGGCTGGGTTGCGTGCTCGGATAAGGATCTGATATAAACCTAGGGGGGCCCCCACTCCATTTTTTCAGCGTAGGACTTCCCCTTTAAGTCCATACTGACGGGGCCAGCGACGCTTCATTCGCTGGTCCCGGCTACCTGGAGCCACGCTCAAAATGAACGGACTTTCCTCCGTGTGTGTGGGAAAGTCCATTCATTTCAAAAGTACGGCGGATAGTCCGGCGGACTCCGCCGGATAAGTCCCGTGTGTGGGCAGGTCCGCTTGTTCGGACAGTCTGGCGGACTTTACGGCGGTTTGTCCACCAGACTAAGTCCGCCGGATAGTCTGATCATGTGTACGCAGCATAATAAAGTATTTTAAAAAACTGTGTTGTGTTTTTTTTCTGTACACTTTTTTTCACCAGATAAATGGGTAGGGATACAATATACCCCATACTCATACACATAGGGTAGGTGGCCGGAATCTGGGGACCCCCTTATTAAAGGGGGCTCCCAGATTCTGATAAGCCCCCGACCCGCAGACCCCAAAAACCAATGGCCAGGGTTGTCGAGAAGAGGCCTTTGTCCTCATCAACAAGTGGACAAGGTGCTTTGGGGTGGGGGGGGCGCAGGGCCCCCTTCCCCAAAGCATCTCCCATGTTGAGGGCACATGGCCTGGTACGGCTCAGGGGGGGGGCGCTCACTTGTCCCCACCTCCTTTCCTGACTGGCCGGGCTGCGTGCTCGGATAAGGGTCTGCTATGGACATTGGGGGGACCAATGTCCCACGGCTCCCATGCCCTTTTTTTGGTGTAGGGCTTCCCCTTTAAATCCATACCAGGTGACGGGGCTAGCGAGGTGTCAATCTCGCCAATGGAGGTGGCGACATTCACTTCCTTTGCTAGTTACGTCTACCTGGAGCCACGTTCAAAATTAACGGACTTTTCTCCGTGTGTAGGCAAGTCCGTTCATTTCAAAAGTCAGGCGGACTAGCAAACAGACGGGTGGATTGTCCGCCGGACTGTCGAGTCCGGCGGACAATTTTGAGTCAAAACTTCTTTTTAAATGCTTTTTAACACACTTTTTCTGCTTATTTTTCTCTTCAGATTTACCAAAACCATATAATATGTTGTCAAACCTTAGGAGTTTCAGTTTGTATGCAATCAGGTAGGCCCTTGCACTACATGGTTTTGGTAAATCTGAAGATAAAAATCAGCAGAAAATCTGATAGTGTGTATGGGGCTTTAGGAACAAAAAGTCCGCTGGAGCCCACACACGGGCGGATTGTCCAGCAGACTCTGGTCCGCTGGACCAAGACCGCTGGATAATTCGTTCGTGTGTACGCGACATTAGAAGAACTGTTTAAGAGAGGAAACACTAATTAAATGGAAGTTTTAAGAAGACATTAAGACTTGTAATAATGTTCCTGGAGCTGAACTGTAAGGTTTCATTACATCATAATTGGAACATTACCTGTTGTGTGGGATACTTTGTAAAAGTGCAGTGCTTGTTTTAAAACTAAAAGACTGTGTACATAAATGCATACAACATGTATTCTGGGTCTAGTAATATACAATATTTATACCTATAAGTATATGTTAGATATATTCTATAAATTCTGCGTGTCTTTAGAAAAATGTTTCTATAATAAGCCAATCCATCCCTAGATTCCTATCTTCCTAGTGAAATGTGAAATTTACCATCTCGATCTATGTTTTAGATGCTTTTGAGTTGGCAGTTTTAATATACAACGCCTGCCAGATCTCCCTTGGTGAAAATCTGTTTCTTTTCTAAATATTCTCTTTCTATCACTTTCTCCCCCCACCTCCTGCTCTTGAAACATTAGGCTTATGCTGCATTTGGATTCATTCTTTCTAAACAAAGTCACTTAAAGGGGCCTAATCGCCTATATACAGTCTTGGCAACCATTTTGTTATTTAATCAACATTTTTATTTAAATTTTCCCATGAGTAAAGTCACTGGCTTATCAGCGTGTCATATGCCAGCAAAATCATCTGCTCAATCCACAAATCAGAAGCCTTGAACTTCAGAGTTTTTAGGCATTCATATATGTGTATGGCCAAATCTAGCACCCAATGAGAATCTCTGATTTTAAAGAGTACAAAAGAAAAAGTAATATGAAAGCCTCAAGCACTGACCAAAGCAATGGTTTGTTGACTCTACTGTACTTTCTATTATAGCCTTTCCATATCTAGTCTCTGCCAATAAAGTATCTCCCAGCTGTTGGCGAAATAGGGCGGCTACTTGTGAGCTGAATTCTGGGTTGAATCACTCAACCTGAAAATAGAACAGCAGCTATTTGACTGTCTGCAGGGGACAGCGCTAAGAAGAAGATAAGTGTTGCAGTAAAAAGTAACAAGTTTCATTGAAAGCAAAAAAGGAATAAACAAATATATTTTGAAGCCAAACTCTGGATTTATTCAATTTATTAACTTTTTTTTTTTCTTGTTTAAAGATTTTATTGAGGTTTGAAGTAACAACATAGAAGGTAGGTATTCAAACATTAACAATAAGAATGGAGCTCCATGCGGAATAGGCAGCATCGTAACCATTATGTACAATAAGTAACAAAAAATTACCACATGCTATTATATAAGGTTACAGAAACCCCAGCAGTCAGCATACAGGCAGGTAGGTTAGGCCTCATAATGAGGCCGCAACAGTCTCATTGGGGTGACCTGAGTGTTGATGACAAGTTAAAGCATTGTAGGATCAGTGAGAGGTATATCTTACAGCCAGAGTTGGATTGGTAGACTTTACATTGAAAACTTTGTTTATTACTAGTAATAAGGGGTGACCCGAACACCCCCCCAGTTCGGTTCCCACAAGAACTTGCGAAGAGGCAAAAAATTTGTACGAACTCGGGAACATCGTTAATGTCTGTGGAACGCGAACATGAAAAATCAAAAGTGTTAATTTTAAAGGCTTATATGCAAACACCTGGGTGTTTGGGGGCCCAGGTCTTGCCCCAGGGGACAAAACGGCAGTTTTTTTGGGAGCAGTGATTTTAATAATGATTAAAGCGCAGCAATAAAAATGAAATATTCCTTTAAATATCATGCATGCCTGAGGGGTGTCCTTAGTATGCCTGTAAAGTGGCACATTTTTAAACAGGTGACCCTGCCCCCTTCTGACGTTACATAATGTCACATAATGTCAGAGGGGGGCTGGGTCACCTGTTTACGTCACCGGGTGGCCCCGCCCTCAGCTATATAACAGCTGTCATCGCAAAAAGGTTTCAGTCAATGGGAGCCTCCCATGGAGGCAGAGTTTTTTAAGTTTGTTTTTTTATCGGGTCGCCAGACACTGTAATTGAAGATGGATGGACAACTCTAGACAGTTTTTTAAAAAAAATTCTAACTTGTCCCAAATTGTCTCTTGTCATTTTTAACAGTTTGATGCTTTTTTTGGCATATGTGTAGGGGTACAATGTACCCGATACCCATTCACACAGAAGAGGGGCTGGGATCTGGGGGTCCCCTTGTTAAATTACTCTAGGGAAGTGATCATGGTTTTTATTTTTATTTTTTACACATTATGATTGCTGATAACAGTGAATTTAATCACTATAAGCAAGCATTTTACAGAATGAAATTGATTCATTCAGTTTGTTTTGTTGTGATTAGCTGTGATTGGCCAGAGCTAATCACATGGTACAGATGGGCTGTGATTAACCCTGTCTATAACATGTGATCACATTGACGAATCTGCTGTGATTGGTCACAGTGGTCACATATACAGGCCGTCAATGTGCTATAGGGCGAGAAGGTGCTAATTTACACAGAAAGCTCCAAAATTGACCACACCTGGGATCTTCACTCTCTGTCTCTCTAATACTTTTTACTCAATAGGGGAATAAAGATGAACTCCAAGGGTAAACAACCAGATTCAGATCTGTACAGTAATCCAGTGTGAAACTGTGCCTCTGTTATTAAGCTTCCTGCAATAAAGAAAAGTATAGCCCCCCCCCCCCCCCCCTACTGTGGTTATCTCCAGGCAGCTTGTTTTCAGGAGTCAGCAGCTGGGATGGCCATATATAAGTAGCTACACAAGAAAACTGGGACCAAACAATGTATATATCTTTAAATTGAGATTATTTACATTTAAACAAAAAACAATCACACACCAGCAAACAGTAAACATACATCCTATGCATTAAGGTGAAAAAAATGTTGTCACTGACCGGTCCCCAAGCCCCCCATTTTTCTCACTCGAGTCCTGTTTTCCCCGTCGGAGACGCGTTCTGCCCAGGGTTCTCGGCTCTTGATTGGATAGATTGATAGCAGTGCAGTCAATCAAATCCAATGATTATGAGCGCCGGGGGGCGGGGCCGAGTCCCACATTCGGCATTTATGGATGATGAATGCTGGACTTGGGAGCGTGCCTACCAAGGTAACCCCCCCTCACTGGGAAAGCGCTTCTCCTAGGGGGTTATACGATGCAGGGAGGAGCTACCAGCGCCGCTGGAGGATCCCAGAAGAGGAGGATCGGGGCCACTCTGTGTAAAATTAACTGCACAGTGGAGGTAAATATGACATGTTTGTTATTTAAAAAAAAAAAAAACAAAGCCTTACAATCACTTTAAGTACCCTCCCAGCAGTTGGGGCCAGGTGAAACTTATTGTAGGAACCTACTGACTGCTTGAAGACACTCAGTGGTGGTCAATGGAACTACAGCTTTAACTCAGAGACCCACAGTCAGGGGTGGACTGACAACTCATGGGTCCCCCGGGCAATAGGAGATTATGGGGCCCCCAGGCAATCAGACATTATGGGGCCCCCCCAGTATACACAAACACACACACACACAGTATACAATCACACAGTATACACAGACATGTTTCTATTGGCTGAGAAGGCACTGGAGGGGTTTTTAGACCAAAAGGATGTCGATAAGGGACATTTTAGAGACAGATGTAAAAAAAAAACACAGATTTGTACATACTGTCCCTGGTTTTACTGAGGCTGGCAACCCTGATGGGGCCCCCCTAGTAGCACGGGGCCCTTGGGCAGCGCCCGAGAGGCCAAATTGTCAGTCCGCCCCTGCCCACAGTGCCTCCAGCAGGTGAACTAGTTTGTGACACTTGTAGTGGGTGAGCCTGATGCTTTTTGTTCTGCAAAGTGCAGCATGGTGGTGATGCCACATCTACTTTTACAAGTTAATAACTGGATCTGTAGAAGTAGTAGATGCTCGCAAAGTGGATTTATATCTTTTTTGACTCTTAAAGAAAATAATGCAATCAGCCATAACTTTATGACCACTGACAGGTTAAGTAAATAACATTGATTATCTTTTTACAGAGGTATCTAAAAGTGGTTGGATATATTGGGCAGCAAGTAAACATGTTGTCCCTCAAGTTGTTGTGTTGAAAGCAGAAACATTTGTATTGCAGTTTGTTGTGTATGGGGCTGCATACTGTAGTCACAAATCAGTCAGGCTGCCCGTGCTGACTTTTGTCCACAGCCAAAAGTGCCTACAATTGGAACGTGAGCATCAGAACTTGACCATGGAACAATAAAAGAATGTGGCCTGATCTGAAGAATCAAGTTTTTTTTTTATATCATGTGGATGGCCAGGTGTGTGTGTTGCTTACCTGGGGAAGAGATGGTACCAGGGTGGGAAAAAGGCAAGCCAGCAGAGACAGGGTGATGCTTTGGCCAATGTTCTGCTGGGAAAACTTTCCTTGCATTCATGTGGATGATACTTGACACATACCACCTACCTAAGCATTGTTGCTGGTTGTACTTGATCGCAGTGGCCTCATTTAGAAGGATAGTGTGTCCTGCCACAATGCAAAAATGGTTTAAAAATGGTCTGAGCAACTTAATAATAAGCTCAAGGTGTTGAATTAGCCTCCAAGTTCTCCAGACCTCAAGCATCTGTGGGATGTGCTAGAAAAACAAGTCCAATCCATGGAGGCCCAACCTGGCAACTGAAAGGAACTTAATAACCACTTCAACCGGAAGATTTTCCCCCTTACTGACCAGCCCATTTTTGGGAATACAGCACTGCGTTGTTTTAACTGACAATTGCGCGGTCGTGCGATGTTGTACCCAAACAAAATGTTTCCTCACAAATAGAGCTTTATTTTGGTGGTATTTGATCACTTCTGTGTTTTTTTATTTTTTGTGCTATAAACAAAAAAAAGCAACAATTTTGGAAAAAACACAATATTTTGTACTTTTTGCTATAATAAATATCCTAATTTAAAAAAAAAAAAAATCTTTATCAGTTTAGACCAATATATATTCTTCTACATATTTTTGTTTAAAAAATCGCAATAAGTGTATATTGATTGGTTTGTGCAAAAGTTATGGTGTCTACAAAATAGGGGATAGATTTATGGCATTTTTATTATTATTATTTTTTTTTACTGGTAATGGCAGCGATCTGTGATTTCTATCGGGACTGCGACATTGCTGCGGACAAATAGGACACTTTTGGCACTTTTTTGGGACCATTGACATTTATACAGTGATCATTGTTATAAATAGCCACTGATTACTGTATAAATGTCACTGGCAGGGAAGGGGTTAACTCTAGGGGGTGATCAAGGGGTTAATTGTGTTCCCTATGTGTGTTCTAACTGTGGGGGGGGACTGTTAGTAGGAACAAGTGATCTGTCTTCTCTCCCCTGACAGAACCGGGATTTGTTGTTTACATACACAGATCCCGATTCTCGCTCTGTGACGAGCGATTGCGGGTGCCCGATAGTCATCCAGTGACTCTCATGGACCTGCTACAGTGTCTTAAAGAACTGATGGCTCGCACATGGGAGACAAGCTGCCGCAGTACAACTGTGGAAGCTGGTCGGGAAGCAGTTAAAAGATCTGTACTGATGGCTTTGTGCCAGATATCGCAATCCTTCAGAGGTCTAGTGGCATCCATGCCTCAACTGGTCAGGGTTGTTTTGGTGGCAAAAGTGGGACCTACTCAATATTATGTGGGTGGTCACATGATTATGGCTGATCAGTATAGGTAAACTAGAGCTTTTGGGCTAGGAGCTCAGCTTTTATCGTAGTGGTGAAAACATTAAATATTTATTAACTGAACATTTGTCCAAAGTAACCACTTACCGACTGGGCGATAGATGAATTATGGCTACAGCACGGTCAGACAATTCTGGGAGGGCATACTATAATGTCCTCCCAGAATGCACACGGAGATGTCAGTGACTCAAGGATCACGGTAAAGGTCCAGTGACAGCGGCCCTTTACCACTTGATTGCTCCATCCAATGACGGATCGATCAATTGTCAATAATCTGGCGCATGTCCAGTTCAGCTCTTACCCTCTCCGTACTGATCCATACAGTGTGTGAGGAGAGGGGAGAGATCAAGTGTAGCAGCACTGCGGGCTGGATCTGAAGTGCCCACAGCAGTGATCTTGGCCAATTCCTGCCTCATCCATCCTCAATCATGCTCATCCATCCCTATCCATGGCTCATCCATCCTCATCCATAGCTCATCCTTCCCCATCCATGGCTCATCCATCCCCATCCATAGCTCATCCATCCCCATTCATGCTCATTTATCCCCATACATGGTTCATCCATCCACGTCCATGGCTCATCCATCCAAATCCATGGCTCATTCATGCTCACCCATGGTTTATCCGTGCCACATCCATGATCATCCGTGGCACATCCATGATCATCCGTGCCACATCCATGATCATCCATGCCACATCAGTGATCATTCGTGCCACATCAGTGATAATCCATGCCACATCATTGATCATTGATTCATGCCACATGCATGCCACATCTGTGCTCATCCGTGCCACCTCCATTCCACATCAGTGCACATCCATGCCACATCAGTGCTCATCTGTGCCACATCTATGCAACATCAGTGCTCATTCATACCATATACATGTCACATCAGTGCTCATCAGAGCCACATCCATGTCACATCAGTACTCATCCATGCCACATCAGTTCTCATCTGTGCCACACCCATGCCACATCAGTGCTCATCCATGCTACATCCATGCCACTACAGTGCCTCACAAAAGTGTAATCCATAGTAAAATTAGATTTGAAATGTATGCCCTTAGAACAACTGCTGGTGCTACCTGAATGTTGGGCCTCTGTATGTGGCCAGGCTGTGTAAAAGTCTCACACATTTGGTATCACTGTACTCAGGAGGTGTAACAGAATATATTTTGTTTTGTAATTTTTGCTATGTACATGCTATGCATTAAAATTATTTTATAAATTGATAACTTTGTGTAAAAAAAATGGTGTTTTCATTTTCTTTCCACATTTTCCAAAACCTTGTGGAAAAAAATGACATGTCCAAATGACTCATTTCGCCTATATATGTTGGGGTGTTTACTTTCCAAAATGGGTAAATTGTTTGGGTGTTTGCATTGTCATGGCTCATGGTGCTCTAGGGACTTCAAAAGTGCAAGAAATGAAATGTATTTTATGTCCCTAGAACACCTGACGGTGCACCTCTCTATGTGGCTACTGGCTAGGCGGCAAAAAAGTCTGACACATGTGGCATCGCCATACTCAGGAGGAGTAGCAGAATGTGTTTTGGGGTGTAACTTGTGGTATGCCTATGCTGTGTGTGAGAAATAACCTGTTAATATGAAAATTTAGTGAAAAGAAAGAAAGAAGAAAAACAAATCTTATTTTTGCAAAAAATTGTGGGAAAAAAAATTACAACTTCAGAAAACTCACCATTCCTCTAACTAAATATCTTGGAATGTCTTCCTTTACAAAACGGGGTCATTTGGGGGGTAATGGTACTTTCCTGATTTGTTAGACTCCGTTCACACTGGGGCAGTTTTCAGGTGCTAGAAATGGTCTTTGCTAAGCACCTGAAAACCGCCTCCCATTCACTGCAGTGTGACTTTTCACACTCAGGCGGTGCACTTGCGGGATGTCACCAAAAGTTCTGCAAGCAGCATCTTTGGGGCAGGTTGGGAGTGCTGTATTTAGCGGTTTCAAAACTCACTTAAAAGTGCTTTTAAAGGGCCACAAAATGGGAGTTTTTAACGCTTTTTTGGGGATAAAACCGCCTTGCTATCGGCCGAAAAGCGCTAAAATGAACAGTGCTATAGTGCTAATGGCAGGTGCTGTCAGTGTGAAAGTGGTATAAGTGTCTCAAGAAATGAGATAGGCCATCAGTACTTCAGGTGTGATCAATTTTCAGTGATTGGCACCATAGCTTGTGGACTCTATAACTTTTACAAAGATCAAATAAAATGCACTGATTTGGGTTATTTTAACCAAAGATATGTAGCGAGCGGTGCTTGAGGCTGGGTTCACACTGGAGCGGCTACGAGAACCGGATGTGATTCGCACCGCACTGCAGTGCAAATCACATCCGATCTCTGTGCGATGCGAGTTCAGCCATACAGATAGTATGGCTGAATTCGCATCGCACCCGCCGCAAACTTGCGCGGGACCCTTTTTTTGGTCCGCAGCAGAATTGGATGTGAACACCCATGCGATCCGATTCCTGTCCGAGTTTGCAGATCGCACTGCGATATGCGAACTGATCTGGGGGTGTCATTAAGGTTTCACTGACACTCCCAGCAGTCCGCATAGGGCAGTGTGAACTGCCGGCGGGAGGTATGCGATGCGGGAACCCGCCGCGAGTTCACGGCGTTTCCGCATCGCTTCAGTGTGAACCCAGCCTTAATGCTAATGGCAGGTGCTGTCAGTGTGAAAGTGGTCTAAGTGTCTCAAAAAATGAGATAGGCCGTCAGAGGCAGCTCTGGGCTTTGTGAGCCTTAGGCAAAACTAAGGCATGAGGCCCCATTAATTACTATTAATATGCTCTTTTTTTAATATGTGTTTGCATTACTATGCTTTCTAACTTTATCCAAACAAAAAAACTTAAATTATTTTTATTTACACGTGTGCCTACAAAGTACATTTTTCTAATTTCTATCGTCCTCTCTTTCTCAATTCCTTTACAAATAGCCATGTAAAACATGCAACAAAAATCTGAATATTTTGTTTTAATGGTAAGCAAAGCTTGAGCGGTAAACAAATTTATTATAGGATTGTACTCACAAACGGAAAACAAAAAAAAAAAAAAATCAGCAATAGTGCTGAATCTGGCCACAATCTGCCAATTTAATATGTGGCAGTTTACAACCTCAGAACAATATTTTCAGTGTAGCACACATCTCAGACTAACCTGCTCTGTTCTTGGCAGTTTGAGGTCTCAGTGATGCTTCATACATGTCATACAATATTACTGAGCTAGGGAAGCAAGGACAGTAACATTGTGTATCTTCTCCAGAGACTATCCACCAGTATTTTCATGTCTTCACGGAAACTGCTTAGGGCCAGCACATTCCTAATTAACTCTGTATACAATCATATGGCTACTTTACAATCTCTTATCCCAGGGGCCCCTGAAAAGGTGTTCACACCATCATATATTAAATAACACTGAAAATATGTACTTTCCTTTCTTTTTATCTCAATATTTGTCATACTCCGTCTTGGGCCCATGGATGGAAAAAAAAGAAAGTTTAGCCAGTTGTTTCACAAACAAAATAATAAAAAGAGTTTGGAGGGTGTTTGGAGGGTTATCCTGTTTGTGGGCAAGTCAGCAGAAATTCTGAGCGGTGATATGCGATGCCTGGCAGATTAGCAGAGAAGCAGGAAATAAACTAAGAAAACTAAAAAGCCCGACTCGCCAGGGAGGATGGGAAAACCGCAATGATTAACGCTATTATACTGACTGACACACTAAGACTCCTTCCTAGAAGCTCAGGGTCAAAACCTAGTATCAGCTACTTGTCACCTCTCTCCAAGGTGCCATTACTAGATCATAGGCTCAGCTGGGCAAAAAAGCTTCTCATATTTTACACAGCCAAATGTACCGTAGATGTTCCACCCCAGCATATATGGTAAATTCAGGTTTGTATTAGTGAAATAAAACACATACTCACAATATATATATATATATATATATATATATATATATATATATATATATATATATATATATACAGTGAATATATAATTAAGCTCAAATAGCGATCACACCATAAAATTGTAGAGAAAGCACCTACAAGGATGGACACTGATTCCTGATGTGGAAATCATGTCGCGGTTTAAGCATCCAGTATCGGCAGTCGTCTTTTAAGTGCTTTCTCTGCCATTTTATAGTGTGATCACACTTGGAGCTATATTATTGCAATCTTTATCTAGCTAGATTATTATGTTAAACTGTTGGTTTTGAACTTTTATTGAGTTGCATTAATGTTTTAATAATCAAAATACTACACTTTATTGGGTTGTTGTGGCTCGATTGCACAAGCAATTCATCCCACATAGTGCCTTTCAATGGTTATGGGTGACTCCTGCTGTGGTGAATGTTGGAGGCTTGGCAACTCTGGAAGAGCTTAACTATCATCTGTATAAATGTGTAGTTTGCTGGGTTGTGTTGCTTAATATCCAGTGAGTGCATAGTGGTGCTGGCTCACGGGGCACTTTGGGTGCTACATATTTCTTTGATGGTGAAATTCAAGGAATAAGGCATTTTTTATATATAATTTTTTTTTTATTATTTTCACATTAGGAAGATTGTTCAAAGTACTGTTTGTGTACTTGGTTGATGGGCCACAAGTTCACCCTGTGGACTTCTACATCAAAATTGTTTTACCTTTTAAAAATTATATGTACACTTTATGTTATTTTATTAATATTTTTTTAGCACATTTCTTTGGTATCCAATTCATGAACTGTGTTACACATACTTTGCCTCGGCATTTTGGTGGATATCCTACTTAAAGTTCATATATTGATCTTTGATGCCAGCTGCCACAAATTTTCTCTAGTGCTGACTTTTCGAAAGTGCCCTCTGATGCCTGCACATCTATGGCTGGACACCAGCATCATGTTGGAAGTTTGGGAGTTGTGACTTTTTTTTTCATCGAGCAAGTTGCAATGGTTTAAGATCACAAAGCCAACAACTAAGTTTAAAGTGTTATTAAACCCAGGACCCTGCATTCACTATATCTGGTATCCCACAGTACACAGAACATGGACATGCAATTATTTTAGTAAATATAAACTGATAAATACCTTCTTTTATCATCAGTATATAGCAGCCATGTGACTTCTATGAGTTCCTAGTAAAGCCTGTAGGAGGAGTTTTTTTTTTTTATAACTTCAAAGTTTATTGATTTTCCAAGTTATACATATGAAGGTTACAGAGGTAGTAATACAGCAGTACATTCTTTTATACTAATGGTATGTATATACCTCGATATATAGATGTATAAATCACACGTGTGTTGGTGTAATTTTTATAACAAACAATTATGTTAAGTAAAGTGGATAACAACCAGAGCAAGTGAAAAAGAAAATGCCAAATTTCAGAGTCAGCAGCTAATTTAACTTTGAGTCTTGTTATTAGATAGGAGTGTAGGTATAAACTATATAGTTGACAGGCAATCACCCTTGTAGATTTAGGTAGTTGCATCATAAACTGGGTGCACAATGCTGAGACATGTATGTGCCTGTATATGTTTTATAAGGTAAAGTAAAGAACATGAGATGAAGAACATAATGGATATTGTGAGTCTTTTTAGGGGGTAAGGACTGTTCAAGACTTATTCAAGCTGTGTACTTCTAGGGTCTTTCATCCAAGGGTGCCAGTTTCTAAGGAAGTTCTTTGTGGTGCAATGGGCTTTGGAGAAGCTGTATTCCAGTTTGCCGTTGTTGTTCAAGATAGTGATTACTTCTCAGATATTGGGGAGGTTGAGTGTTTTTCCATTTCCTTGCGAGTGGCAGCCTTGCGGCGATAAGGATATGGGTAGCTACGGTTTTACATTTTTTAGGCCAGGAGGGGATCATCAGACCCAGGGGGAGATAAGTCAATTGTTATTCGGATAGTCGATTGGAGCATGTTCCGTATTTGGATCCAAAAGTCTGTAAGACTCGAGCAGTCCAACCAGATATGGAAAAAAGTTCCTGGAAAACTGCACCCTCTCCAACATAAGTGAAATACATTGGGGTAGATCTTGGCAAGTTTGCTGGGAGTATAGTATCAGTGTTGAAAGAGTTTTTGCAGGGACTCGCAGTGTGCTGTGCAATGCGAGAGTTTTGATGTCAAGGATAGGGCATTGTACCAAAGACTACTTGGTGGGGCTGAGGGTATGTGCTTGGCACATTTCAGGATTAGAGATTGGATTGGGTCTTCTGCAGGTCGAGAGAGTATGTTGTAGATGCACGAGTGCCTTTATGTGCGTGTTCCTTTATGGTAAAATGTTTAAGCGTGCTATGCAGCACTCTTTCTTGGTCTGTCCATTGTATTTTATTGAGTAAAGACCTGTCCCTTAAGTAGATATAGAACGTCTTTGAAGCAATCCCATAAGAGGTTTGGAGGTTCTCGAAAGATTTTAAGTTGGATGTGGAGAAGATTTTTCAGAGATTGTGAATACCTGTGTCGATGCAGGGCTGTAGCTGGAGGTCGGGGAGGATGAGCGACAGGGCTTGAATTGGGATATATTGCAATATGGAGTGGGATATTCCTTTCAGCATTTGAGGTAATGAGGTCCATACTCTCAGGGAGGCAGAGATTGTGTCCAATGGGAAAAGCTTGGGGGTGGGTGTGAGAAGCGAAGCACCGAGGAGTAGTTTTGGTTCTGTGGTCAGTGCTGCTGCTTCTATCTGTGCCCAGTTGGAAAGGGTAGTTGTATTGCACTAGGTTTTGAGTTGGTCTAGAATGACTGCTTTGTAATAGCGGTTTAGTTTGTGAGCCCCTAGTCCTACCATATGTATTGGGGTCATCAAATTTTTTTTTTGACTCTGGCCCTTTTGTGCTGCCAGATAAAAGAGTTGATAAGGGACTGGAGAGTTTGTAGGTGCAGACATATAAGACATAGGATATGCGGTAGCATAAACATTTTGGCTAAGGCAATCCTACCTGCCCATGACATGGTTCATTTCACTAGATATTTTATTAAGCTTTTCTACTAGGGCTGCTAGGTTTATGCACAGGAGACTTCTACTGGGTGTGGTTAGGAGAATTCCTAAATAAGTTAGGGATGCATCTTTTGACCAGGAGAACGGGGAGTGTTGAGATATGTGTAGTATGGTTGGTTTGTCTAAGCCTAGTGCTAGCATAAAGGATTTGCTGTGGTTTATTTTGTATAGAGATATCATGCTAAATTTGTCAAATATATGTTATACCTCAGCTAAGGATTGTTGTGGGTCAGTGACTGCGATTATCACGTCGTCTGCATATAGGCCAATTTTATGTTCTACAGGGCTGATTTTGATACCTTTGATTTTGGATTCAGATCGAAATTCATTGGGTTAAAGGTTCCATGACCATGGCAAAAATTAAAGGCCATAGGGGGCCTTGTGTGCCATTGGTAATACTGAATGGGTCAGATATTATGCCCGAGGTCCATACTCGTGCGCTTGGGTCTGTGTAGAGGCAAAGGATGGTGTTTAGAAGTGCGCCTGATATGCCAAACTTTTGCAGGACTGCTTCTTGGTATGTCCAATGTACTCTATCGAATGCCTTCTCTGCGTCCAAAGAGAGGAGCAGAGAAGGCTTTCGGGTATGCTCTGTCCATTGGATGATGTCAATAATTCGTCGGGTTCCATCTGAAGTTTGTCTTCCCGATATGAAGCCAAATTGATCTATGTGGATCAGTTGGTTTATGACCGTGGAGAGGCAGAGAACTAGCAATTTGGCGTATAATTTGGTATCCGTATTTAACAGAGAGATGGGCCTGTAGTTTCCTGGGATGTCCGACAGTTTACCGGGCTTGGGGAGAGTCACTATGAGAGCCTCGAGACATTCACTTGCCATTTTTCCTGTAGACGCATATTGATTAAACATGGTGCATAAATGGGGTGAGAGGACATAGTTAAGGTGTTTATAGTCCTCATCAGTGAACCCATCCGGACATGGTGCTTTGTGTAGAGGGAGAGATTTGATGGCATTATAAATTTCGTTTTGCGAGAATGGGGCAGACAGTTCGCTTAATTGCGCATGTGTCAGTGAGAGTAGTCGTACGGATGAGAGAAAGGTGTCAATTTCCTCTGTGCTTGTTGGGGTTTTTCTTTTGGAGGTTGTATAGTTGGGAGCAAAAAGGACGCAAATGTGTTGGCTATGTCTAGTGGGTTGGTCATGCGTGTGCCTTTGGAGTTTAGGAGGTATGGAATTTTAGTGCGCCGGTGCTGTTGTTTAACTTGTCTGGCCAGAAAGGCTCTGGACTTGTTGCTGAAGGCTTATGATTTTAGTTTTAGTCTTTTGATGTAGTAGTCAAATTTATGATGTAGCAGTTCACTGAGTTTACGCCTATGGTCTCTGATTGCTTCCAGTGTTACCCGATTAGGAGAGTTCTTATTTGTTGTTTCTAGGGGTTTAATTTGTTGTAGCAGCGTTTTTATTTCTATGGATTGTCTCCTGCGCTCTTGAGCACCTAATTTGATAAGGAGCTCTCGCAGAAAAGCTTTGTGAGCTATTCATACTGTGGATTGAGTATTTATTGATGCACAATTGTTCTCAAAGAAATTTTCAATCTCGGATTTAATTTTGTTTTCATATCGCAGGTTGGTTATAAGGGAGGAATTGATTCACCATAAAGAATGGTTAGTGGGGCATGGTTGGGGGAATATAGTCAGGGATATCAGTGCACGGTCTGACCATGTGATTGTGCCAATACGTGTGTCTGAGGTGGACAATAGGGCTTTTTTATTCGTAAGAAAAAGGTTGATCCGAGAGTATGAATTTCCAGGGTGGGAATAAAATGTTTAATCGCGTTTAACATCATACGCACACCTCCACGGGTCATAGAGATGTTCGTTGTCTATGAATGTGGAGAGAGCTGAGGTCCCTTTCCTGCCTGGGTTGGTAAAGTCTAGTGTGGGATCGAGGATGTCATTGAAGTCTCCAAAGATGACTTATGTGTCAGTCTTATAAGGATGCAGCTTGGCTCTGAGTTTTTTGTAAAAAAAAATTCTGGGATGTATTGAGTACATAAACATTTACCAGGGTTATTGGGTGGTTGTCAATGGTAGCGGATATAATTATAAATCTGCCCTCATTGTCTGTGTCTACTTGATGTGAGATAAAGGCCGATTTTGGAACTGATGGCTATCATTACTTCACATTTCTTTTTGTTGTTAGAGAAGAAATAATGGGAGTATTTTTTATGCGTACAGCTTGGCGGTTTTGAATTTGAAAAGTGTGTCTCTTGCACACATAATATATCCACCTGTTGGACGCATGCCTCTTTCCATAGGAGATTTCTTTTGAACGGGGAGTTGAGCCCTTTGGCATTAATGGATACTATATTGAGTGGCATAATGTCAATTGACCTAGGGCAATGCGCAGGTGTCGAAAGCAGTCACAGTATGTACACAGTTGAGTATTACAAAGATCAGATATTAGGTAGCCTTATTTGTTAATATGTATAATAGACAGCCCGTTAGTTCTTGTTTGCTAGGCAGAGAAAAGGCAAACGTTACCGCCTAGGTTCTACTTAACCTAAAGTATGAGCAATCGTTGAAAGATAATAACTCGTTCTAATAACAATAGATACCAAGGAGAAAACACTATGCAAAAAAAAAAAAAACAGAACTGCGGTATACCTGAATTAAAGGTGAACACTTACGGGGGTGTGCTTAGCACACTGTAGTTTGGTGGGGAGGTGGAAACGGGTAGGTCACCCAAGCAGGAAATTTCACGCTGGGGACATTGATCTTAGAGTGGATGTCAGGCTTTGTTTGTTTTGTTAGGGTGGTTCCGAGGGGTAGGAGATGAAGAGGCAGCTTGATTACTGAATCTGCGAGAGGTCGCAGGGATGGGTAATAGTCCCCAGTTAGTCAGTATATCTTGTATTTTTTGATTTTTTGCTGGTAGGTGACCAGAAGCTTTGTGGGGTATCCTTTTTATCATTTTCTTGTAAAATTGATGTGACCGGGGTATATGCTCTACGAAGTTCCATGGTAGCAGGTGACAGATCTGTAAAGATAAATATTTTGGCGTAGGGTGCTGGTAAGGGTCTGAGATTCCTGGCTGCATGGAGGATTTTTTCCTTAATATGAAAAAAGTTGATTCTGGCTAGGACATCTTGGCCTGTATCTGCTGGCAGGTGCTCTGGTTTTGCGATTCTGTGTGCTCGGTCAATAAGCATGTCTTGGTGGGTGAGGTTAGGAAGCAGGGTGATAAAGAGTTGTTGCAAGAATTTTTGAAGATCATTGGGGGGGGTACGGATTCAGGGATCCCTCTAAATTTTATGTTATTTTGTCTAGACCTGTGCTCGAGGTCTGCGACATTCATTTTTATTATTTGGATCTCATCCGTGTGGTGATCGTGTGCATCAAGGAGCTCGTTATGAGCTTTGCTCATGTCAGAGATGTGCTCTTCTGCCATGTCTGCCCTGTCCTCCAGGCAGTCAAGCCTGTCATGTGCCTGGGATAGGGAGAGTTGCAACTCCCTGTGCAGATCTTTTTGTAGGGTGAGCAGCATTGATTTCAGCATGCTCTCTGATACAGGATTGTCAGTCACCAGTATATTTGCCAAGGTGCATAGAGGTCTGGGATTATAAGGCATTGGTCCAGGGTCATTCCCATGGTGATTTTTTGCCTGGTGGGATTTATGAGGAGAGTTGCAGGGAGATGTGGCAAGTCTCTTACCTCTATCCTGCTGCGTGTCTCTTGGGCTTATCGCTGGAGGGGGGAGACTGTCCACCTCCTCTGCTTCCCCTCTTTTCATCAGTTCTTTATTCGCTGGGCAGCTTGACTGAACACTGGGTGCATGACCATGTGCAGAGGAGCCCGGGTTATGGCCGGCGCCATCTTGTTTTCCCAAATCAAAGGTGTAGCTATGGTGGCTAAATACGCTCCAAGCCTGGCCAATTCATTCATGGCCCAGTGGGAGGAGGATGTCGTCTATGCCCTTGGGAGACCCAAATTAGTCCTATGGGCTAGGTACATAGACAACGTCCTCCTCCTATGGAGAGGTAGTAGAGTTTCCCTGGATTCTTTCATGTCAGTCCTTAATGAGAACGACCGTGGTATTATTCTCAACTTCGAAGCCAGTACAACCAGTATTCATTTCTTAGATTTGGAGATCAATATAGTCAACAGGAGCTTAGAGTTCAAAACTTTCTTCAAATCAACTGATAGAAATGGATATATTCCAGTTGACAGTTGCCACCATCAACAGTGGCTAAAATCTGTTCCACGTGGCCAATTCTTACGGTTACATCGTAACTGTACCAATATTAGCGACTTCTTCCAACAATCTGACATTTTAAAGCAAAGATTTGTCGATAAGGGATACAGACCATCAGATCTAGATGCCAATATTTTATCAGCCTCTTTGGTTGACAGAGCTTCCCTTCTAGAGACAAAACCCAAAGCTATACAAAATGATAAATATAAATGGTCATTCTTTACCACCTTTTCCATTCAACACAGAGAAATTCAAAAAATTCTCAATAGGCACTGGAAAGTACTTTGCAGCGATAAAATCTTGGGGAATTCCATCCCAGAACAAGCAGGAGTAATTTTTAGGGGAGCACAATCTATACAGGGGGATATTGCTCCCAATACAATAGACCACCCAAAGCCCATTTCATTCTTTCCTGAAAGCAAAGGTTTTTTCCCCTGCAGGAAATGCAATGTATGTTTGCACAACACATTAGGAAAAAGGAAAATTGAGACCTTTACATCCACGGTCACTCAAAAGATGTATTCTATCAAACATTTCACCACCTGTGTAACCAAGTTCATAGTCTATTTAATCACGTGCCCTTGTAAAAAACAGTATGTAGGTCGCATCATTAGAAATTTCTCCATCAGGGTAAATGAAAATCTAGCTAAAATAAAAAAACGGATGTGACAAACATACTGTTCCTAGACACTACTTAGAACATCATGAGAGAGATCCAACAGGCACTCAGTTCCAGATCATTGACAGATTCATTCCCAGTTGGAGAGGGGATTCATGCCTGAGGGGCGTATCGCACCTTGAAACTTTTTGGCATGAACACGGACTGGGATATCTGGGATATCAACTGCTTCATTAATCAGGCTTAATCATTTGCCTCCTTTATGGACTTGGATGATGGTAGTTCCAACTGTTGGGGGTACATCATTTACATCTAATAATAACGTCTGGTTGATGGGTTGTAGTGCTGCGCCACGTGTGGTTGTTGATTTATCCTCCACATGTGGCGTATTATCTATACACTCATATTACCTTTCACATGTTTATTTCATATTTTTCTGATACTTAATTTTTCTATCCTCTACATGTGGTGTACTATCCATACACCTAATTTACCCTTTTTGTACATGTTATTTTATATTTTTTATATTAATTTTTATATCCGACATTCACATTTTTGTTTTAGATTTTTCTGGGTAGGAACCTTAATGACCAACATCTCTAAAATATTGCCCGCATGGGGAGGTTGTCTAATTTGTATAGCCTACCCCATGTGAGACTAGATTTATTTTTCGGAATACCTACTTTCTCAGTTTTAACCTCTTTGGAACTTTTTGGTAGGTGCTGTGTTGTCACCGAGCACCTGTATTAGTTATATGTGCTCCATGAGGACACAGGTTCCTAGGCAAGCTGAGAACACGCCCCCTTTGTTCAAATATCCGTATCACTATCTAATCTTTAGTCACATGGGAGTTCATGTGACCTCCGACGGAGGAAGTGGCGTGGTTCATTCCTGCACGTGCGGCGTGTTTGGGGCGGAGCTTTCCCTTTGAGGACTTTGCGCCTAGACCCCCGCCTGTCACAAGATTCACCTACGGGCGGGGGTCACGTGATCTCCAATGCAGGAAGTGGAGTCACGCTAGCGTGGCTCCGTATGGAACTTGCGCTGTATTTTTCCTTTTTGTCACGTGAACCGCCAACGTTTGGAGGTCACGTGACCAATACAGGAAGTGAAGGACACATTAGAGTATCATCAAGCCACCATAGTCGATCACCCCATTGCATTTTTCCATTCACCTTGAATTATTCACATTGTGTGAGGCACCTGCGTGTATGGCAACCTCACCGCTTATAAAACACGCTCGAGAGTTACCCCGGAGGCAGGATTGTGGATACATCCGGTCTCCCTATAAATGCCGATATAACACATAGATCTTAAAGTGTAAGTGTTTGGATTACAAGTGGTGGTCAAAATATACAAACAATTCAAGATCAGTTTTTGTTAATTTATACTCCTTCTTTTTATGTCAGTAATTATTGTGACATAGCAACGTTATCAACTGTGACAGATAGATACATATCTTATTGATATCATAATCTGTATATCCTCGTATTTCTGCATATTCTTTATGTTATTTGAATCTGCGGAATGCATAAGGTATTTTTCGATTAAATCAAGGTTTAAAATAAATAGTCAAATAGATGTGTTGATAACATTAGCATATCACTTGTTTCAATTTTCTGTTCCGCCCACTTTTTATGGGCGGACCAGTTTCTGAGCAGTGTACTTATTGAAAAGCAATGTGGGGGGACATAGTATGCCCCTGTCAAAGACCGATTGTGTCGAAACACGTTGGGCAGCATTTCTTGTACCCCACATTGCTTTTATATGTTTTATTTCATGATCACTTTTTATTATTTGTACATCGTATATTTTTCAATAAACCTACGGGTTTGTTTTTTTGATCTGCACCATCCAGAGCCCCTTCTGCTTTTTTTTTTTTCCACATGCCATTCATACGTGTTTTTATTTGAATACTGAGTTTGGATATGCCTGGCTCCTGAAATACTGTTTTCCCCTGGAATCTGGAGACTACTGGACGGTGATTGTCAGGAGTATCCACCCTTATCCGTGACCCAGGACAGTTAAATGAGGATTATACACCAGGATCCATCCTATTGAAGGCCAGAGTGTAACCTTCTGTGATTACAAGCCTTTCAGACCCACTGTTGTATGACAGGTGGGTCCAACATCATTGGTAAGAGTATCCATCTTATACCTTTAGAAGATTTTATGTAAACATCGCTTCAGTCAAATAGACTGTTGCTGTTGGTTCCATCCTCTCCTCTTGCTACATCTTTGATGAGAAGATTGGGCTTTTTTCTTATCACTATATTCAGCATGATAGAAGGACTTTTTTACAGATAGATGAACTGACAGAAGTTCTTTTCCAGCATTTATGATATGCAGCCTTACTTGCACTGTATTGCACAATAACTGTGGGACTATCTATCCCTTCAGCATTTATTGTTCATATTTTTATTTATTTGTTGTTACACACAATAATTGTTTACACAATCTTAGCGCTACACTATTTATTGCACATTTCGTTTGACTTTGTTAGAGTGGTAGCTGCTGTTTCTATTGTAGTAGCGCAGTGTTTTTCCCCTTCACTCTCACCCCCATCTTGTTTAGTTCCCTGCTCCATGTGGCCGAAGTACTCGGTCAGTGGGCGTGGTTGTGGTGGCGGATTGTGCCTCCCTGGCATGCCGCTCTTTGTCCCTCTGCTTTCCCCTCTGTAGCGGGAGAGAGAGGAGAAGCCTGTGGTGCCGTAGTCGCTGTCGGTGCCTGCTGTGGAGCGGAGCTCGGAACTCAGGCTCCCATTCCGCTCCGCGGCTAGCCACGCCCCAGTAGGAGGAGTTTTTATTTCTCCCATGATTGTCCTATCAGGATCCACTGACCCTTACTCCCTGACCATATGTCTGGACATTGCTGATTGGCTTTGTGCTGATCACATGCACCCTCCCAAGAAAAAAAATATCTAGCAATGCACACCAAACTGAGCATGTGCAGCCTGACTCTATAGACTCTGTAAATTTACATAATGTGGATGATTAACACCTTAGGTTCCCATAGTGTATACCAAGCATGCTTTACTGTATATACACACTGATTTTACTGTTGTGGGTTTAGTAACACTTTAATCATTCACGTGAGTTGCATCTTTATTGTTAATGTAGTGTTCCATATATCAATATGCCCCCATCCACAGACCGCATTACCCGCCACAACACATTTGGATGTTTGGAGATGTTTGGAAGCTAGCAGTGGGTTATGGGGGGATGAGGATGGCAGGGGGTAGGGTGGTAGCAAGGTGGCAGTGGGGTGCCAAGTGTGATGATGAGGATGAGGATGACAGGAGGTAGGGTGTTAGCAAGGTGGCAGTAGGGTGCAAGGTGTGATGAGGATGACAGGATGTAGGGTGTTAGCAAGGTGGCAGTGGGGTGCAGGGGGAGGATGAGGATGACAGGAGGTAGGGTGTTAGCAAGGCAGCAGTGGGGTGCCAAGTGGGATGGACACCATAGCTGATTGATGCATGTGTAATAAAGAACAGTGCAGTAGCATATACATTCATGTTATCTTGTTCATGTCCACATGCTTTTATAGGAGGCGGATCATCCATCAATCAAGGTATGACATCCCACCCACTGTGTTATTTTTTAGTTACTTGGCATGGAGGAGGAGGGAGGGACTGGGCTGTCATTTAGGATCTGTATACATGCTCAAATGTGTGCTGTCAGTACCATGTGACCTGACTAGCTTCCATCAAACAGGAAATGTTCTCTCCAGCAATAGAGACAAAACTGCACATGTGCAGCCTGACTCCATTTACTGTGTTTATCCAGACTTGTCCAGGGGGACAGTGCAGGAGGGGAGGATCTGTGCATACATGATCAAACAGCCTTTTTACACAGAAGATTAACCCATTCGTTTCCACAATGAATATAACAAGCATGCTATTCTGCATATACAAACTGATTTTACTTTTGTGGGTTTAGTCCATTCAGAAAACTCTAAGCATCAATATTATCACTCTGATGATGTAGGTGCCAAGTAAACAATGCAATTGACTACTCTAATTTATATATCGTTATCACTGTTTCAGTTTGTCTGTCATGGGTGATTTTGTAACATAAGCTCAGCTCTAAGGGAAACGTATCACCTTACAGAAACATACATTTACCCCCAGATTATTTCAGGCTCACTTAGGCCCTATGTCAATAAGCTTTGTTTTCTGCAAGTGTTTTTGGATACCTATACAAGAGAAGCAAAACATACTTGAATCAGGTCAAATGCAGGTCAAAAGGTGATCAACTGAAGGTCAAATACGTCTGCAATGAACTCTGAGTCATTTGAAAAACAACTTAAACTGATATCAAACTGATGCCATGGACACACGCCCAACATCAATTGACACAAGCTCTAATTCATCTTGCTAATGCCAAAGTTGGATAATGAAAATAATGTTTAAACTGTATTCTTTAGCTTCAGTCATTTAAGCATTTTTCAAATGACAGGATTTGATTTAACATTATAATTTAAGACTCCATTTGTGAAAGCAGTCTGGGTACTTGAATTGTATGATATATGTGGATATTTTAAAGGACAATTTTGTGTTAATCTACGAAGCATACTGCAGATCAGTAGAACACTACTCTTCATGCCCGATTCTCTATGCTGCCATTTTAGGGGATGTGCTTGGGGATGAAAAATGAAGTTCTTGTCCTTACATAGTGGTTCCATAGACATACTATTGGTCTCTTTCAAGTTGATTTACTAAAACTGGAGAGAGCAAAATCAGATGCAGCTCTACATAGAAACCAATCAGCTTAAAGGTTATTTTGTCAAAGCTCAACTGAAAAAGTAAAGCAAAGTAAGTAAAAAGTAAACTTACTTTAGTACAGCTAAAGCCAAAACTTTCTGGGAAGGGTTTTAACTTCTGTCAAGTTTTTATTGGTCTCTGTGTTCCTGCTAGAGAAATTCACGATCTCTGTTTGTTCTGTTTACCATTGTGACCAAAGTTAAGAGGAATCAAATATTTTATTTCTGTCACTGTCAAAAGCAGTTGAAGGGAAATCGTCCAATTTGGACACCTGTTGTAGTTATACCTATGCCCATATACTAGATATTCTTATTGTACAAACATTGTACAATATACTTTAGATGTACCAAAACGATGTGTTATGAGGACAAACCTAAACAATCTATTCAATTTGTATCGGATCCCCTGCACTACATATTTAATAGTAGATCTAAATGAGATTATACAATCAGATGGTATTCTGTATGGACAGCCTTTGATGGGATTTCCTTCTCTTTTGAGAGTTTAAGCTAGCCTTACATCTGTATAATTTCTTTTGAAAAATTTAATTTTCAGAAACTTAGTATGATTATCTAAGAGGTAAATGGGACAATTCAACAGAGGGAGTGAAAAAAATTAATGACAGGGATAACATTTTTTGTTTTTTTTGTGATGGCAGAAAAAAAAACAGGTGGTTGGAGACATTTTTATATACAGTGGTGTGAAAAAGTGTTTGCCCCCTTCCTCATTTCCTGTTCCTTTGCATGTTTGTCACACTTAAGTGTTTCGGAACATCAAACCAATTTAAACAATAGTCAAGGACAACACAAGTAAACACAAAATGCAATTTGTAAATGAAGGTGTTTATTATTAAAGGTGAAAAAAAATCCAAACCATCATGGCCCTGTGTGAAAAAGTGATTGCCCCCTAAACCTAATAACTGGTTGGGCCACCCTTAGCAGCAACAACTGCAACCAAGCATTTGCGATAACGTGCAATGAGGCTTTTACAGCGTCCTGGAGGAATTTTGGCCCACTCATCTTTGCAGAATTGTCCTAATTCAGTTACATTAGAGGGTTTTCGAGCATGAACGGCCTTTTTAAGGTCATACCACAACATCTCAATAGGATTCAGGTCAGGACTTTGGCTAGGCCACTTCAAAGTCTTCATTTTGTTTTTCTTCAGCCATTCGGTGGTGGACTTGCTGGTGTGTTTAGGATCATTGTCCTGCTGCAGAACCCAAGTTCGTTTCAGCTTGAGTACACGAACAGATGGTCGGACATTCTCCTTCAGGATCTCTTGGTAGACAGCAGAATTCATAGTTCCTTTTATCACGGCAAGTCTTCCAGGTCCTGAAGCAGCAAAACAGCCCCAGACCATCACACTACCACCACCATATTTTACTGTTGGTATAATGTTCTTTTTATGAAATGCAGTGTTCCTTCTACGCCAGATATACTTGGACACACACCTTCCAAAGAGTTCCACTTTTGTCTCATCGGTCCACAGAATGTTGTCCCAAAAGTCTTGGGGATCATCAAGATGTGTTGTGGAGAAATTGAGACGAGCTTTGATGTTCTTTTTGCTCAGCAGTGGTTTTCTCCTTGGAACTCTGCCATGCAGGCCATTTTTGCCCAGTCTTTTCCTGATGGTGGAGGCATGAACGCTGACCTTAACTGAGGCAAGTGAGGCCTGCAGTTCCTTGGACGTTGTTGTGGGGTCTTTTGTGACCTCTTGGATGAGTCGTCGCTGCGCTCTTGGGGTAATTTTGGGCGGCCGGCCACTCCTGGGAAGGTTCACCACTGTTCCATGTCTTCGCCATTTGTGGATAATGGCTCTCACTGTGGTTCGCTGGATTCCCAAAGCTTTGGAAATGGCTTTATAACCCTTTCCAGACTGATAGATCTCAATTACTTTCTTTCTCAATTGTTCCTGAATTTCTTTGGGTCTTGGCATGATGTGTAGCTTTTAAGGATCTTCTGGTGGACCTTACTGTGTCAAGCAGCTCCTATTTAAGTGATGCCTTGATTATGAACAGGTGTGGCAATAATCAGGCCTGGGTGTGGCTAGAGAAATTGAACTCAGGTGTGGACAACCACAGTTATAGTATGTTTTAACAAGGGGGGTAATCACTTTTTCACACAGGGCCATGATGGTTTGGATTTTTTTTCACCTTTAATAATAAACACCTTCATTTACAAATTGCATTTTGTGTTTACTTGTGTTGTCCTTGACTATTGTTTAAATTGGTTTGATGTTCCGAAACACTTAAGTGTAACAAACATGCAAAGGAACAGGAAATGAGGAAGGGGGCAAACACTTTTTCACACCACTGTATATATATATATATATATATATATATATATATATATATATATATATATATATATATATATATATATATATATATATATACAGTGGGGATCGAAAGTTTTTTGCCCCCAGGTAAAAATGTGTATTAATGTGCATAACGAAGCCAAGGAAAGATGGAAAAATCTCAAAATGGCATCAAATTACAGATTAGACATTCGTATAATATGTCAAAAAAAGTTAAATTTTATTTCCATCATTTACACTTTCAAAATTACTGAAAACAAAAAAATGGCGTCTTCAAAAGTGGGCACCCTGCAGAATTTATAGCATGCACTGCCCCCTTTGCAAAGCTGAGCCCTGCCAGTGTCATGGATTGTTCTCAATTATCATCTGGGAAGACCAGGTGATGTCAATCTCAAAGGTTTTAAATGGCCAGACTCATCTGACCTTGCCCCAACAATCAGCACCATGGGTTCTTCTAAGCAGTTGTCTAGAAAACTGAAACTGAAAATAGTTGACGCTCACAAAGCTGGAGAAGGCTATAAGAAGATAGCAAAGCGTTTTCAGATGTCAATATCCTCTGTTCGGAATGTAATTAAGAAATGGCAGTCATCAGGAACAGTGGAAGTTAAAGCAAGATCTGGAAGACCAAGAAAAATATCAGACAGAACAGCTTGCAGGATTGTGAGAAAAGCAATTCAAAACCCACGTTTGACTGCACGATCCCTCCAGAAAGATCTGGCAGACACTGAAATTGTGGTACACTATTCCACTATAAAGAGATACTTGTACAAATATGGTCTTCATGGAAAAGTCATCAGAAGAAAACCTCTTCTACGTCCTCACCACAAAAATCAGCATTTGAACTTTGCAAATGAACATATAGACAAGCCTGAGGCATTTTGGAAACAAGTTCTGTGGACCGATGAGGTTAAAATAGAACTTTTTGGCCAGAATGAGCAAAGGTACGTTTGGAGAAGAAAGGGCACAGAATTTAATAAAAAGAACCTCTGTCCAACTGTTAAGCATGGGGGTGAAACAATCATGCTTTGGAGTTGTATTGCAGCCAGTGGCACAGGGAACATTTCACGAGTAGAAGGAAAAATGGATTCAATAAAATTTCAGCAAATTTTGGATGGTAACTTGATGCCATCTGTGAAAAAGCTGAAGTTAAAGAGAGGATGACTTCTACAAATGGATAATGATCCTAAACACACCTCAAAATCCATGGGGGATTACATCAAGAGGCGTAAACTGAAGGTTTTGCCATGGCCTTCGCAATCTCCTGACCTCAACATTATTGAAAATCTATGGATAGACCTTAAAAGAGCAGTGCGTCACAGACAGCCCAGAAATCTCAAAGAACTGGAACACTTTTGTAAGGAAGAATAGGCAAAGATGCCTCAAACAAGAATTGAAAGACTCTTGGCTGGCTACAAAAAGCGTTTACAAGCTGTGATACTTGCCAAAGGGGGCAGTACAAGATATTAACTCTGCAGGGTGCCCAAACTTTTGCAGACGCCATTTTTTTGTTTTCTGTAATTTTGAAAGTGTAAATGATGGAAATAAAATCTAACTTTTTTTGACATATTATAAGAATGTCTAATCTGTAATTTGATGCCATTTGGAGATTTTTCCATCTTTTCTTGGCCTCGTTATATACATTAATACACATTTTTAACTGGGGTGCCCAAACTTTCGATCCCCACTGTATATATATACTGGCTAATCGCCTCTGTTGAAAGTCCCCATGTCCTCAATCTTAGTTTCATATTGCAAAATACTGCCCTTATTTACACCACTAATGTTTTTAAAGGTATTAATAATTTTTTCCCTTTCCCTTGTTTCCCATAGATCCGTGGACTTCAAACTGTGGCCCCGGGACAATATTCTCCCAGTGATAAGAGACACTGTTAATTAATCACATTTCTAATTGTTGAATTTGATCCAGGCCAAGAAAAATCTTTTTCCATCTCCTCTCTCGTTTTATCACCTTGCTCCCCTTTTTGTTTAGTATTTTTGGTGCTTTGTATTTTTTTTCCATTCCTGGGCTTTTAGAGTTTCCCTCTTTAGTTGTTAAATATTTCTGTATCAAGCTTACATTTACACTTGTATTTAGGCTCTCTCTTGGGGTTTCAGGTTCTGTCGATTTTCCTTGTTCAACCTTGGAGAATGATCCAACGGTCCCCTTTACTTCCCCCTCTGCCTCCTCCTCCCCAATTATCTTTCAGGGAAAAAGATTATATAATAGCAGAGACCCGTTTGATCAGGATCAGTTTTCCCAAAATTCTATTCAGAACAGTTCATGGAGCACCGGGATGGGTTAAACTTTTTACCTAACAGAGAGGGAGGGGGATTCCACCACCATTCACCTTTATAAGGGAAATTTTTTTTAACCATTTGGAGTTTTTGACCTTTTGGGAAGCTGACCAGGCAGCAGACTACGTCACTTGGGGGGTCTGTGTCTTTTCCTTTGGGTCTTAGTGCTCTGTTTAAGCGTTCAAACTCTATTGGTGTGTCTGGGGGTCTTTCAAAATAGGTAATCGAATAGGGCAATAGTGCTGCAGGTGAGTTCAATGGTTTCAGATAGCCCTCTTACCCTTAGATTCTGACGCCTACCACGGTTGTCCAGGTCTTCTAGATGACTGTGGTGCTCACACAGGTGGATGGAGTGAGACTCAGTGACTTGCAGCACTTTACAGAGTGAGTCATCATGGCAGGCAGTCGTTCTCTCCGCCTCCCCCACTCTAACACTGATGGTATGGATGTCCTAACGCAAGTCAGAGACAGCAGCCAAGAGGGCTTTCTTGATGTCTCCTGCAATCTCATGTAGATCGTTGAGGCTAGGTGCTGACGATTCCCTTGTGCCTGCGGCAGCATTATTTCTTTCTTTTGATCAAAGAGAGTGTAAGGGAAACCCGGAAAACAAGCGCACAGTGGTGCACAGGCGTGGACATTCCAGGAGATGATCAAGAAAAGACATGTATTGGCACATGCACGAGCGTGTGTGCGCACTTGTGTGTGCATTGGCGCGTGCGTTGGCGCGCGTGCGCACTTGAGCACATTGGCGCCAATCCGCCTATTTAAACCTGCCAGTGACATGCACAACTTGCTGAGTGGTCTTTTCAGCTAGCGCTTGCTTACCCGATCTGACCCAGTTTTCTGTATATTGACCCGGCTTGCCTGAACCAACTCTTGACCTCTGCCTGCCTACTTGTGACCCCGGCTTATGTTTGACTCCACTTCTGCCTGATGTTCCTGTGCCTCATTGCCTGGCTGTCTACCGAACCTGGCCTGTGTCCCCTCTTTACCTCTGCCTCACGTCTCGGTACCTGCTCTGCCCGACTGTTGATGAACCCTTGGCTTACGTCCCGACTATGCTTCCAGCTACTGATTTAGTGGCACGGAGCCCCTGCCTTCAGTTCTGGCCCAGCGGTTCTCAAGTCACCTGGTTCCTGCCAAGTACAGCCAGAGGCCCTCATTCCACTCTGTGTCTTCCACTCTCTGTCATCACTATCAGCGGTGTTGGACAGGAGGTGCAATAGAAGCCCCATCTACAGCTCGATCTCTACCAAGTATGTGACAGAGAGCTGGTGCTGGAAAAGAGGAATCTTCTTGAGGAGGCCTGTGTGTCAATCATGGTTCCACTCTGTTGTGTGTGGAATAACTCTGGTATTTTACCACTCAGCTGGGTTCCCTGGTCACGGGATAAGCGGGACCTGGTAGCGGAGGCGCTACGGTGTGTTCTCCCTGCCGTGGGAAATACCTCTGCTAATGAGCTTGCTATGCCTCATGGAGTCAAAATTCTGAAGTTAAGTAGCCACTTTGGACCAGGACCAGACCACGCCCCCTGACTTTCTATTGTTTCCTTGAGACACGTAGTGAAGAAATCTCTCCAATGTAACATAGAAAAACTATCGAGGATATCAATCATTGTCTACATAACAAATGTAATAAAAGAAAAAAAGTTAAAGGATTTGAAGCACTTTACCACTAAATGTCTTAAGCAGCGGATGGAAAGTAAATATTTAGTTGTATTACATACTGCTGTAACGTACCTCTGCTCCACCAATCTGTACTCATTATCGAGTTGTCTTTTAGTTCTGACAATTCTGTGCACAAATGAAAAATGTTTCCCTTCATGGAAATCGATAAATAAAAATAAACAAGGAAAGTTATGACAATAGAGATAACGTTTCATTGTGATATGCTAATGGTTTTTGCATTCGATCTAAGAGGCTTTCTTTTTAGTAAGAGCTATTTTGGATAAAAGGAACGTTATAATGATAAATGACTTCTTCTGGAAACAATAAATATTTTGTAAAGCTCTTTCCGATGACTAGAAGAATAATGCCCTGCGTCTGAGAGATGATTTGTTTCAATGTTTTCACTTTGTGGGAAAATCAAGTGAAGATTCTACCATATTTCTTCTAATTTGGCCACTAGAGAAAGGGTTACAATGGACTTCAGTTAAGAGCTTTTTATCACAGTTCACTTGGATCATCTGCAGGAAGAGACAAATTGTATTTCTGTTAGAGGGAATAGTGTATTATATGTCTTTGCTTAGTGGCAAAGAAGAGAAAAGAAAACATTTATCCTTACATGTGTGAGGAAAACAATCTGTCAGTAATAAAGCAGACATGTACTAACAGTATACAGTCAAAAAGCGCCAAGCAGTTCCTGCATGCCTATCATTACATTTTGTATGTGTTTTATGTTTATAAGTTAAAAATATTTAATGCTACAATAGTAGCTTAAAGCGGGATTAAACCCAAAACCAAAAATTTCATATTTCACAGCTTACAAATCATTAGATGTGATGACTGCATTTGTTTTATTTTTTAGGCCTTTATCTCTCTGTTTTCACCTGATGATCTGGCTAGTAACACACCATCTGTATTAGAGTGCCTCCACTCTGGATGAAGGAGCACAGGGGGCATATTTGTACAGCAACATTGCCATTCTGGGGGGAATTGAAGTATTAGATGAACTAGCAGATTTAGATCTAACTAATTGAAACCAAACTCCAGCTAATACTTTATATGCAGTTCCAGAAAATGTTTTTTTTTTGGAGGGGGGGGTGGGGGTAAAGGTTTTACAAAAGAAACGACAGATAACCAGATTATATTAAAGCTAGGAAAGCCAAAATAGAAAACCAATGCAGGTATCACATAAAAAAATTGATAAGCTGCAATGTAATAAATGTTTGCTTTAGGGTTTAATACCACTTTAACCACTTGACCTTCGGAAGATTTACCCCCTTCGTAACCAGGCTACTTTTCAGATATGGCACTGCATTACTTTAACTGACAGGTGCATGGTCATGCAACACTGTACCCTTGGTTTGGTAAAAAAAAATCCCAATAAGCATATATTGATTGGTTTGTGCAAAAGTTATAATGCCTACAAACTATGGTATATATAGTGGAATTGTTATTTAAATATTTTTTTATTTTTATACTAGTAATGATGATCAGAGACTTATAGCAGGACTGCAATATTGCGGTGGACAATCTGACACTAAGGCCGCGTACACACGGGCGGACTGTTCGCCCAACCTTGTCCGCTGAACAGTGTTTGGGCGGACAGTCCGCTCGTGTGTGGGCTTTCAGCGGACAGTTTCAGCGGACAGTTTGACGGACAAAGTCTTTCGGAAATTCCGAAAAACTGTCCGCTGAAACTGTGTTTGAGCGAACAGTCCGCCCGTGTGTAGGCTACTTTCGAAATGAGCAAACTGTTCCCGCTCGGAGGAAAGTCTGCTCATTTCGAGCGCGTGTGAAGGTAGGCGGGGCCCGCGACGGAGACGTCGCGGGCTCCACCGCCTGGAATGGGCTTACAGGGGAACCCCAACGCCGAAAAAAATCGGTGTGGGGGTTCCCCCAAAGTCCACAACAGACCCTTGTCCGAGCACACTACCCGGCCGGCCAGGAAAGGGGGCGAGCGAGCGCGCCCCCCCTCCTGAGCCGTACCAGGCAGCGTGCCCTCAACATGGGGGGTGCCTTGGGGAAGGGGGGGCCGCGCGGCCCCCCCCCACCCCAAAGCACCTTGTCCCCATGTTGATGATGACAAGGGCCTCTTCCCGACAACCCTGGCTGTTGGTTGTCGGGGTCTGCGGGCGGGGGGCTTATCGGAATCCGGGAGCCCCCTTTAAGAAGGGGGCCCCCGGATACCGGCCCCCCACCCTATGTGAATGAGTATGGGGTACAATGTACCCCTACCCATTCACCTGTGAAATAAAGTACAAAAAAAAACACAACACAGAGAAAAAATATTTTATTGCACAGCTCCGGGGGTCTTCCGTCTTCGGAATGTATATGTCACATGGGTTGGTCACATGGTGACCCCGCCCCCTTACGATGTCATAGTCCCCATGTGACATCAACCCATGTGACCAACCCATGTGACATATACCATGTGACACCGCCCCATTGTCACTATATAAGTGACCGCACAGCGCGGCTCTGGCATTCCGGCCGGAGAGAGCGACGTGTCAACATCTCCTGGGGAAGAAGAAGAAGAACAAGAAGAAGAAGAAGAACAGAAGGCGGCGACGGCGACAGCGACAGCGGCGACAGAAGACCGGGCCACCGCCTGTAAAAGAGCTACAAGAAGGCGCGGTGGCCCGGCAGAAGAACCGAAGGCGGCGACAGAAGAACGGAAGGCAGCGGCGACAGAAGACCGGGCCACCGCCTGCAAAAGAGCTACAAGAAGGCGCGGTGGCCCGGCAGAAGAACCGAAGAGGGGGACAAGACCCCCGAAGTCGGGAGAAGAGGCCGGCGGCGGGGAGGAAGAAAGCCGGGCTCCTCCGCTAGTAAAAGAGCTACACGAAGATAGCGGAGGAGTCCGGCGAGAAGACCCCCGAAGACGGAAGACCCCCGGAGCTGTGCAATAAAATATTTTTTCTCTGTGTTGTGTTTTTTTTTGTACTTTATTTCACAGGTGAATGGGTAGGGGTACATTGTACCCCATACTCATTCACATAGGGTGGGGGGCCGGTATCCGGGGGCCCCCTTCTTAAAGGGGGCTCCCGGATTCCGATAAGCCCCCCGCCCGCAGACCCCGACAACCAATGGCCAGGGTTGTCGGGAAGAGGCCCTTGTCCTCATCAACATGGGGACAAGGTGCTTTGGGGTGGGGGGGGCGCGCGGCCCCCCCTTCCCCAAGGCACCCCCCCATGTTGAGGGCACGTGGCCTGGTACGGCTCAGGAGGGGGGGCGCGCTCGCTCGCCCCCCTTTCCTTGCCGGCCGGGTAGCGTGCTCGGACAAGGGTCTGTTGTGGACTTTGGGGGGACCCCACGCCGATTTTTTTCGGCGTTGGGGTTCCCCTTTAAGTCCATTCCAGGCGGCGGAGCCCGCGACGTCTCCTTTGCGGGCCCCGCCTACCTGTACACTCGCTCGAAATGGGCGGATTTGCCTCCGCCTTACGTGGGCGAGTCCGTTCATTTCAAAAGTTGAGCGAACTGTTTGGCAAACAGTTCGCTGAAACAGTCCGCTCAAAAAGTGCCGTGTGTGGCCATGTCCGTCCATGCTAATTTTGAGCGGACTGTTTGCCGAAACTGTTTGACAAACAAAGTTGGGCGAACAGTCCGCCCGTGTGTACGCGGCCTAACTGTCACTTTTGACACTTTGTGGAAACTAATGACACTAATACAGTGATCAGTGCTAAATGATGCACTGTCACCGTACTAATGACACTGCTGGGTAGGTCAAACATTTAGGGTGATCAAAGAGTTAAATGCGTGCCTAACCAGTGTTTTTGTGTTTACTATGTGCTATTTTTACTAAGGGAAAAAAAATCCACCACATCCCTGCTGAGAGAACAGAGCTCTACCTTGTTTACATAGGCAGAGCTTTGTTCTGTGTCTCTCCTCACTGATCAGCGAGTGTCGACTTACAACCATTGGCTGGCACCCGCTGATCGACTCATGTTGTGTCTAATTACAGCACAGCTGTAGCGCCGGCAGCGCGCATGTACCTCCTCTTCTTCAAAGTTTCTTATTACATGCTAGGTAGGTAATCTGACACAGGAGAACTGCTCTGCCACTGTATTTCTACGTGAGGCAGTCGTCAACAGTTAAGGGACAACTGTACCTTTGGTAATGCCACAAGCCCCCTGAGTGCAGCCCACCTGTTCTTATACTTCATTCAGCCCCATTCTTCACTGTGCAGCCTGGAGTCCCACAGTCTTAGAAAGTGTCCTTGCTGGTTCATCTTCATACTGCACATGTGTGCTGTGGTTCAATTCATTCTGTTCAATCCTTCAGAGTACAATACTCATTATAAAAATGAGCTGACTGCAATATGCATGTTGAAGATGAAGATGACCCAGCAAGGTCACTTTCTGAATAAATATTTCAGGTAGTTAAGATTGATGGAATGGGGGCAGAGGTAAGTTTTAGACCACCAGTTTTAGGGGCCATCCCCCTGTCAGAACACAACAGGTCAGCGACGGAGATGCACACATTTTCAAATATATGCGTAAGCTGCAGAGCCCACATCCAGGGACCTCTGTTTATACCGTGGTCCTAACTCTAAATTTCCACAGGCTCCATAGTAACAGAAGATGTAAAAATGGATAGATTAAGGGCAGGTGTACCTGGAGGGAGTCCACCCCTCCTGTACAATAGGTGCACACTGATGTGTGTTAGAAATCATCCGCGTTTAGCTGAAGGCAATGTAGTCCGACTTCGGAGGCAATTTGACAGAAATTTGTGTGGGTTCATGCACAGATGTCTATTCAAATTTCCCCCGAAGTCACCAAAAGTAGCATAGGAATTATTTTTGGGAATCGGTGTGGTGCCGCAATGTCGGCGCACACTGATTGGGACGGTGCTAATGCCTGCAAAAGTCACCGATTTAGCATGCGATTTGACTAGCACAAATGCACAATATCTATGCTGTGCCATTGTGTTTGTCCATCAAAAACAGTCATATATCTTGTTTTATTTTCTCTAAAGAATGGAAGTGAAAGCCTAAATGTTAAGGGCAGAGGATAAAACACATGCGCCACTCTAAGTGCAGTATAACCATAAATTGAATGCACAAACAATGAATGTACTCTTGTGAGTACTTATATCTGTTTTGTGCATTAACTTTATGGTTATACTGGACTGAGAGTGGCCCCTGTGTGTTTTATCCTCAGCTTTTCCTAGAGTCGCTTCTTATCTTCCACTGGGCTGCCCTCAAGGTGTTATCATACGAACTATATGGACTTTTTATCAGTCATCTTTTAAAATTCCTTTTAATCATTCCCCATCCCCTATGTGCTTATCAGGCTGGCAGCAGCTATCTTTTTCCAACTTTTATAAACCAGTACCAATATAATTAGACCTCACAGGGTCCTCACCTCACAGCATCTGCATGCCCTGTGAAGGGGATTCACACAGCTGAAGTTTATTGTGGACAATTTTACTTATTTGAATAGACTTTTCGGGAATCATTCTAGTGATACCTTTTTAATGATTTGTAGTTTATAGGTTCTGGAGGAAGCATAGATGGCACTTTGTAACTGCTTGGTTGTTGCAATATATTGAAGCAGTTCACCTGTTAATGCAGGAAATGGTTCAGTTGGACCATCTTTGTCCAAACAAACTATTTACAGTTCAGCCAAACTTGCAATGAGGCTTTAATCACAGTGCTGCACTTGATTATATGACATAGTATTGGTGTTTATAACATTTTTGAGTGTTGGCTTGCTTAGATAGGGGGTATAAGGAGTGTATGCATAGACGTTTAAAGAAATGTATCTTGCATGACCAAGTGTAATTGGTTAAGAAGGACAAACAAAGGGATCAAAAACTCAGAGGTTTATTCATCATCTGAGGCAGAAGCCACTAAAAAAGGAATATGATAAAAGTATGTTTGTATTAAAGGGAATATTTTTTGACAGTTCAGTCTAGGACATAGAAACGAATTAAAATTAACTTTCAATATGTGTCTGCGAAGCTTAGACAGTGGGGTCTAAGGTTTAAAGATTTAGTCTATGGTTTTTACTGATATACCTTATAACCTGGGGTTGTTTAATTATAAAAAAGATTGTATGGTTTTAGAAAAATATAATTTGTAACATGTCAGATTTAAACAGAATGTACTACATAAAGAGCAGGGAATTACTAAGCCAGAAGACACAAGAAAACAGCAAATAAAAAGTATAGTCCAATCCAACATGACAATCTTTCATTGAATCTGACTGCAAAAATACATTCCAGCTTGAGAAGATCTATGTTTTTATCTTTTACAGCCTGCTAGATTAAAATTGTACTCCGGGCATTAATACCTCCACCCTTTTCTCACCTTCCAATGAAACGCTTGGACCAATGTAATTATGTATATACCATACATGACCGATGTCCCTGGAAGCTGGAAATCACTGAAGTACACACTGCTACTCCAGTAATCTCCAATAGCTTTCGGTTTCCACCCTGATGCATTGTGAACACAGAAGGTCCGCCATTCGGCATGGGCGTCATTTAGAGAATGTCTGAATTTCCTGAATGATTGTAAAGCATTCTCTGATTGGATAATGTGGAAAGGCAGGGTGGTGCTCTCCTCCTGACCTCCTGTGTTCACATTCCATCAGCATGAGACCCAGAAGCTAGTGGAGATCACTTAGCGGCGTCTACTTCAGTGATTTCCAGCTTCCAGGGGTATTGGCCAGTATGTCATATACACAGTTACATTGGTCCAAGATGAATTGTAAATGTCTATAGCATGCCATTGCCTGGAATTATTCTTTAACAAAATGCATTTAATGCTGTATTCATTAACAAAGAGCTTCATTCCTTTGCTATCAAATATTTCTAGAGTTTAGCAATAAGTTTTTAAAAACTAGGACTTTTTAGTGCATGATCTATAAATAAAAGAATTGAGCCTAGCTCTTTCTAGAATTAATTGTATGTAAAGCTAAAGGTGTTTTTATTAGATTGCCCTGCTCCAGGGCAGAATGTACAGTAAATAAAAATCCCCAAATTTGGACACAAATAGAAAAAAATAAAATAACAAGGGGTTTAAATGCCCTAATATATCTTAAAACTAAAAAGATAAAATTCGTTTTTGATATACTTTTACATTTGGGATAATGCAGATGTGATTCTTGCTTTGTGAAAGCATACTTAAAATCACAATTTAGCCAAAATGTTTTATTTGCTTTATATAGTGCTTGGAAAGTTTAAAGTCTCTGTAAGGTTTTTATTAGCAACTTTGTTGATCTCTCTTTATATCAGAAGAAAACATATTTTAAAAGAGTGTGTAAGGCTTAAAACTTCTGACAATTCTTTCTAAAGCCTAACTATAGATATGTTTTTCAGTTTTGGATAAACAGTTGTCTATTGTTAGACAGCTGTAAGTTCTTTATATTTATAGAAACCTGTAGTAGAATATCCAGGCTGCCATGGATGACTCCTTTTAAAAATTGTAAATGCCTGACTGTCTGTGGCTTAAATCTATGCTAAATCACTTGCTTGTCCCATGGCCTGTCTCTTAAACATATTAGCTACTCAAATACAAGCCTGTATATACCCACTTTTTTTTTTTTTTCCAATAGAAATTTTTATTACTCAAGTAGAAATACAAAGTGAAAGAACACAAACAAGAGGAGTTACAAGGTTCCAGATACAATTACAAACAGTACAGATCATAAAAAATAAATAAAAAAAAAGCAAAAAAAATCCACCTTAGTAACAGTATAGATGAATCACTCGTCCAGATCATGTACAACCTCACAAAGGGTAGATAATGAGCCATCTAAGGCCTAAGATCTGTTCATATTAAAATGGCGAGGAAATGCTGGAAGAATTGTAACAGCTAGAAAAGAGAGAAGGAAGACAGAGAGAGGGGAGAAAGAGGGAGAGCGGGGGGAGGGAGAGAAAAAAAAAAAATATACATAGCCCCCTCCCACGCGCAGGGGTCACTATGTATATACCCACTTATTACCAAACTGTTTTGCAGTTTTCATTGCTGTGATAGTTTGACTGACAATTACTCCATCATGAAACATTATACCCAAACTTAAGTGGTTTTAAAGTCAAACGTTTTTGACTTAAAGTGCCACTAAAGACAAACCAGTTTTCTTTTTCGTTTTAGAGTGGAGAGGAGATTTGAACAGCTGTCAGTCTTTATTTATTTGCTGTCTACGCCCCTGTTAGGGAAATTCCCCCTCTCTATTTGTCCTGTTTACTGTTATTGTTGAAAGTGAAATTAAAGGGCATGTCCTGCTGGCAATGAGGACGGCTGCTCACTGAAGCTCCAGCTCCATATACTGCACAGCGAAGGATATAAGCGACCAGAGTACCTGCTCTTCACTCCGCATGAGTGCCCACATCACGCACTTTCCCTAAGAGGGAGTCCTTGAGGTCAGCACCGTTAAAGCTGACAGATTTCTTTGCTCTGGCCGGAGTTCGGGTGCACCAAGATGGCGCCGATCTAGCCATGTACATTGCAGGCGATGAGGACCCCTACTCAGAGACAGATGGCTCCACATCATCAGCATGCACATATATCTGTCAAGTCACACAAGGGGCCAGTGTGGGCAGCCTGACAGCCCATTGACACATACCCCAGCTAAATTAAAAAAAGCCAAACAAAGAGAGCTGCAGGGAGATGATATGGACACTGAAACCAATGTATAGAGTCAATTCCTGCAACCTCCTCTGGAACAATTTCCTTCCTCACCCCAACCAGTCTCTGTAGCCAATCTGAAGTTCATGCTAACATCATTGAGAGAGTCATTACATGTAGATATGATGAAAATGTTGGCCCCTATGAATGCTTCAGCACAAGAACTGTAGCAGAGAGTATCTCACACAGAAAACAAAATGGAGGATGTTTTCTCTGCTCACAATACTCTGGTAGATGTTTGCAAAGAACATCAAACGATATCCACAAAATCAACACAAAGCTAGCTGAGATGGATGACAGGTCCCGCGGGAATACCATCAAATTCTGACACGTTCTCCGTCAACTGTGATAAAACCAGGCTGAATTTTGTCAGGGTGGGTGCTATAAATAGATTAGCAGAGAGATGGTCTATTCACAGCACAGCTTTGCATTGTTTCTTCCATCTAAATTGATCGCAACCTATCCATGTAAAGATGTGTTTATCTTCTCCCTGGAAACTGGCCTTAGATACCCGAAGGAGTGGTTTATCTGGAGAGGTATCAATTCAGGAAAAACGTGGCCCATCTAAACCAAGGCATACTTAAACCTGAGACATCTACATTTTGTATCTCCTACAAAAGAACCCCCACATTTTTTCTTAGAGTGGTGGAAGGAGCTGCAGACATTCTCGCCATTGATACCAACTTTCTTCCTCACCTTCTGGAATTCCTCATTTTAGACTTCAGAATAAACAGAAGTTTACTCATTTGGGTCATTTGGAACTTGTAACATTGAACTGCTCATTCCAAGCACTCATCCTTCCCCATGACAATCAGAATTGTATAGCTTAAAGTTAAGGGCTTGAATAGCCCTTTCAAGCACAAAACAATGCGGTCAGAAGCTCAGAGATTACAGGAGGACACACTGTGTATACAGGAAACCCATTTCCATGCTGTAAAAGCCCCTAAATACTCACACGCATCTGCATATTTTTTTTGTAAATGCACAAGCTAAACACAATGGTGTTCTCATTGCAATCAAGAACAGTTTAGTTGCCTTTACCCTTTTACCCATTGAACAATGTAATCTATACTATTGTTTCAGTTTATGCTCCCAACCAAGGTCAACTATCTTTTTTAAGAAAACTCTTAAGTAAAGTCAAATCAGTAAACAAAGCAAATATCCTGCTAGGATATTTTAATTTAGTAATAAACAATTAAATGGACAGCATACCCAATCTCCAGACACAGGAAAACACTACTTTTCAATGAATCTCTATTGGATATTTGGAGATGTCTACACCCAGGTGAAAAGAGCTTTACATTTTTTTTCGGCCCCACATAGATCATACTCGAGAATCAATCTAATGCCCTGTACACACACGATTGGATCGTGTTGTCGGAAAATCCGATCATATGTGGGCTCCCTCAGACTTTTTCCGTCTGAATTTCTAACACACAAAGTTTGAAAGCAGGATCTAAAATTTTCCCACAACAAAATCCGATCGTTTAAATTCCGATCGTGTGTAGACAATTCCGACGGACAAAGCGCCACGCATGCTCAGAAAAAATTAAGAGACCATAACTATTGGCTACTGGCCCATTTATAGTCCCGACGTACGTGTTTGATGTCACCCCGTTAAGAACGATCGGATTTTTCGACAACTTTGTCAGACCATGTGTATGCAAGACAAGTTTGGCACAAAATCCGTCAGAAAAAATCTGATGGATTT
Source organism: Lithobates pipiens (assembly GCF_037356315.1). Lineage (NCBI taxonomy): Eukaryota > Metazoa > Chordata > Amphibia > Anura > Ranidae > Lithobates > Lithobates pipiens. The sequence goes on along the minus strand of NW_027507903.1, from coordinate 527,465,073 downwards.
TGTTGTCGGAATGCCCGACCGTGTTTACAGGGCATAAGACTTGCAGACCTGCCTTCCATGTGCAAAGAAGCCAAAATAGACATGGGCAATATTACATCGTCTGACCATGCACCACTTATAGCAGAAATCACTGAACAGTATAATGAATCCCCCACGCTCTTGTGGTAAAATAATACATACCTATTTAATTCCACATCTCATTGAGGAAAAATCAAAAACATTTGGAGGGATTTTATCACTTCAATACGACCCTAGACTCCCAGGCATCCACAATCTGGTGTACCTATAAGGCCTATATTAGGGGCCTCCTTTTGCAGATAGCCTAGAGAGAAAGGAAACATAGGATGTTAGAAACGACAGTGCCTTGAAAAAGTATTCACACCCCTTGAAATTTTCCACATTTTGTCATGTTACAACCAAAAACGTAAATGTATTTATTTGGGATTTTATGTGTCAGACCAACACAAAGTGGCACATAATTGTGAAGTGGAAGGAAAATGATAAATGGTAACTAAAATATAGAGGAAACAATTGCCTTCAGAAGTCATGTAATTAATAAATAAAGTCCACCTGTGCATAATTTAATCTCAGTATAAATACAGCTGTTCTGTGAAGCCCTCAGAGGTTCATTAGAGAACCTTAGTGAAAAAACAGCATCATGAAGGCCAAGAAATACACCAGACAGGTCAGAGATAAAATTGTGGAGAAGCTTGAAGCAGGATTAGGTTATAAAAAAATATCCCAAGCTTTGAAAATCCCATGGGAAAGAGGTATGGCACAACTGTAAACCTACCAAAACATGGCTGTCCACCTAATGGTAACTCTGGAGGAGCTGCAGAGATCCACAGCTCAGGTGGGAGAATCTGTCCACAGGAAAATATTAGTCACGCACTCCACAGATCTGGCATTTATGGAAAAGTGGCAAGAAGAAAGCCATTGTTGAAGGAAAGCCATAAGAATTCACATTTGCAGTTTACGAGCAGCCATGTGGGGGACACAGTAAACATATTGAAGAAGGTGCTCTGGTCAGATGAGACCAAAATTTAACTTTTTGGCCTAAAAGCAAAACATTATGTAAGATGGATGGAGCTAAATACAAGGCAATCTTAGAAGAAAACCTGTTAAGATTGTGTAAAAGACTTGAGACTGAGGCGGAGGTTCACCTTCCAGCAGGACAATGACTCTAAACCTACAGCCAGAGCTACAATGAAATAGTTTAGATCAAAGCATATTCATGTGTTAAAATGGCCCAGTCAAGAGGCGCATGCACGGCAGCGTCCAAGATGGCCTCTTATTCCGGGGGCTCCGCACCACTCCAGCCCTGTAACCCACACCACAGCAATCTGAACCCTCATTCTGGTCCGGACGCTACTAGCAGACCGGGAACACCCCCAACTACTGCCTGATGTCCACAGGAACTGCCCAGAGATACCTATCCTGAGAATTAGAAAAAGCAGCGGCAAAGCCCGGCCACTCAAAAATGGTGGCCGCATCCTCACGAGGCACGGTCAGTGCTGAAGAAGCTATTGCTGACCAGGACCACACTGATCTCCCCGCCTCTCATCACTCAGCAGCCACCATGAGTACCCCACAGCAAGTGGCCCCCTCACCTGCATCCACTGCAACCCTGTTAGGGAGAGCACTGGGTGGACATGCCCTAACCCCATTACAGGAGCTGCTGAGCAGCCCAGACCCATGGAAACAGGAGATCAGGGACTCCTCTTTCACCCCCTCAGACTTCCCTTTCTTGATGGCTGCATTCTTCAAAATCCTAACAAAAGGCTTGTCACATCACAGCTGATCTGCAGCAAATAGGCACAAAAATAGAGATGGTTGGACATAAAACTGACCAAGCAAGCATGAGAATCAACCAGAATAATGCCAGAATCCAGGATCTCCAAGATCAACTAGAGGCAGCTACTTCCAAAATTGATGACCTCGAAAACAGGTCCAGACACTACAACGTTAGAATCAGGGGCCTTCCAGAATCTGTTAAGGATGTTCACTCGGTGGTTCAGGAATTCATCAAAAATCGAATACCTGACATACTGGCTCACCGCCTGGAGTTATACAGAGCACACAGAGTGCTACAACCCCTATATTCTGATGGCTTCCCAAGGGACATCATAGTAAAACCTCACTTCTATGTGGTCAAAGAAGAAGTGATGAAGCTATCCCACTTGGCAGAGAAACTGGCGATCATGAGTCACCAGATCCAAATCTTTATGGATCTTTATGGATCTCTTGCCATACACAGTATAAAAGCAACGAGTGCTGAAGCCATTGCGCCAAGTTCTGGTGCACAAGGATATCAATTACAGATGGGCATTCCCGCTCCACCTGAACTTCTCATACAGCAACAAACCATACAACATTCCTCATTTCCTGAAGGCTAACAAATTCTCCTACATCTAGGGCTGGTTACCCAGGAACTACCTCCACCTCCTGCCAATAGAGGAGCACTTAAAAAATGCCCATCGCCCATTAGCCTGCTGTCTCCAGTGTGGCAGAAACAACACCCTAAACGGTCGTGGGAGTCCATCCCTCCATGAGATCATCCACCTTTTACCAACACTTCTTCAGTCTCTCGATTCCCTTTGGAACTGTGGTTGAGGCCAACCTACCACCTTTGGACTGAAGTTCTGTTTACCCTCGAATAAACCTCGGGATCGACCCCAAGTTCCGCAAGGGAAAAGACTGTTCCTTGGGAACAGCTCCCCCTGCAACCCCCTGGATCTCCGTGTTACCTGCAGGGTTTTTTAACCACAAGTTAGCTGCATCTTACTAATAGTTTTTTTCCTTCTTTATCTTTTTACTCAACATTTTTACATCTACGTCCCTGGCTCTACACTGAACTCTAGAAAATGCAGAGCCTAAGGGGTCATGATGGCTTTCTTGAGGAGGCCCTCCAACTGGGATGTTTGCTAGCTTGTCCTCTCCCATGGTTGGTGGCAGGCGTCATTACAAAACCTTTCACTCATATCTATTACGCGCAGTGATCCGCGTGTCACTGAGTGTGGGAGTGGGAGATTGACCAAGCAGACCTGACTATGCTCTATTATTGTGTCAACAGGGCTCAGACTTTAAGTTTACTACACTGCTATAGATAAATCTTTTGGTGGGAGGCGACCTGAGCGGTTAAAGTGCACCTTCATCTGACACGATAGGAGAACTTTATCTTTCTCCCCCGTCACAGTCAATTTCCCATGTTCTTGCTAGGATGACTTCCGTTTCCTTTGGGTAAAGGGCTGGGCAGGGATGGGTCCCTCCCCAGCTTTAGTGGTACTAGCATATTATTGTACATGGTATTATCTAATGCATCTTCTCTCTCTTTGTCTTTTTCCACATCTTTCTCTGCTTTATCCTCCCTTTCCTTCCCTCCCATCCTTAACCTTCATCTGTTACAGGGTCTCGCTGGAATGGAATTCCTACCTCACCGTTTACAGGACCGGATGGTCATGGAGCCCAGGAGGCCTTCCATCTGCCAGGGAAATCCCCCGTGACTGGTAAGATTACTTTACACATAGTACCCTGTTACCAACTAAAACTCCATCAACGGACCTAAAACTCTGGATCTTCTCCCACAATGTGCAGGGACTCAACACCCCAGTAAAAAGACGCAAAATAATGCAGCAGCACCACACACTAATAGCAGATGTAGTGCTGCTTCAAGAGACACACTTCCCTGCTACCTACAATCACTCAATTCCACCTAGCGAATGCGATCAACAATACGAGAGGAGTGACAGTATGTTTTTCTGCCACAATTAATGGGAGGACATACACATATGTATCTTACTATGCCCCTAACACCCACCAAGATAAATGCTTTGAAATTGTTCTACAGATCCTGAAGCCTCACTTCCTAGTCACAGTAATCCTGGGTGGCGACTCTAACCCCCCATTTGACATCTCTTCGGAACAAGTCCAACCCCCGACCCCAAAAGTTAAGAGACCCCCCCAGATGAAGTCTGCAGGTAGCACAGACCATACAGACACATGGCCTGGTTGACATCTGGAGGGAAATTAACCCCCAAATCAAGGATTATATACACTATTCCATCCCGCACACAAAATGCACTCCAGGATCTACCCCATCTTTATTTCTTCACATGCAATCCCAAAGGTGGAGGCCTCCATAATATATGACACCTCATTATCTGATCATCCATAATGACTCTTATCATCAGGGGCAGATTCAGGGAGAGGGGTCCCTTTAAATGGCATATCAATGAAGCTCTACTGAGCAATCCTGTCAGAGAACTCATAGTGCTAATGTCCGTCTCCGTGCAGCAGTGACTAATTCACATTCCGCTAATGCCAATAGGCATGCGCGGTGCCCCCGACAGAGGCAAACAAGTTCTGGAATGAATGTGCGCATTCGCGCACCCATACAAACATCTGCGTGCACTCGCACACCCGTGCATACATTGGTGTCCGCCAATCCTGGCGCATGGTGCCCTATTTAAGCAGTGTCTCTGCCTGATACCAGTGCTGGATCGTCTTCAGCTTGTTCCTGAGTTCCTGATTGCTGTTTGACCTGTTACCTTGCTCCTAACAAACCCGGCTTCCTTGACCATTCTCCTGGATCATCCCTGCCTGTTATCTACCTCTACTGATTATACAGACCTCGTCTTGGATTCTCTACTACGGTTCCGCTTTCTGATTCTGTACCTCGCTGCCAGCCCGTTGCCAACCTCTGCCTGTCCTTGACTATGAACTTGCCTTCCCTTTATGTACCTTGTTGCCAGCCAGTTGCCAACCTTTGCCTGTTCCTGACATTGCAGTTGTTCCTGAATCCATACTTACCCGCCTGGCTCCCGCTGAACAGTTCTGGTGATCAGTCTTCACGCCTTCCTCCGAGAGGATCCTGTATCTCCAAGCTCCAGACTTCAGCCTGCAGGCACCTGTACCCTTTTGTTGCCCCAGCACTTCCTGTCCCCACTACCAGGGGTTTTGGGACCAGAACCATGCAAGAGGCCACCCTCAGCAATTTGGACTCTGCTGTAAGGTAGGTGACAAATCCCGCACATTGCACAGTCCTGTAAACAGCATTAACAGATTACTTCTTGGAAAATGACACTGAATCGATCTCGCCAGGCACTCTGTGGGCTGCACATAAAGCGGTGATGAGAGGTAGACTCATCCAGCTTGCATCCCAAATTAAACAATTGAAAAAAAGGGCAGAAATACAGCAGTTGACGGAAGACTTTTGTTTGCTCAGTAAACGCCACAAAAGCAACCCTACCCTAGACAGCTTGGCTAGGCTAGATTTGGCCCGAGTCAGATTAAACCTCTCCCTCACCACCTCAGCCACATCAGAAACATTTATGGTGGATAGGGGCTTTTTTACTACCAAAAAGACAGGATAGGCTCTAAACTGGCCGCTAAACTAAGTCTAAAGACGTGTACACTGGCCTTCCCTGGGAAATTTCACCCAAAATCCAGTGGGAATCATGGACTCCTTCCATGACTTCTACTCGAACCTCTACAAAGACCAAGCTCATACACACCCCAAGACAAGAGAGGCATTTCTCCATGACCTCAACCTACCCACCTGAAACAAACCCACCAGGAACTACTTGACAAACCTTTCTCCTCGGATGAAATTGAAGTTATACGTTCTTTGAAATTAGCCTCTGCCCCAGGACCGGATGTCTTCTCGGTCTGCTACTATAAAAAATTTACACCCACCTAGCACCCTAAATGGCTTGTTTCTTTAACTCTCTCTGGGATGGAGCCCATCTACCTAGTGACCTGAATACTACTTTTATATCAGTCATACCCAAACCAGGGAAAGACAAGGTCAGTTATTATCGTCCCATTTCACTGATAAATAACGACCTTAAGATCATGACAAAAATCATAGCAACAAGACTTTCTATCTTTATTCCTGAATACATTTACAGAGATCAGGTGGGCTTCATCCTGGGGAGACAGACCAAATCCATAGACCTGATTTCCCTCCTACATCACAATGGGATGGGGGGGCCAAATCAGGAAGGCTTCCTGTTATCGTTAGATCTACAGAAGGCCTTTGATTGTGTGTTATGGCCTTACCTCTTTTACATCCTGGAACGTTAGGGGTTCGGGGGTAAAATTGTTAGACTTATACACACCCTTTACTCTAACCCAAATGCCCAAGTGAATTTACTGGGGCATTACTCTGAATCTTTTGATATCAGCAGAGGAACGCAGCAGGGTTGCCCTCTATCGCTCTTCATCTTTGCGATCGCTATTGAATCACTGGCTATAGCCATCAGGACCTATTCTGATATAAAAGGAGTTAAATGCGTCCAGGAAGAACATAAATGTGCCCTTCGCAGATGGCATGCTATTGTTCCTAACATCACCGCTAATCTCTACCCCCAATGTTTTCCGACTACTTAAGAAATGTGGGTATATTTCCGGTCTGCAAGTAAACGTAACCAAATCAATAGCTCTAAACATATCCGTCCATTTTTGACAACGTTTTTTCCCTGTTTGTCAAGATTTATCTCACTGAACAACGAAAGAGGATTGCTCAGAGCTGGATTTGTGGCAAGACTGGGCTCAAATGATAGGAAATCTTATACTCTACATTATGACATGAAAAATAAAATTACTATTTGGCCTTATGTAATTTTAAATTAGATCTTTCCATCCCACAGCCATCTGAAGAAAGCTTAACCACCTTCCTAGACTCGGTTAAACACCCTGCTATAAATTCCTTAATATTGGAGCAATTAGGCACCCACTTTACCCCTGGGGAGATAAGCAAAGTTATAGGATGTTTGAATAGATTGGCAGGTGTTTTTAAATTATCAGCAGAATACTACAGAACCTTCCAAAATATACCTGCACCTCAAATAACAGAGGTCTTTAATGGGGCCACATCCTCTGGTTCATTTCCAACAGAAATGCTCAAGGCCTTAATAGTGACATTGCCCAAACTAGGTAAAGAACCAACTGTTCCGCAAAACTTCAGGCCAATTTCTCTGTTAATTAAATTACAGACCTGAATTTTTTTGCAAAATTTATTGCCAACTGGATTGCTAAAGTTACACCAGATTTGATAGCCCCAGACCAAGTGGGATTTGTATAGGGAAGGCAAGCCCCAGGTGGTACCCATAGAATTGTAAATCTGCTTTGCTTGGCTGAAAACCAAAAACTCCCTAAGGTTTTTCCAGTGTTAGACACAGAAAAAGCCTTCAATAGAGTCCACTGGGGTTTCTTTCAAGCTACACTTCTCAAATTCGGATTTGTAGGCTTTATTCTGTCAGATATCTTGGCACTATATACTAAACCTTCGGCACACATTTATACATGTGTGGTCCTGTCAGATATAGACATGTGCATTCGTTTTCGTCCGAATGCATTTTCGTCCGAATTTCAGGTATTTTCGTTTTCGTTTTGACAAACGATAACGAAAGTGCAGATTCCGAAAAACGAAAGATCCGACATAAATAAATGCTTTTTTTCGTTTTCGTTGTTACAACAGTTCGATATAGAATAGGAGATTCGAAGTGACCGTTCGATATAGAATAGGAGATTCGACGTGACTCCATATGTCTATTGAACCTGTGGTCGAATGTGCTTAAGTTTCGTTTACCTCTATTAGTCCTATTATATAGAAAAGCTTCGACAGAGAGTAAATATTCGACATAGAGAGAACAGAATCGACAGAGAGACACGATACTGGAATTGGGTGGGGGAAGTAAATTAAAAAAAAATAATGATAATATTCGACGGGATCGTTGCACGTTTATAATAATATTCGACGGGATCGTTACATGTTTATAATAATATTCAACGGGATCGTTGCACGTTTATAATAATATTCGACGGGATCGTCGCAACTATACGACACTGCAATCGTACATTTCGGCAATCGAATGCTCCGCCTATAGGCTATATAGTTTAGCAGCTCCATCGAATCTTCTTTATCCATTCGACAGATACCATAAGCCTTCCAAGACAGATTCGACCGTAATTCATGTGGATTTTCGGACTAATGCAATTTTTGCACGAAAAACGAAATAAATAAAAACGAATTTCGGGAGTAACTAAATAAATAAAATTTACGGACGAAAACGAAAAAACGAAACAAAATATTCTAGTCTGCACATGTCTAGTCAGATACGTTTGAAATCACAAATGCTACCAGACAGTAGGTGTAGTAAATTAGATCAAGTTTTATTTTGCCCCCATATTGAGCTACTCACAGGATAAGAGACATATAGAAGCTCATCTGTGTTTGGTGGCACCTCTTCTACGCTGTGGTCCACCCTGCTTTCCATCTATACCAGTGGGTCTCCCCAGCTTACTTTGGGCTTTGGTTCCCAGCCCTAGCAGGCTTTCCCCATGCCACTGAAGGAATCCGGATGAAAGACTGACACAGCGCCCAGCACCACCAAGCACAGATGAGCCTGTATATGGCTCTTTTCCTGTGAGTAGCCCAATATGGGGGAAAAATAAAACCTAATCAAATCTACTACATTTAGTGGCGCTTTCCTCTTTTCCCCCCTTGTCTTTTATTTACAGAGTGAGCTACACTCTTGAACAAGCTGGCCCTAGTGTATGGACTCTTTATAGACTTTTATGGACAAATATGCACTGCATGTTTCTTTGCCTCTGTGCCTATTATTCTCTCTTATTCAAATTGATGGCAGATCTCACCTTTTTGCCAATAATGTGATATTAACATTAAAGCAGGATGAGGCTTCCTTGTCTGGGGTGAATAAGGTGATTGAAAGTTTTGGGAAAATCTCCTACTATAAAATTAACATAGCAAAATGTCACGTACTTAAGTCAAATATTAACTATGGTAGACATTCTAAACTGAGAAACATATTTCCATGCAACTGGGAATTAGATCTAGTCCAATACCTGGGAATCTAATTAACCGCAAAAGCTAATTGGCTTTATGAAGCCAACTATAAATGTTTATTACACTCAGTTCCAACTGAACTTTCTCTACTTAGCAAATTCTATATATCCTGGCTGAGCTGAATAGCGACCTTTAAAATGGTCATGTTACCTACAATTCTTTTTTTTTTAGAATGGTACCAATTTCCTTGCCAGCTCATTTCTTCAAGAAACTTGACACCACTCTTAGAACCTTTATTTAGAAAGGATCAAGGATATCTCTTCAGATACTTTCCAAACATAAAACTAAAGGGGGTGTAGAGGTACCAATAATTAAAAACTAATATAATGCATCATTATTAGACCGATTAAAAGCCTGGATTACTCCAACTCAGGTCAAACAATAGGTGTTCTTGGAACAAACTATGACCAATGGTAGGACCTTTGGACTTTACTATTGGCAGTAGCGACAAAGAAACTTTTGTTTCTGGAGGACTATCCATCTGCGCCTCCATAGTGGCATGGAGGAATCTTCTGGCAGAACAAAATGAGCATGTGTCAATCTGAGTTTATAATATTCCACTACAAACTTTTGAATATCTAATAAGTCTAAATGTAAAATGATGGCTTGATAAAGGCTACCCATCTCTATTTGACAGCCCTATAGAGATCAATAACAAAGATGTATTAAATTAAACATTTTATACACTCTTTAATGTCTGAGACAATCTCTGTGGATAAATTAGCATGGGGCTTGTACCACAGGGAGTTATATCAGAATGTGGGGATCTCCAGGTTTTATTCTCTTCTGACTTCCTGTACCTAGTCAGTGCGCTCACCTGCACTAATACAATGGGAATTGGAATTAGGCCATACATATTCGGAGCAGAACTGGAGTCATGCTTTCAATCATAGCCTTATAGCTTCTCATTGTGTATCCCACTGGGAGAAGACACTTAAAATTATGTATAGATGGTACCTGAGATCGGTTCGACTAAAAATGCCATTAAAAGGGACCACAGGTCCAATACAATGTAACAAGTTGATAAAAAGGTTCTCACATAAAAATCTGCAGATCAGAGTAGCGTGGGATCGCTGGACATAAACTCTGCCCTGGGATCCACTCTGATTACAAGATTTTTATGTGAGAACCTTTTTATCCACCTGTTACATTGTATTGGACCTGTGGTCACTTTTAATGAAATGTTGTTCAATAAAACCACCCTGGTTTTAGGCTATGTGGTGACTTTTTGCCTTTTTTACATAAACCACCATGTGAAAGAGTGATTAACCAGCACCAACGGCCGTGACGCTACCCTTCTCTACCTCCAGTGGATGGATCCTTTATGATGTGTGATTCCATGTATGATTAGACTCCTATAATGTGGAGTCTAGCTATCTGGTAAGGGCATATCTTGTATCTATATGGTGGAAGTCGCACTTGGGTGTATGTCACTATTATTTGGACACGCGTTGCAACAATATATCACTTTATTTCTGTATGGACCTATATGGAAATCTTATGGACTGACTACTGTCACTTTATTTAATTTCACATGTTATATTACTATTTTTGTATTTAGCGCGAAAATTGTTGTTTATATGAATTTTGATACAATTTGTTCTGTTGTGTAATTGCCAGCAGCTTGCTTCTTCATGCTTTTCGTTTTTTCATTTTTCCACTTTCACTTTCGTAATCACAAATCCTCCCTGTTTCTTACAACTTGTTACACATATTGTTACACATATTGTGGCAATGTAAGCTTGTGGAACTCTGTATTTAAAGGAGTGTTCTAGCCTTACATTTTTTTTTTTAAACGTCAGCAGCTACAAACACGATAACTGCTGACTTTTAATAAGGGCACTTACCTGTCCAAGGCGCCCACAATGTCGGCACCCTGAGGCCGCAACGCCCCTCATATCGTGTCTCGGCACCACCATCCTCACCAAGGGAAACAAGCAGTGGAGCCTTGTGGCTTCACTGTCCGTTTACTACTGCGCATGCTCAAATCGTGCAGCGCTTTGTGAATGGCCCCGTTGTGTTCTGGGACATACACATGTCAAAGACAAGGAAGCGCCGTGGAATAGGAAGAGGCAGATTAGGAAGATTGCCTAGCAACAGTTTTTGGTAAGTTCATTTTTTTTTTCACATTTTTTTTTAAAGAATATTAGTGCTATTTTTATTTTTAGGGTGGCTCTCCACTTCTTTAAATTAATACATATTTAAATGAATATCCTCTATTACAGTATGTATCATACCACCTTCCCCAGCTTTAGTCCTTCTGGGTCTCACAATTGAGAGTGTGCCAAAACAATTTAGGACCATGATCCTTCACATTCTGATTGCAGCCCGAATAACTATAATGAACCAATGGAAAAGAGACACAGCATGGTTGTAACCTTCCCTTACTCTATCCAAAAGGGAAAACATTTTTGACTTTAGTGGCACTTTAATGCTTTTCCTGCTATAAGGTAAAAAACATCCCCCTTCTTTCCCTATTCTCCCCAACTCTTACCTGGCTCCTGTCATGCTCCAACACTGTCCTGACTGGAGTGGCACTTCTCTCTCTCTCTTCCTCTTCTCATAGGATACATTGAGGGCAGCGAGAGCCATAGGCTCGCACTGCTGTCAGTCAAATCCTGTGAGGAGGGAGTAGGGGGCATTACTGAGCTATGCTGTACGTGTCTATGTCTCTGTGCTGTTTGATAACAGCACAATCACTGGCAATGTATGTGTGCCAGGCAGTGTTAATTTTGGCAGCAAATTTCAATTTAGTTTTAGTCTTAATCTGAGGACTAAAATGGCATTTTAGTTTTAGTCCTATTTTAGTCTTATGCAGTTATTTTAGTTTTAGTCGTATTTAGTCGACTAAATCTCTAGTACAATTTAGTCGACTAAAATCTCCGGTACATTTTAGTCGTCTAAAACTTAATGGGTGTAATTAAATTGCAATGCATTAGTTAACATTTCTCTACAATTTCCAAACTCATTATATATTGCTGGAGTGAAAAATTGAATATGTTATTTATTATGGTATTGAGGTATGAACATGCACTACAGACCAGTGTTCATTTTGAAGCCAAATTTCTATTTAGTTTTAGCCTTAGTCTTTCGAATAAAATGGCATTTTAGTTTTAGTCCCATTTTAGACTTTTGACTAAAATGCCATTTTAGTTGTATTTTAGTTATCTCAGTTGTTTTAGTTTTATTCGTATGTTAGTCAACTAAAATAATATTCATTTAGTCGACTAAAATGTTTTAGTTTTTTTAGTCGACAAAATTAACACTGGTGCCAGGTGTATGCACATGCAGTAACCAAAGCACTGCACACATTCATGCAAATCAACCCACCATTTTAAAAATGTAGAGCAGTAGTAAAATGGTTAAAGCCATTGGGTGAGTATGTCAGCCAGACAACTAGTGTTTTCAGAAGGACAGTCATGGCAGCATACATATTCCTTCATTGCAGGTTTTCTTTATGCCACATAATTTTTTAATGTAAGCAATATTTCTAGACCTTACAGTGGTATTGAACTCTTTTTTTTAACCTACTGACAGGAAGTGACTCTAGTGATCTCTTCTGTTATCAATACCCCCTTACCTATTATAATTAATGTAAACTTTGCAGCTCAGACCACACTTACTGCTACTGTGCTGTAGTGATGTGACTCTTGTGTACATGTGCAGAAATTAGTTCATCATGGTCCAGCCATAAGAAGTCGAAGAGACAGAACCTGAAAGACCGGGTGAAGATGGAAGCACGTGACAGTGCAGCTCTGAAGGATTCCATTTGATATGTAATGTTGCCATAATGTACTAGTGTGTGGTGCATGCTAGCATATTGTGGCATGAAACTGCAGAAGGCCATTTTAAAAAAGAAAATTGGTTTGATACCGCTTTAAACACTTACTAAAAAACTTGATATAAATTTACAAGATGGTCTACAGCAGTGTTTCTCAACGTTTTTTCAGTCAAGGCACCCTTTAAAATTATGGACATATTCTTGAGGCACCCTTCAAAATTATGAACAGCCTTGAGGCATCCCATTCTTAAAAATTATTCTGATAGTTTTACATAATGCAGCAACATCAATATGTGTAGGACACCCAACGTTAGAGATGATTTATTCTTCAAAAGCAAATACACTTTGCAAACTGGTACTGACTAGTATTCCAATGTTTCTCTTCTCCCGCAGTTTACTCCATCACTTTGCTAATGAGACCCCAAAGCTGATGGAGAGAGGCAAGGGAGGGTCAAACAAGGATGATATGCAGGCAACTGACATCCTCCTTATCAACCGATGATGTCATTGTTCATTAGGAGGTTGGCGGCTAGAAGGTTGTAATGGTGTACAATGAAAACGTGTGGCTTTGTGTAACTAAAAGGCAGGTTTCATCCACCCTGCAGCTTGTATACAATTTTTGGGCGGTTTTTAGACATTTTTGCCAAGGCACCCCTGAAGAAACCTCAAGGCACCCTGGTTGAAAAGGGCTGGTCTACAGGTTAAAGTTTGCTTAAAAATAGTTCACCAACAATTAATATCAGTGATGAATGGATGTCAGCTGGTTGAGCCACACACTTGATGATCACATACTGCATGTGGCAAGATCCCCCGGATGGTAATCCCTTGACCCACCTTAGTATGGTCTTTACTTTAGTCAAAGTCATCCTGGTAATGAGGGCCGAAGCTGAGTAGGCATCATATACCTATGTTGTAGTTTGGTAAATGTAAAACATACACATAAGAGAATGGCTATCCAGAAATACTGAACTGACTTTTAAACTATGGATCTGTTACACTAAACATGTCAGATAATATTGTCTCTTTAGTGTATAATTTCATGGGCCAAAGTATGCCCCCCCCTCCAACTTGTCAGTTTAGGAATAATAAAAAAATACAATAGCAATCATCTTCTTGACCAGTCATGCATCTAAGGTTCTTACTTATACTACATTCTGTAAGAGTGAGTGACTTCTGGTCTAAATAATCCATATTAGCTTTAGTTAAATGTGTCCAGAGACAGACATGAGGATTACCTATTCTGTCACATAAAATGACAACTGCTATATTATTCCATCACCTCCAATTCCAAACTAAGCTCATGTTACATTATAACTCAAAACATCTTGTTAGGTAACAAATCATTTTTATTTGTGTATATATTCTTCATGTGTTATGTTTAGGAGTTATATTTTTTGCCAGGTTAATATGAAATAGTTCATTTTAATATTACCGATTTACACTAAAAAGGTGGCAAGTGTAAGCTTTATATGGCTGTGCCTATAGGTTTCATAACAGGTTGTCAAATTACACACACAAACAAAGGGATGCTTCCCCTTCCTCCTCTTCTGTACAGATAGTGATGTCTAGTTTTCTGCTGAAAGCAATATGTAATAAATTATTATTTATATAAAAGAGTATTATTATTATTGAGGCAGTATTAGTTCCCAATTAAATAATGATTGACATTGAGATGTCTAAGAGCTTACATTACAAATGTCCAAAGCAAACTTACTGAGGAACATCCAGTTCCTTAGTAAGAGCATTGCGAAAAGGATCTTGCTACCCCGGAAGAGCAATACTGGTTCCAGCGGGACTTTCAGGTGTCCTTGCTTGGTGAGCAGCCGCAGCACGAATCGGTGACCAGAAGGTCTTGTTTGCATCAAGATGATGTTGAATGAAGGATACAGAGTGCTTCATTTGTATGTTACTCAAGTTTGTCCATGGCTGAAGGATGATACGCCCATGGAGGGCTATGATTTTGATGGTCCAGGACTATTCCTTTAGAGAATCCAGGAAGTTCTGTACTTCAGAAGTACAGCTGAGTGGGGTGCAAATGGAGCATCTTACTGAGAATTTTAGAGCTTTTCAACACTATACCCCATTTAAAGTCTTTTGTTTTTCATTTACCATAGCATGCATTCTGTATTATATTACAATCAGTCCAGACAACAAACCCTTTGACAGAGACCTTCTATTAGGCTTGAAAGGACTTTTAAAGTGTGCCTTTAAGAATTTTAGCAGCAATTAATCTTGACCGGGGGGGGGGGGGCACAAAAAGCTTGTGCAACTGCAACTTGTCAGATCTTCTTTTCCATCAAAATGACACACACCTGCATAAAGTCACTCTGGTGGGAATTGATTCTGATACCATGTATCAAACTTCAAGTACATTGAGTTGACTCTGCCAGAACCCAAAGATCAAGAACCTTGTCAAGTACTTTTCCATTCTTACCTTAAATGATTTTGCTTTTGCTATTATTGTCTATTTTTCTAATATCTATGTTTTTTTGTAAATATCTTGATTGTATTGTTTTGCATTAAACAATATTTTTAAATAGTTAAAGTGGTAGTAAACCCTCTGCTTTTATTTTTACCTACAGGTAAGCTTATAAAAATAAACCTTACTTGTAGGTAAAATGAATATCTCCCAAACATCCACTGTGTAGGATATATTCTAGCCAGCAGTAGCCAGTGACATCACCGGCGCATGCGCTCTGAAGGATTGGGATATCCATCCCATTCCTTCAGAGCTGTGTTTTGCAGCCAAGACTCCCGTGCTCATGCGTGGTAGTGACGTCATCATGGCTCAGCCAGTGAGACAGCTGGAATCCGTGAACCTGGAAGTCAGACTGGATGAAACTAGAAGCCTATGCAGCAGGGACAGCGCACAGCTGGATACCTTCATTTTAAGGTAAGTCTTTCATAATGTGCTAGTATACTAGCATATTTTGATATTGCCTTGCAGGGGGATTTTTTTTTTAATTCCTAGAGTTTACCACCGCTTTAAGGCTTACCTCTAAATGCTTTAAATAAAAACTAAAATACTTATTATTATTATTATTATTATTATTATTGTGTCTTATTATTGTTGTTGCAACCCATGCTTCTGCTCATAGTGGCAGTTATTATTGTGTGTTAATGGCAGCATTAACATACCTCAATAAAAAATAACCCTTAGCCTGCTGGCACCTTGATTGTTGGCCCATAAACTGAATCATTTCTGTGCAGTGTGAGGCTGAAAGTGCCATTGTTGGTGCCACATATCGGTGACAGCCATTGCTTCTGACAGCACTGTTGTCACACTCCCACCACCCAATAACATGTTACACATCACATTTTGAATTACTTGCACAAGAGCATACACAGTTTTGATATAATTCTTTGAAAAAATTATTACTTTTGCTGTACCTTATATCTCATCTCAAATATTCTGAGCTCCCACCACCAAACCTAGACAAGCTATGACTCCTCAAGCACAAAATACTGGAGCATGCTCAACAGAATCAAATAGAAGAAATATCATATGCTTTGGGACAAATCACCAAAGAGACACGGCTAGGCTAGCTAAATACCACTACTTTCTACAGATGGCACAAAAATATAAAAAAGAGGATCTGGAAGACTAGAAAAATACTAAATTCATGAAATTATAAAAAAGCGATTCAACATATGTGGGCTTCCTAGTGTGTAAACTGGTGTAAACTGGTCCTTACACTGCTTTTATTAAAATAAAATAAAAACGAATCATGATGTATTAACCACATTCCACCTGACCTATAGCCAAAAGATGGCTACAGTGCGGGCTTCCAGTGCTGGGAGGGCATCAATAGACATCCGCCCGAGATCACGCTGCTTGCCGGTGTGCTCTGTTATCGTTGAGTCGTTTGGATTTGGCTGATCACAGAACAGGGGAAAGGGCCACAGTGGCCCTTTAACACGTGATCAGCTGTCAGCTAGGTAGAGAAAGGGAAGAAAAAAAGGAAGAATGGGGGGAGAAAAGACAGTTGGAAATGTGGGAAAACTAAGAAAGTGGGTGGGGGGTTGTAGGGTATAGACCTAACCTAGGTAATCAGTAGTGAAATCCTGACAGACTAGTTGGGATACAATATCCTTCGAAGACTGGGCCCCAAATTAAGGGTGTCACACAAATATACATAAATATATATAGGTGTTTTCATACCTGCTAAATCACCTAAGAGAAAAAATTTGGGGGATAGGAAAAAGTAAGTTTCAAAGGGGATCATGCCTTTCGGAAGTGGGGGGGGGGTCCATAGACTCTACCATCTAGGGTCTTCATGAATTAGTGGGAAAAAGCCTCAGCTACTAAAGATAGAGGGATACAGACTAGGCCTACCCCTGATATGTGAGCAGGGCCCCCGTCTGACTACCTCCATCCTAGAAGTCTGAGAAAACCAACAACTGTCACAACTGATAAGTCAGCTGAGAAAGAAGGCAGCCAGCCTTCCCTGTCAGCTCTGCTGCCCGATAGGGTCATCTGTCACCATGCACACACTAACAGGGTGTAGAACCGTAGAACAACTGACCCAATTCACAGTCCCACCCCATATCTTATGTCCCAGGCTGAGACATGTGTCAAAGTGTCATATAAATTGACCTGTAAATTCTCAGTACCTGGAGTATATACATGATCCTAAAGATCAACATTCCACCCAGGATAACTCGGACTGTTCACCATAGCAATTACTTAATAAACAAGAGATCAAAGAACTGCGCCCAGGAGCCTATTAGTCAGCTGGTTTGGTTTAAAAACTAACATACTCTCCCCCTGAGAACCTACCATCTAGAGATAGAAGCTATAGACCCAAAGGTGAGCCTAAAGCAAGTGATATAGAGTTCTCAAGGGGAAGAACATCGAAGATACCGTAACACATAACAAAAAGAATAAGAACAATTTGTACCTTATCAGGAAACTAAAACAGTGAACTATAACAGTGACCCTCCATAGCCCGTGCAATATTATCTAAGAACATTGATATGCCTAATTTCTATCCTTTACCATTCTGACAGCATACCTGAGTTTAGTACTCTCTCTATGGGCCTCTGAAAGCTTGCTAATCAAGAATATCTCCCCAGAAGAATAATAGATCACAGAGCTCAGTGTCATATCACAGTTCATGTGTGAATGCCCAGTCATTGTAGAAGATAATAAGAGATATATATAACAAAAAAATAAAAAAATAGAAAAAATGAAAAAGCAGAAAATATGTTTTTCTCAGAGCAACTGCCAAGTTTCTGCCAAGTGTCCCAGTGCTGCTATGTAAGGCAGGTACGGAGGAAGAGCACCTCCAGCAGGCTCAACTGTGGCCTTGTAGAAAACATTCCCCCTTTCAAGTAACAGGAACAGGGCACAATGTTAACATGTCTGGCAGTCATATAGTTGAAGGCTGAGATCGAAGGCATAGCTTTGCCTTGCATCATGATTTTAGATAAAAGACAACACTGTTTAGAGTATTAGGCTCTAACGTTGCTTCAAGTTGAAATGAGAGAAAGAGTCCCCCCCCCGAGCCCGGAGGGTGATCTAACATTTCAGAATATAATGACATGAGCCACATAGCCAAGTGGGGTTAGTGGCAGAGGTATCTTCTATGCGAGGGAAATTACCTTGGAAGCCATAGAGTAGAGCTCAGGAGTAGCCTTAAGGTCAAGGACAAGAGACACATGTTCCCAGGGACCCGGGCTATACAGGGGAACAGTTTCTAACGATGGAGATACTCGTGGGCTTTCGTCTGTGTCCGTGTCTCCTCGGATTTTCAACAGAGAATAAGACAAAGGTCTCCGACGCCTCTGTCTGTTCCTTTGCAATCGAGGAGTATCTTCTGGCTGGGTTTGGATCCACTGTTCAGGTTGCAGAAATGCACTGCACCAGTCAGGAACATTAACCACTGGGATGTCGAGGGTGTCATAGAATGGTTAGAGATCTGCAGGTACTTTTAGCGAGGCAGTGCGATTACCATTAGTCGCTTGTAGGCAGAAGGGAAATTTCCACTGGTATGCAATATTCCTGTCCCTCAGTATGTTCAGAATAGGCCATAAGTCTCTCCTGTGCTGCAGGGTAATGGCAGAGAGGTCTTGGAATATCTGTACATGAGCTCCCTCATGTTCCAGGTGCTGGAAAGTTAACTAGGCAGCACACCGCGTCTCTTAGTGGGTCAGTGTCTCGCCTCCTAGGCCTAAGTGCTCTGTGACACCTTTCCATGTTGACAGGTGTGTCTAGTGGCCTACCCAGGAGTGTGTTGAAAAATGATCCATACTACCGACTGTAGTTGTGGTCCTTCCACTGCTTCTGGGTTCCCTCTTATGCACAAATTTTGCCTGTGGCCTCTGTTATCAAGGTCTTCCATGTGTCAATGCATGTCTATGAGGTGCTGGGCATGCACACTTTTTTGGATTTGCTGGATAGCCGCACTGCGTGCCATGGCCGCTGACACCACGTGATCCAGACGAGATGCGACTGATCTGAGATCAGTTTTTAAGTCCGATATAGCAGCAGACAAGTTGTTCTTTATGTCTAAAGCCACCTGCTGAAGGTCAGCTAGGCTTACCAGGGGAGACAGCTGGGATGTATGCATACCTGCATTAGATGTGCCGGAGGATGCACTGTGGTCCAAGGCTTGTGTTGCAGCCTGGGGTTCCATGTACTGAGTGTGTAACATCGCTGGTGTGTTCCTGCTGAGCTGGGTAGATGAGTCCATCTGTGATCAGGTGGCAGACGTGATTCTCATTCTTGCTCACTTGGATTGAGATTTTCCTGCTAATGGTAGGCAAAACTGAAGCTATAGAAGGCGGAGCTCTTGGTCTATACTGCCATCCTGTTCCGGTGCTAGGCCATGTCCCAAGGTAGGTTTTTTCCCTTTCCATGTTACTGGATATTTTTGTGCTTTAGAGTTTAACTTCAAACCCCTGGGTTATGGTTTTGGGAAGTGTTCAGTGCTAGTGATTGCATTTAGATCTAAAAAAAAAAAAAAAGAACAAAAATGATTGTAGTTGCCTTTTAACTAAAATTTCTGGACTCAGGGCCAAAAAGGTCACCAGATCCAACATACTGGATATCACATGAGCTTAACATAAGCAATCACATGAATACTACTGTGCAGAACTCCAATTACCATCATTTGAGTTAATACATTATCATACTTTTTAAAGTGCATTTACTCTGGCAAATGCAAACATTAAGGGATTTAAATAGAAGACAGAATGAAAGGATGTTAGCACAAGCATGTTATTATGTTATTACATGGAGAGCCCCATAATAATGGCAGAACAAAAATCTTTTTTTTTCCCCTTAAGAAGCATTACATAAAATGCTTTTCCAATAGTCTTCTTTTCCACAAAACACTATTGAAATATATTAAAGAGTTTAAAGGAAATTAGAAAGCTAATTTACATTCAAATCTTGAGGAACTGACTTGGAATGTATTGTTTTAAAATAATCAGTTTTTAGATTCCATTTATATTTGCTTT
The DNA here is from genome assembly GCF_037356315.1 of Lithobates pipiens. Lineage (NCBI taxonomy): Eukaryota > Metazoa > Chordata > Amphibia > Anura > Ranidae > Lithobates > Lithobates pipiens. The sequence goes on along the minus strand of NW_027507903.1, from coordinate 527,444,959 downwards.
TCATTTTAATGGTTAACCATTTGGCTGCCTTAATCTTGCTCAGAATTTCTATTCACCTAGCTGAACCAGTTTTTACATTTTTCATATGTGCCAAAAACACAGCTTAGGCTTTGAAGTTCACTATAACATGCCCCCAAAGCATATATTTTGTTACAAGGAAAGCTTGTAAAATAAAGTATCTCTGGGCAATATATAAAATATGCAGTACACCTCTCTAATACATGCACATTTTCCTATGTTTTTATCCCTATAAAGACCCTGCAAGTACAGAAAATATCTGTTGGTCTGTTACAAATGCAATCAGCTTTTAAGACATTTAGTGGGCTGACAGCAAAGCATTTTGTTGACTGAGTAGTCTCAGCTCTGCCCTGTTGTGTTTTGCGAAATACTTAAATCTTCCCACTCTCCTATTTTGCTGTATACAATATGGACACTAATCATTATATAGTTTAAGAAGGAAATAGTAGAACTAATTAGATTCCTGGATATAACATAGAAAGTGTTCAGCAGATTGCATGTAAAACATGGAAATAAAAGGACAAAGAAATAAGCTTCTTAAAATGTGTTTCTCCATCCCATAAATACATTTTTATTCACTTTTGCAACAGAAAAATTTGAACTTGATACAAAAAAAAAAAAAAAAAAAAAAAATGGACTAGTCAGATTCCTAGCACAGCTCACTCCTTCTTTACATGGCCTAGCTCTTATTTCTTCTAAATGTGTCTAATTACTTTCTCTCTGTGCTGACCTAGGCCCTGCTGGGGGAGGGTTCTTACAGAATGTCATGTAAATGACAGCTCTGAGTCTGATGGGGCTTCTGACATCACATGGCATCACCCAGCAACAGTCTCAAGGCTTTTGGATGTCTAAACATTGAAGGCTTTTACTGGTAAATAACTTGAATAACATATGTTAACTGTATGTAGTATCTTCTAGCTAGTGTGCTAGATGTAAATAGGTTTGTTAGTGTAGGAAAATTGGTTTGGCTAAGTGTCAGGCCTGGGTTGAATCTGGGTCAGAGATGAGTTACATAGTAGGTGAGGTTGAAAAAAGACACAAGGCCATCAAGTCAAACCTATGTGTGTGATTATATGTCAGTATTACATTGAATATCCCTGTATGTTGCAGTCATTCAGGTGCTTATCTAATAGTTTTTTGAAACTATCGATGCTCCCCGCTGAGACCACCGCCTGTGGAAGGGGATTTCACATCCTTGCCACTCTTACAGCAAAGAACCCGCTACATAGTTTAAGGTTAAACCTCTTTTATTCTAATTTTAATGAGTGGTCACGTGTCTTGTTAAACTCCCTTCCGCAAAAAAGTTTTTTCCCTATTGTGGGGTCAACAGTATGGTATTTGTAAATTGAAATCATATCCCCTCTCAAGCGTCTCTTCTCCAGAGGGAATAAGTTCTGTGCTCGCAACCTTTCTTCATAACTAATATCCTGCAGACCCTTTATTAGCTTTGTTGCCCTTCTTTGTACTCTCTCCATTTCCATTATATACTTCCTGAGGACTGGTGCCCAGAACTGGACAGCATGCTCCAGGTGTGGCCGGACCAGAGTCTTGTAGAGTGGGAGAATTATCGCTTTATCCCTGAAGTTAATACAGGCATACCCCACTTTTAAGTACACAATGGGGTTTATTTACTAAAGCTGGAAAGTGCAAAATCAGACTCACTTCTGCATAGAAACCAATGAGCTTCCAGGTTTTATTACCAAAGCTTCATCGAACAAGCCAAGGTTAGAAGCTTGTTGGTTTCTATGCAGAAGTGAGCTTGGTTTTGCACTTTCCAGCTTTAGTAAATAAAACCCCTTGTGTACTTAAAAGTGGGGTATGCCTGTACCTTTTTTAATGCATGGCAATATTCTGTTTCCTTGTTAGCAACAGTTTGGCATTGCATGTATAGATTGCATTTATATTTTTGCCACCCAAATGTTTACATTTTTCTACATTAAACCTCACTTGCCATGTAGTTGCCCACCCCATGAATTTGTTCAGATCTTTTTGCAAGGTTTCCACATCCTGCAGAGAAGTTATTGCCCTGCTTAGCTTTGTATCATCCGCAAATACAGAGATTAAACTGTTTACCCCATCCTCCAGTTCGTTTATGAACAAATTAGATAGGTTTGGTCCCAGCACAGAACCCTGGGGGACTTCACTACCCACCTCTGACCATTCCGAGTATTCCCCATTTATCAACACCATCTGAACTTACCCTTGTAGCCAGTTTTCAATCCACGTACTCACCCTATGGTCCATGCCAATGAACCTTATTTTGTACAGTAAATGTTTATGGGGAACTGTGTCAATTGCTTTTGCAAAATCCAGATACATCACGTCTACGGGCCTTCCTTTATCTAGATGGCAACTCACCTCCTCAAAGAATGTTAATAGATTGGTTTGGCAAGAACGATTCTTCATGAATCTATGCTGATTACTGCTAATAATACCATTTTAATTTCTAAAATCTGATATATAGTCCCTTATTATCCCCTCCAAGAGCTTGCATACTATTGATGTTAGGCTAACTGGTCTGTAATTCCCAGGGATGTATTTTGGGCTCTTTTTAAATATTGGTACTACATTAGCTTTTCTCAAATCCACTGGCACCATTCCAGTCAGTAGACTGTCAGTAAAAATTAGGAACACTGTTCTAGCAATTGCTTGACTTCCCTAAGCCACAGTTCCTTAAGTACACATTCGGGGGCAAGCCATCTGGTCCCAGTGATTTGTTAATGTTACGTTTTCCAAGTCTAATTCTAATTCTGTCCTCTGTTAGCCATGAGGGTGCTTCCTGTGATGTGTCATGAGGATATACACTGCAGTTTTGGTTACTGAGGCCCCCTGATTCCCTCGTGAAGACTGAGAAGAATAAATTTAATACATTCGAAATCTCCCCATCCTTTGTAGCCAGATGTCCTTCCTCATTCTTTATGGGGCCAATATGGTCTGTCCTCCCTTTTTTACTGTTTACATACTTAAAGAATTTCTTGGGATTTTTTTTGCTCTCCTCAACTATGCGTCTTTCACTTTCAATCTTAGCCGCCCTAATTGCACTCTTACATTTCTTGTTGCATCCTTTTAAAGTTTGAATGCTGATGAAGATCTCTCAACCTTGTATTATTTGAAGGCCTTCTCTTTTGCTTTCATATGCTTTTTTACATTGACGTTAAGCCATCCAGAACTTTTGTTCACTTTAAATTTATTAACCAATGGGATACGCTCACTAATGCCCTTATTTAATATGCTCTTAAAGGGAACCCATCTCTTTTCCGTGTTCTTTGTTCCTAATATTTTATCCCAATTTATATCTTCTAGCAAGATTATATATTCAGGGAGGCTGGGTGACTCAGCAAGAAGCATCTCCGATGCCTCAACCTGTTTTCTGGAATCTTGGAGAAGCTTCCAGATGGGGTGGGTGGATGTTAGGAGGAGCTGTTTGGCATATTTATAAGGTCCTTTGACATATTTATAGGGTCATCAACCAATCCACAACTGATGTATTACTTTTACATGGGGTAGAAGGTGGTTACCCAGTTACATGGCCATCTTCCCAGGCTCTCCCATTCCACCGGGGGGCCTGGGACTGAGCAGAAGTTTTCCAATTATCTATATGAGCTATGAAATTTAAAGCTACAAGCATTTTGTCACTTCTGATTTGGGTTTGCCATTACTGTTTTGTGACAGCATCTGATCAAACCAATCTTGATTTGATGAGATACTTTTAGGGGAAGAGATCTTAGAGACCATAGATGTACCAGTAAAGAGAACCCATCACTGCCCATGCTATCACAAGGCATGTTGCTCATCTCTTGTGATAGCAATAAAGTTGATTTAAAAAATGAATAAATAAAGTGTAAAACCCTTTTAATAATATAAATAAAAAATAAAATTAATCCCCCCCCCCCCCCGGTTACGAATGCATACATTGATCCTGCATGCATAAATAAACAGTGATCATTTGAAGTATTTCCACGAACGTCCTAGTGAGAGCAATAATTCTAGCACCACATAAAAAATTGCAACTATCAACATTTTTTTCTCACAGGCTTTTGCTTTCATAAAATGTATAATGTTTGAGGTTTTTAAGTAATTATCTAGTAGAAAAAAAGCTGATTTTTTACATGTACTGTATGAGAAGAGTGTCAGAATTGGTTCGGGCAACTAGTGGTTAAATCAACTTCAATGACTGTATGATGGTTAAATGAAGAATGCAAATCTTTCTTACTCTGTCCATCCATCATCAGACAAGCTTAGTCTTGACCAAAGCTCTGGTAAAAAAACAAATAAATAACTATGACTCTACCAGCACCTTTCTCTTTATAACCTTGTTTCCAGTGCTCCATTCACAGCTGCATGTTTTAGATGTGTTGTACGCATGCTTATTGCTTGATGTATCTTTTATGCAGATTCTAGCAAAAGTAAAATGATAACTCAAAAATACCTAAAACTGTGCACACATATAATGTGACACTGCACCTATACTGTGCATATATAAACGGGGCAGAAGAAAAATACATAAAGAAAAATGTCAATAAAGTCAATAAAAAGGTATTAAAAAGGATATTGCAAGGCGTTATTCATACAAATATAGTATCCATGTTTTGGATATTGTAGTTGTATGCATTTAAGGAAGTAAATGGTAATTACTACCTTTTTATACCAAACAATATTTTGTGTAAGTCATTTTAGAATCTTATACTTTATAGATGTACTTGTTAAGTCAGAAAACATTGCTATATTTCATGACTAATACCTCAGCTTGCACAGATTTTTCTGGCAGAGACATAATGCTGTGCACTTGGAGACAAGAATTGGATGGATTTTAAGGCAGATGACTGACACCTCGCTCTATCAGTGCATCTCTGTCCTAATGGTTTCTTCTCTAAATTGTAGATTCATAAGAAGGATTTAGCAAACAGATCGTATCAATACAAGACCGGAATATAGCTTAATGTTTGAAGACAGTTTCACAGAAGCTGTTAGGTCCAAAAATGATATTCTGTACAGTAAGTGTATATGTGTGTACATGTGCTTATACCTTTACAGAGCCAAAAAGTCAATCTGAAAATAGAGAACAGTGATGAGCAAAAGTTTGACTGTACATTTGTGGAACCATTCAGAAAGTCCATAGATATTGAACACAGTGCTGAAAACGATTGAAATCTAGGGGAGTTGTGTCTTATTTTTTCTGCTATGTTACTATGAAAGCTTTTATTAGAAAATGGCTTTGGTAGCTGCCTCTGGGCATTGCTGAGGAGGACCTGCACTCATTCTAAGATAGATAAATAAATAAATGTACCATTTCAAAGGGAGAGTGCTTTTTAATGTGACCAAAAGGGCAACATTAAAAATAAATCCTGCAGAAATCCTTTACATAACACGATTTGAGGATGTCTTTAAGTGGTAGTAAACTCGATATAAAAAAAAAAAAAAAACATGGGCCCCAGGTGGTTTAATCAATAATGTGCTAGTATGTACCACATGCAAGCTCATTATGGCAACCTTACCTTAAAACTGAGCTCTCCAGTGGTGCACTATCACTGCTGACAGGGCTTCCATCTTCCCCCGGTCTTCCTTCTGGGCTTGCAGGCTGGCGCGGAAGGCATGGATTGAAGCACAGAGCTCTGAAGCTTCAGAGCGCATGCGCGGGTGACACCTCTGGGTGCATCCTGTGTGAATATCTACTAAACACTGCAAGTTTAGTAGATATTCACTGTACCTACAGGTAAGCCTTAGTATAGGCTTACCTGTAGGTACAAGTTCAAAGTACAGGTTTACTATCGCTTTAAACTACATGTGAAGTTGCATCTGCAGTACTTCATTAACCGCTTCCCGACTACCACACGCAGATGTACGTCAGTAGAATGGCATGGGTGCTCAAAAGGGTGTACCCATACGTCCCTTCGTAATTCCAGGCTAGTGGGCACGCAAAGCTCCGGAGGCATGCCACAGACTCAATGTCCTCTGGTGGCCCGCAATCGTGATGAGGAGAGGCAGAATGGAGAAATGCCTACTGTATATAAACAAGACATTTCCCTGTTCTGCCCAATGACATGACAGGGAGCTACTGCTCCCTGTCATTGGGAGCAGTGATCTCTGTCATGTCCGAGATAGCCCACCCCCCCTTGCTGTTAGAACACGCTGAGGGAACACATTTAACCCCTTGATTGCCTCCTAGTGTTTAATCCCTTCCCTGCCATTGAAATTTATGCAGTAATCAGTGGCTATTTTTAGCTCTAATCGCTGTATAAATATCATTGGTCCCAAAATAGTGTCAAAAGTGTCAGATCTGCCCACCTCAATGTCGCAGTTCCAATAAAAATCACAGATCACCACCATTACTACAGAAAAAAAAAATTATAATAAAAATGCCATAAATCTATCCCCTATTTTGTAGATGTATAACTTTTGGGCAAACCAATCAATATACACTTATTATGATTTTTTTTTTACCAAAAATATGTAGAAGAATACGTATCAGCCTAAACTGAGAAAGACATTTTTTAATATATATTTTTGGGGGATATTTATTGTAGTAAATTATATTGCTTTTTTTTTTAAATTGTCGCTTTTTTTGTTTGAAGTGCTAAAGATCAAATACCACCAAAAGAAAGCTCTAATTGTGGCAAAAAAGGACATAAATTTTGTTTAGGTACATCATCGCACGACCATGCAACTGAAGAAAAAAATAAGAATAAAAAAGGCTAGTACAAGGCTATTTTTTCTCAATGGAGCCTTCTAGGACACTAGCAAAAATGGAGGATAATGTTTAGGCGCAGGCATATTCAGTGCTGGCTTAATTATTTTTTTGTTTTCCTATGTCTCAGCTCCCTGAAGATAGCAGTATAACCCATATAAATGTAATGCTTTCCTGTGTCTCTCAACTGACTTCATGGAAAAGATTTTATGGTAAGTACAAAAATCATACTTTATCATGGTATCGTATTATTTTTACTTTTTCAATGTATTTTTGTGAATGAGTAATAAGGTACGTGTAGCCAGTAATGATTCATAAAGAGGGGCTGAATATTTGGGTGTCCCCTTGCTCTAAATTGGGCCTTTAGATTTCAATACTTCTCTCCTATGTTTTTTTTGGACAGGATGTGGGAATGAGGCACTTGTCTAGGTGCCCTGAAGAAGGGTACCTCACCAATGTTTATTTAAATGCCCTACTGGTCTTTTAGAAGAAAAACCTCTGGCATAGAGTCCTCCTAAATCCCCTATCTAGGGAATTTAGCCTAGCTAGCCAGGGAAAGGGTCAGCAATGAGTGTGCATGTTCCTCCTCCTGAACCATATCAAGCCACATACCTCCAACATTGGGAGGGTACGTTCTTTGCAGGGGGACAGTAAATATTTGAATGATCTTGAAAACAAAGGATATTAAATAATTTTGCAAGCCAAAGAAGAATATTCCTTCTCAGATACAGAGAGGAATGGTAGTCTTAAGAAACCAGATTACTAAAAAATGCTCTGTGATGGCTCTCAGAAAAACTGAGATGAGTATCTTTTCAGCTTCCATGACACTGAGATACAGAGTAGCATGCATACCTTGCACTGGTGGTGTGTATAAACAATCCAAATTAGAGCACAACTGCCACTGCAAACGATGTGTGCATTCTACAATCCGGCACAAGTGTCATACCTAACATAACTCAAGGATGAAACATGGCCAGTGACACCACGCCCCAACCTCCATCTCCATCTATACAAAGAAGAAGCAAAGATGTGGCACAGACAGGAGGGTGATCCCATCATGGGACACAGACCATAGTCAGGCTACAACTGGGGACATAGGTCAGGTACCCACACCCCAAGAAAACACAAACATACATACCATACCTACAAAAAGAAAAAAAAAAGCAAGGGAGAGAAAGAAAAAAAAGATCCTAATGTTTTGAGTGGCTTACACAGTATAAATTTAAATGGAAGTAAACTCCCCTATCGTTTTCAGCCAAGGAAGCTGCCATCTTTGCCTCTGTTTAATCTTCAACTGCTATGGTGCTGCACATGGGATTCGTTATGACACCAGCCACTGGATGGTTTGATAGTTTGGCTGAGAGCACAGCCAATGTGCAGTTAGCATTCCCGGCATGCCTTTTTTTTTTTAACTGTTTAAATCCATGGGTTTACTTCCACTTTAAATGAAATACACAAAATAAATAAAAAACAAGGTGTCAGACCCAGCCACCATCACCAACATGTGACAAACAGAGTCAAACTCACACTGTTCTGTCATCAGCACATGGCACCGATACTCTCAGACTCACCACGCATACAGATTTTTCAGCTCACAAGCACACCCCTACAAATATATTACCCCTGTGGTTTTGCAGTTGGAAGTAATATATTTGCCCTAGGGATCAATTTTTGTCCATTAGACAAAATTGGCTTCCTATGATCATCAATGAATTTGCACTATGGGCAGTTACCACATTTAAACACCATGAGGTGGGGAGAAACATGGTTTCAGTATTTGTGAGTGCAATTATTTTATTTACGATAGTAGTGCACTGGCCATTGGAGAGCATAATGTAGATCAGTATTTACAGCACTTTATGACCTCCTTAAGTATAAGCTGAAATGACTTGGTGGGACAGTGAAGTGAGTTTGTCTTTGCACGGAACAGTCAGATTAACTGCAAGAATTTTATGAAGCACTTTTATTGAAGCACTATTTTAAGTGGATTTATTGCAGTTTTTATGAACTTTGCACTTTAACAGGAGCACAGTGCATTTTCCTAACGTTGTTGCATGCATTGCACTATATGCTCGGTAATTATTGTGTATTGGATTTTTCATAAAAAGCACAGTATTAGCAGCAATAGGTTTATTTGATCTTTATTGGAGATATTACACCCGCTCATGTTGGTAAATAGGGGGTAAAGCAGCTTTTTTCGAAAGATAATACTCAGTATGAGATTAATTAAATACTTGATATTATCTGCATTTATTGTGAGCTTTACGTGAAGTTGTTATTTACAAATTAAATAAAGGCATTTTTCAATATTTTTTAACAAGATTCAAAAATTCAGGTTTCTTGAAAGTGATATTATGTGCAGATTAAATGATACGTCTTTAATTTGGTCAAAAGTACTAGCCAAAATATAATATAACATTATTGTTGCTATTTACAAAAGGCAAATCCACTTTGCACTGCAAGTGCACTTGGAAGTGCAGTCGCTCTACATCTAAGGGGTATATCTGAAATGAGGGGAAGCTCTGCTGATTTTATCATCCAATCATGTGCAAGCTAAAATACTGTTTTTTATTTTCTATTTTTTTTTTTTTTTTTTTAAATAAAGGCATTTTTCAATATTTTTTAACAAGAAGTTTCAAAAATTCAGGTTTCCTGAAAGTGATATTATGTGCAGATTAAATGACACGTCTTTAATTTGGTCAAAAGTACTAGCCAAAATATAATATAACATTATTGTTGCAATGGGGGCTATTTAGGAAAGTCAAATCCACTTTGCACTGCATGTGCACTTGGAAGTGCAGTCGCTCTAAATCTAAGGGGTAGATCTGAAATGAGGAGAAGCTCTGCTGATTTTATCATCCAATCATGTGCAAGCTAAAATGCTGTTTTTTATTTTCCCCGCATGTCCCCCTCGGATCTACAGCGACTGCACTTCCAAATGCACTTTCAAGTGCCCTTGCAGTGCAAAGTGGATTTTCCTTTAGTAAATAACCCCCAATGCATTTATGAATGAAGCCTACAACCACTATTTAAGGGTTTCTGTCATATAGGAGTCACTGTTATGCCCTGTACACATGGTCGAACTTTCCAATGGAAAATGCGCGATCGGACTGTGTTGTCGGAAATTCCGATCGTGTGTGGGCTCCATCGGACTTTTTCCGTCTGAATTTCCGACACACAAAGTTTGAGATCTGGATCTAAAATTTTCTGACAACAAAATCCAATTGTTTAAATTCCGATCGTGTGTATACAATTCCAACGCACAAAGTGCCACGCATGCTTGGAATAAATTACGTGACGAAAGCTATTGGCTACTGACCCCTTTATAGTCCCGTCCTACGTGGTTTACATCACCTCGTTCTGAACAATTGGATTTTCCGACAATTTTGTGCGACCGTGTGTATGCAACACAAGTTTGGGCCAAAATCCGTTGGAAAAAATCCGACGGATTTTGTCGCCGGAATGTCCGACCGTATGTGCAGGGCATTAGTACTCTTGCTAGAGCAGGACTTTGTGGCAAACTGAACTGAAAACCATGCCCCCAAGATAAAACCTGAAAAGGGGGTACAGCTGTGATGCCCCAAACCCCCACCCCCACTGCTATTCCCAAAACAGAAGCTTCTGTTTTCATAGGGCTAACCCTGCCAAAATAATCTATATATTTACAAACATAAACTTACACTATATTGTCAAAAGAATTGTGACGCCTGCCTTTACACACACATGAACTTGAATAGCATCCCAGTCTTAGTCTGTATTGATTTGGCCCACCCTTTGCAGCTATAACAGCTTCAACTCTTCTGGGAAGGCTGTCCACAAGGTTTAGGAGTGTGTCTATGGGAATGTTTCACCATTCTTTCAGAAGCACATTTGTGAGGCCAGGAACTGATGTTGGATGAGAAGGCCTGGCTCGCAGTGTCTCATCTCAAATGCGTTCTAATAGGTTGAGGTCACAACTATGTGCAGGCCAGCCAAGTCCCACCACCCCAAACTCGCTTATCCATGTCTTTATGGACCTTGCTTTGTGCACTGGTCCAAATCATTTGGTGGAGGGGGGATTAAGGTGTGGGATTGTTTTTCAAGGGTTGGGATTGGCCCCTTAGTTCCAATGAAGGGAACTAATAAGGTGTCAGCATATCAAAACATTTTGGACAATCTCATGCTGCCTACTTTGTGGGAACATTTTGGGGATGGCCCCTTCCTGTTGCAACATGACTGCACACCAGTGCAAAAAGCAAGTTCTAAAAAAACATGGATGAGCGAGTTTGGGTTGGAGGAACTTGACTGGCCCACACAGAGTCCTGACCTCAATCCGATAGAACCTTTGGGATGAATTAGAGCGAAGACTGCAAGCCAGGCCTTCTCGTCCACTTCAGTGCCTGACCTCACAAATGCGCTTCTGGAAGAATGGTGAAACATTCTAATGCCACGTACACACGATTTGAATTTCGGCCAGCAAAAGACTGATGAGAGCTTTTCATCGAAAAATGCGACTGTGTGTATGCTCCATCGGAATTTAGCTGGCCAAATTCCTGCCAGCAAAAATTTGAGAGCATGTTCTCAATTTTTCCCATGGAAAAACTCTCATCGTGTGTATGCAATTCCAATGCGCAAAAATTCACACATGCTCAGCTCTTTTTCTAGTCCCGTCGTACATATTGTACGTCACCGCGTTCTTGATGGTTGGAATTTGGTGTGACCATGTGTATGCAAGACAGCTTGACTGAAATCCTGTTGGAATTCCATTGGGAAAACCATCAGAGCTTTTTCCGACCAAAATTTAGATCGTGTGTACGTGGCATAATAGACACTCCTAAACCTTGTGGAAGAGTTAAAGCTCTTAGACCCCTTTCACACCAGGGCGTTTTGCAGGCGCTATAGCGTTAGAAATAGCGCCTGCAAAATGCCCTAAAGAAGCTGCACCATTGTGTGTAGTGTGAAAGCCCCGAGGGCTTTCACACTACAGCGGTGCGCTGGCAGGACGTCAGAAAAAAGTCCTGCCAGCAGCTTCTTTGGAGCGGTGAAGGAGCGATGTGTTTACCGCTCCTCCACCGCTGCTGCCCATTGAAATCAATGGGGCAGCGCTGTAATGCCGCCGGCAAAACGCCGCTATTGCGGCATATTGCCGGCGGTTTTAACCCTTTCGCGGCCGCTAGCGGGGGGGAAAGCGCCCCGCTAGCGGCCGAAATGCGCCGCAAATCCGGCGGTAAAACGCCGCTAAAAATAGCGGCGTTTTACCGCCGACGCAAGGTGCGGTGTGGTGTGAAAGGGGTCTTATAGCTGCAAAGGGTGGGCCAACTCAATATTGAACTCTAAGGACTAAGACTGGGATGCCGTTACATTTCATGAGCGTGTAAAGGCAAGCTTCACAATATTTTTGACAACATATTGTATGCATGCAACAAGGGTAAGAAATTAACCACCTAGTTCTAGCCTTGCTGGGGGGTCAGGCCTTGTTGTGGAGTGAACTTACTAGCTTCCATAGCTACAGTGGGGTAAAGTATTCAGTGCACAGTGTATATTATTGTGAATACATAATATTATATATTCATTATTGTATACAGTATATTTTCTATAACTTTATTGTGTCATGAGCATGATGCTATTTATCTTTTATTAAAAATCACAACTAGATGTGCCTTTATTATATGTCGTTGTCTACAGTGACAATGCACTATATATAGACTAACACTGTTTGTTATTTTTAGAATACAGAAAAATACGCAATACTGTAATATGGCATTTTTCCTAATTTATTAGCAGCTAATCATGTTTTATGCTGCAGTAACTAGTAACTCACAGAATTAGTTTTAGTAACTGCTGATAGACACATCTTCTTCCATGTTATCACTATGGAGAATCTACAAGGGGGCTAGTGACCCCTTTATGCTGCAGTACCTGGCGCCTAAGTTACTTCTCTATTGGAATATATAGGAAAAATAAGCCAGAGACTGAAAATGGGAATATTATATATCAAGTGAAATATAAACAAATTGACATACAAAAATTCACAAAGACAGTGAAATAAATATAATTAATTGTATCATAGTCCACAGTGACTTCTATGAATGGCTTCCACCAGTGAGTTCTTAAGATGTTATTATATACAATCTTAGGCCGCGTACACACGGGCGGACTGTTCGCCCAACTTAGTTCGTCAAACAATTTGACAAACAGTCCGCTCAAAATTTGCATGAACGGACTTGACCACACACGATGAACGAACAGTCCGCTGAAAGCGTGCGCGATGACGTGAACGGCACGTACGACGGGACGAGAAATACGACGTCCAATACACTGCAATGCAACCTTCGCCGTGTAAATCCTTTCTGAGCATGCGCGAAACTTAGTTTGTCGAACAAGCCTACACACGAGCGGACTGTCCGCTGAAACCAAGTTTCAGCGGACTGTCTTACGGAAATTCCAAAAAACTTTGTTCATCAGACTGTCCGCTGAAACAGTCCGCTGAAGCCCACACACGAGCGGACTGTCCGCTGAAACACTGTTCAGCGGACAAAGTTGGGCGAACAGTCCGCCCGTGTGTACGCGGCCTTGCTCTTTAAATCCTCAAGAAGTGTAAGCAGACACCAACTCGTGTTCCCCCAACCAGTATGAAAGAACTTGTTGTTATGGGGTAGATATCAGGTCCACTTTAATTCTCCATACCATAAAAGCCAGGTACATAGAATAAAAAACAAAACAAGACCACTTCTCATAGTTTAAATCGGAGGTATTTTTAATTAAAATAAATAAAAAAACACTCACATGAACGTTTTAGCATAAAAAAGCATGTATACTACAAGTCCCGTAATCCTCAAGGATGCACGCATGTGCACTACCCAAGGGAGCACAAGTTGGTATCTGCCTACACTTATTGTGGATATAAAGAGAAAGATAATTTACAGTATATTCAATTCTTAAGAAGTCACTGGTGGAAGTCATTCATAGAAGTCACTATGGACTTTGATAAGATTCATTATATTTATTTCACAGTCTTTGTGAATTTTTGAATGTCAATTTGTTTATATTTCACTGCACTGTCTTAGTATGTATTACTTATTGGTGTAGTCTGTCCTATATTTGGTGTGCTGGCTGTGCAATCATAATTTGAATTGTCACTTTCAGCACAGCAATTTTTTTATTTTATGGTAGCATCCCAAGGCCTTCTATAACACAGGAAAATACAGTTAAAATGCAGGTCAGAAATCTGTTTGCACATCTGTAATAAAAAAATAAAAATTATATATAAATCAATTCATTGATACTGGCTAGGATAGTACAAATTACAACTATAACGAGGGTGTGTTTTGTAACACACAATGCATTATTCTTTTTCATTGTAAACAACTGTTGGAGACGTTTTAATTGAAAAGATTTCTTCTGGAGTAAATAGCAGTATACTGGTGCTTAATATAATACAATAAAGTACACTTCAAATGGAGGCTTACAGTTCAAATTTTGTTGTCAATGTAGCATTGCTGGTTATAAAAAAAAAATAAAAAAGCAATTAATTAAGGCTAGATGGAACAATACTAGTCACAGGAAGGAGAAAAAATGTGTTGTATCCTGAAACAAACAATACTCCATAATACACTATTCTTTCTTCTTCAGACAGAATGACAGATTGAAAAGATTTGTCTGCAAAACATACACTTTTCAGATGATAGCCAATATGCCTGAAACAGCTGTATGTGGTTGGAATAAATGGCTCTACATGCCATACAGTATATATATATATATATATATATATACGCACACAGACACATACTCTTTTCTTTTACAATTTTTTAGGAGCCCAGTTGGGGGGCTATGGTGAAATATCAGGGGTCCACAGGACCCCTGATGCCTCACGTTTGAGGCAGAGAAAGGGACTGAGGATAGAGATGCATGGTCCTTAGTAATCTCTTTTAGGTGGGGTACTTTCCCACCTTGTTCATTTTGTGTTTAAATCTTTGATTACCTGGATCACACCTTGACTGGTGATGCTGTGCTTACTCATACATTGAGATTTGCAGCATTTATACCCTAGTGAGTTACTGGCAATTCTTTTGTTTTTAACCTTGTGGGTGTGTCACATCATCTCTATTCGGACAAGTCAGAATATAAATTAAGTCAATATAAGGACCATTATGTCATGATGACATAACCCATTCCTGCTGACCTTGATATTAAAATGCATATTTTTTGCATAATTAACCAAAAAATATTATTAGAATGCTTTTGGGAGATTGATCCTCTTTCCGTTGTTCTATCAGTTCCTTTCCACATTTCAAAGTAACCTCCTTCATATTTTTAAATAGGCAATCAAAACGCAACTTTTTAATGTTTGTCTCTTCATAGCGTACCAGTTACTTTCACCTCCAGCCAGGTCAATTTATTTTTCTCCAGAATGTAAGCTTGTATTGAAAGAGCATTCATTCCTAATCTATCATGCTATTGTTGTATATGTCTTGGTTTATTATTACATGCACTTGTCATTCAAATGTATTTATGCCTTATTGCATTGTATTATGGTTATATTATTTATATTTGCTTGTTTCACTTAATTTGTAGAGTGCCACAGGAGGTGATTGAGCTATACAGATGAATAATAATGCTACTTAATAATAGAAGAGATGTTAGATGGATGCATTCAGCTGGTGGCTGTCATAACACCCCTGAATTATTACAGAACTGGTCCCTTAGTGTAGCCATGTTTTCCAACTTTAACTGTACAAACTGCCATCCTGGATCAATTTTTACCTTGTTTTCCTGCTTGTGCTTAAATATGCAATATGCTTCCTACAATGTGAACTGTTTTTGAGTGTACTTCAGTCAATGTTGCACAGATCCTAAAAGCATGAAAATTCCCAGACATTATTAAGCATTGGGACCAGTGACAGGAACAGTGGTAAGAAACAATGAAGTAGAACAGGGCACAAGAAAGTGAGTAATTTTAGTAGAGGCACACTTTTCCTCTTCTACCACTTGTCCACTAGGTTAAAAAAATAGAAATATGCTTTCTGCAAGCTCAACTGGTTTATAAGTTTTTACAACCCCTATTTATTCACAATAATAGCACACAGAATACTATTGGAGCAAAGTTCCTTAGCTATTCAGCGAATAAATGGTTACGATTTTACTTTCAAAGTATTTTATTGATTTTACAAAATAAAAAAAATGAACAATATAACAAACGTTGGAGAAAGTGTACAAAGCCAGTATAAAATAAGACAGGTAAAGCAAAACTGTATGGCTGTGCTCTATATAACTACAAATACTCCTTCTATATCAGATAACTAGTCCTGTTTGAGACAAAAAACCTTACAGGGCCCATAGAGGCTACACCGGCACCCCTAAAGGGAGCATACTGGGCCTGGTACATGTGGCAGACCTTGATACTTGTGAGTGAGGGAGAGATCCGGGAGCCCATTAATAATTCTCTAACTGGATAACCCTCTGAAAAGAGGATACGTTTACTTAAGTTCCAGGGAGTTTCTCCAGGTGTCTTGAGGGTTAATTAAGGAGGACAAAAGAAGGGATGGAGTGGGGAATAGAGCCAAATGAGCATGTCAACAGACGAGAACTAAACTGCCCTGATAAGGGCAGAAATGGTCATGGACGTCCTCCGGGTATGAGGGAAATGCCCAAGTGATGGGCCCAAGGCTCCCAGGTGGCTTCAAACTGGGGAGTGGTGTTCAGGAGGATACTGGTGAGTTTCTCTTGGGACATTATCCAGGACATTTTACCTATAGCTGCTTTAAAGGAAACTCTGGGTTGTTTCCAAGCCTTGGCTATTGTAAACCTAGCTCCCAAAAAAACCAAATTTTGTGGTTATATTACGATGTCTTGAGAAGGTTGACATTAAGTAGAGCGATGGCTGGGATTCTTGGCAGTTGGAGCTTCATGATTTTATGAATTAGGGAAAATATTTTGTTCCAGAATGTCCTTACTCTAGGGCATTCCCAACAAATATGGGCCATAGAGCCTATTAGTTGGCAGCCCCCGAAGCACACGGGTCTGTTGCAGGGTACATTTTTGGCCAGTCTAGCAGGGGTCAGGTACCATCTGGTCAAGACCTTGAGGCCAGATTCAATTAGAGAAATATTCCTGATGCCCTTGAAGGCTCCTGTGAATGAAGCCCACCATCTCTCCACTTCCCAGTTTATTGAGATTTCGTTCTCCCAGGCTATCAAATACAGGGTTTTAGTCGACTGGTGGGCAAGTGACTAGTATATAACTATGATTCCACCCTTCTGCTAGCATGCTTACTGACTCACAATGAAGGGTGGCCAGTGGAGATGGGCTCACTATTCCCACCCCCACTGTGGAAGATATCCCGGATCTCAATGTGGTCAACCTGTCTTCCTATACTCTTGACCACACTGAAATCCAGGTCTTAGCCAGAGGTCTGAGCTTCTGTCCAAGTCAAAACTTGGACAGATTTGAAGTCTTTAAAGACGTTCAACTTTTTGCTAGAAAATTGCTACTCAAACAACTTTATTCGAAAGATGCTCCTCATAGATCCGACTTGGAGATCCAGGAACTTAAAACCCTGGATGACCTCGTCTAATTACTTGAGGAAAACAAATCTACTGATCTTATTGACCGTGTTGATCTAGGATATCTCCTGGACCAATCCGACCTGCCCTCAGTGCCCCAAATAACTCTTAAAAAGAAATCTGACTATTTCCCGCCTCTCGCTACGAATGGCAATGTATTGCCATTCGTTAAATTGGCATGCCAGGAGATCTGCCAGATTAATATCACAAATGTGGATGATGATAATCTGACTGTAATAGAGAGACAAGCCCTTAAATCTTTGGCTAACAACACATCCATCACTACTAAACCATCTGATAAAGTTGGGAATATAGTAATTATGGATAACACCTTTTACGTAGAAATGTGTAACAAAATTCTATACAACAAAGATTGGTATAAGAAAATCTCAGGGGAATTGGTCACTAAATTCTACCAGGAGTTTTATAGTCTTGTGGATGGTGCACGGTCTTTAAATGTGATCACTAAAAATGAATGGGAATTTATACGGACTAAGAATCCCCGTATCCCAACTTTTTATTGTTTACCCAAATTACACAAGAGTTTATGTTATCCTTCAGGTCGTCCCATAATCTCGGGGGAATGGGTCCATTAGGGCCAAATTAAGTTAATGGATCGACAGTCATATTTGCCGGTATGTAGCCAAACTTCCTAGGTATATCCAAGACACTCTTCAACTCTTACAAAGTATCGATGGGATTTCTATTCCACCCACTGCTATTCTGGTGGCGGTGGATGTGGAAGCTCTTTACAGTTCCATTCCTCATGATAGAGGTATGACCTGTATTAGGAATGTATTATCTAGAGACCTGGCCTTAGATCCATCCATTAGAAACTTTATTCTGGATGCTCTCGATTTCATCCTCCACCATAATCATTTTGTCTTTAACGGTTCCCACTTCCTCCAGGTACAGGGCGTTGCTGTGGGGACTTCATGTGCCCCATTGTACGCCAATCTGTACCTGGGGGAGTGGGAACAGGCCATCAATAATGATATGGACCTTGGTCCATTCATGATGGATATATCTATGTGGGCACGCTATATTGACGATATTTTACTTGTGTGGAATGGCCCTATTGAATTACTACAGTCTTTTCTCATTAGACTTAACCAGAATCAGTTTAATCTTAATTTTACTATGAGTTTTGATCAGTATAGTATCACATTTCTAGACGTAACCATCCACAAAGATGAAAAGGGACATCTCAGCAGCAGCCTTTATAGAAAACCCATGGCAGGCAATTCCATTCTGCATGCATCCAGCTTCCATCCATCTGCACTTATTAATTCCATCCCGTACGGCCAATACCTTAGGATTAGGAGAAATTGCTCAGATGATCATGCCTTCAAGAAGGATGCAGATTCTCTGAAAGCACGACTCCTGGAACGGGGTTATTCGAACACCTGCCTCAAGAAGGCCTTTAGACGAACCTGCGGTAGAACTAGAAAGGACTTACTTGATAACCCCTCTTCTAAAGGGAAGAAATTGAATCCAATTTCTATCATTACTACTTACTCCAACCAGTCTAATAAAGTTCAGGCTATAATACGTAAGTTCTGGCATGTCCTTACTATGGACACGATTATTGGTCAATTAGTATCAAAAACACCATCTTTTACTTTTAGGAAGGCTAGATCTTGCGTAACCAATTGGTGTCCAGCGAATTTAGGGGTGAGAATCGTAAGGATCAATGCAAACGTTTTGGTACTTTCACATGTGGTGGTTGCAATTATTGCCGGTTTATGAACACCACCACTAATTTGATACTACGTAATGGCGCGCTATAGACCTCGCCATTATGCTAATTGCAAAACTCCAGGTGTTGTTTATTTACTTCTATGCAGCTGCAACTGCTTTTATGTGGGTAAAACTATCCAGGAATTCTGGAAAAGGGCCTATCGTCATTTAATTTCCTTGCAATCCTGTACCCCCACTCTCCCCTTGGGCAGACATGTTACTGCTGTTCACGCTGGAGTATGCCCCAAAGTCTCTTTTGTCATTCTGGACTGTATTCATTTCGAAATGCGGGGGGGGGGGGTGATCCCAATTGGACGTTACTCCAGCGTGAACAGCGTTGGATTTTTCGGCTTAAGGCCACCTGCCCTCCTGGCTTGAATGGTACTCTATCTTTCAGACCATTCCTGAAGGGTTTTACTTCAGGCGGAAGTGAATGGGAACCCTCTAATGAGTAGTCCAATAAATCTCTATAAAAAAAAAACTTCTAAAGTTGAGAGTGGGGAAAAAGGGAAAAAAAAATGTTCTTTATTTCAAAAACTTTTTACCTTTTTTTTTTTCTCCTTCCTCATTTTCTATTTTATTTTACTGCAGCTCACTTTTTTACTTTCCCTTGGATCTCTGGTGGTGCCCGGTGGATCTGTCTCGTTGCCGTGACCTTTGACACTGTCCTCACTCAGCGCACGGGGGGCAGTTTTCCCAATTGTTGGTGCTGCCTCCTATTATCATGCGGGCGTGCAATCTGGTCTTTCTGGGTCGCATGCCCAGGTGTATTTGCGCCACGCGGGACGGTGATTGTCCAAGTGTATGTTGCTGCTCCCCGCCCCTCGACGAGTTCTGGCGTTGTTTGGGTTTTTAGGGGGGCGGCTGCCTAGCACTCCACTTGTGGGTGTCTCATTGGACATCGCCGCCTCGAGGGACAATCCATCAGTTTGCGCGCTGTGACTAACCATGACGCGCATGTTTCTATGACGACGGCGGGCGTGTATGCCACGCCGTGCGCATGACTAAAATCACGTCGGGCTTGTGTTAATGAATTCATGACGCGTATGTTTCTATGGCGACGGCGGGCCTGTATGGCACGCCGTGCGCATGACCAAAGTAACGTCGGGCTTGTGTTAATGAACCCAGCCACGCTGTGTACGTTGCCATAGCGACAGGGGGTTTGGCTTCTCCTTTTCACGCCACTACACCTTAGACCGCCCCTTCATTTATCTTACTGGCTGCTCCCTTGACACGGGATCATCCTCCAGACCCGCCCTACGGCAAGTGTAGGCTGTATTTAGTCTGGGCTCAGTCCTGGAAGCTTCAGGAAGTGAGCCCGGTGTAGCCTTCAGACATACGTGCTATAAGTCTTTGTTGTTTTGACTATATCTTCCATGAATTGCTCATACCACAGCTTGTATATGGCTATGGAATTTATCCATTTTCATATATAATTTTGGACAAACATGCTTTACACATCTCATTATTGTGGATGTCAGCTTTTTTGTATGTCTTTCTCTTTCCTTTTTTTAGGGCTTTTGTGCTTCATATATTAAATCTGCTGGCACACTATTTGTGCCCGCTTTGGGCGGTGGACTGTGGGATGTAGAGTAGAGAATTCTCGGGCTCCCTTCACGCAACTGATGAATATCTAAGATCAGGTATATATTCATATATTGTATTTCTCAATTAATGGGCTTTACATATAGGTACCATCTTTTGATTTTTTGAAAACTTTTTGATTTTTTTTTCTTGATTTAATGGTGGATTTAGCATCTGCTAATCGTTCCCTGTAGGAGTTTTCATTTTCAGGTATCTGATTATGTTTATTTCTCCATTTGAGCTGGGTCATGTATATATTGTTGTACAAACTAAACTTATGGTATATTGCAATACTTATTTGCAATTTACTACTATATCCCCTCTCTTTATCATTTATGTTCATCTTACAGGGTTAAATTAATTGATGTTCCTTGTGAGTACTTTGCCGTATGGTTCATTTGCGTGACGTTCACGGATTCCACTGGTTCACAATCCATTTTCCAGGGTTTTGATAGAGGGCTTCTCCTCCTTTTTACTAATGTACATCCTCTATACTGTGCAAATCATTGATTTTGGCTACTATAGCGGTGAGTGACGTTTTTTGTTGCAAAACAAATAAAATGGTTATAATTTTGTATGAGGATTATTTGTTTATTTATTTATTTTTCTCTCTTTTTTCTTTTTCTTTTTCTTTTTCTCCCCCTTCCCTTTTCTTTTTCCTGTAACTTCCCATTTATCTTCACTTAATTGTGTTTTTTTATCAATATAGATACTAAATTTTGTATTATTCTGTTTTTAGATTTCCTGTTTTCTGTTCGATGCAATTTTCTTATACCCCTGATGAAGAGAGTCTATTTATTTATTTAAGATCTCGAAACGCATTGGGTTCGTTGCTTTCCGTCCACTGTAGGGTTCTGTTATACAGTTGGATTGAGGAAGTATACAGTGTAACAGGATATGTATTTTGTATAATCATTATTCTATGTTTGTAAACACATGTTATTTGTATTGTATCTAACATTGCTAATTTTAATTATTCATTATTATTAAATTACGTATTTTCACTTTGATTTAATTTTGTATACTTTGTATGGCCACCTTCCCATGTTAAAGTCCTCTCCCTAGAGGAGTAAAATCTTTTTTTCATATTATTTTGTCTATTAGGATGGGGCGTTGGTAGGCCTTTCTAGATCTGTGATTTACAGCACCTTGTTCAATTTGACCTTCTGCTCCATGGATTGCCCACACCATAACTCGTATGGTGTAAAACAGGGTGGGATAGGTTTCTCTTTCCAGATTTTTTGCAAGAAGTGTCGAATCTGGTAATATCTAAAACGTTCTGAATACGACATCTCTAGTTTAGCCACACAAAAAGCAAGGGAAATCGGGCCAGTGGTGGTG
This sequence comes from Lithobates pipiens, assembly GCF_037356315.1. Taxonomy (NCBI): domain Eukaryota; kingdom Metazoa; phylum Chordata; class Amphibia; order Anura; family Ranidae; genus Lithobates; species Lithobates pipiens. The sequence goes on along the minus strand of NW_027507903.1, from coordinate 527,423,050 downwards.
AAGAAGTGACCAGTTCGATACAAACCGTTATCCAGCCACCATTTAAAGGCCTTAATGTCCTGACCTGGAGAGAAGTCTGGGTTATTAAAAATGTGTGTCAGTGGTTTGGCATCTGAGGTCAGAGTAGGGTTAACTTTCAACTTGTCCCAAAGTTGCAATGATTGTGACAGGATTGGGGAGAGAATTGGAGATCGGTCTCTAGGGGTGGACCATAGTAAGAAGTCTATTGTAAAGGTTGGAACTGCCTGCCTCTCCATTTGAACCCAGTCAGGTTTCTCCCTTCAGTGGTAGACTGTAGAGAGCTGGGCTATTCTTGCTGCATGATAATACCATAGACGGGTAAGTCCCAAGCCCCCTTGTGATCTCGTGATATAGAGGGTTTTTTGTGCAAGTCTGTGTTGCTTTCCACCCCAAATACATTTGTTCACTTTTCCCTGAAAGGCCTTTAGGTGATCCATTTTAATATTTATCGGGAGGGCTCTGAAGAGGAAGAGAAGTCTTGTGAGAAGAGTCAATTTTATAGAATGAATTCTCCAAAACCAAGAGATCTCCCCCTGGACCATTGTCCCAAGTCAGCTTCCAGCTTGCGGTAGATAGGGGGAAAATTGGCTGAGTAAAGGTGTTCTATTTTGGCTGTGAGTCTGATTCCCAAGTATTCAATGGAGGACTCACTCCACTTAAACTGAAAGGTGCTCCGAAGGGACACTATTGTTTCTGGTCTTAGTGAGATGTTAAAGGCTTAGTAGTTTACCTCTAGCCCTGAGATCACTGAAAATTATTTCAGGAGTTTGCATAAATTTGGTAGTGAACTGATCGGGGATGTAAGAAAGAGGAGCATATCATTCGCAAATAGTCTGCATTTGGATCTGGATTTGTGACCCGCAGGTCATGCCTTGAATGTTGGGATTTGAGCGAATAGCAATTGCTAGAGTTCCTATTGGCATCGCGAAGATTAAGGGGGGAAGGGGGCAGACCTGTCTCGTTCCTCTGGCTATGACTAGTGGGCTAGAGTGTTGGCCTTGTAGTGGAATCATGGCTTGTGACCCACAGGTCATGCCTTGAATGTTGGGATTTGAGCAAATAGCAATTGCTAGAGTTTCTATTGCCATTGCGAAGATTAGGGGGGAAAGGGGGCAGCCCTGTCTCGTTCCCCTGGCTATGACTAGTGGGCTAGAGTGTTGGCCTTGTAGTGGTATCATGGCCTTTGTATTGGAGTACAAGGACCCAAGGATCCCCATGAAGTGATTCCCGAAACCCCATGTGTCTAGAAGGGTGAAGATGTATTGCCAGTCAATTGAGTCAAATGCCTTATGCAAGTCTAGGGACAAGGGCATTCCAACCAGACTGGAGGAGGGAGACTATGTCCACCGCTCTTCTAATTTGATCCGGCCCCTGTCTACCTGGGATGAATCCCACTTGGTCTTTGTGGACATAATTAATGATGGTGGCTAGATGGTTAGCCAGAATTTTAGTCAGAATTTTAAGGTCATTATTTATAAGAGATATGGGTCTATAGTTTTCTATGTCCTCATGATTTTTGTTGGGTTTGGGGATTACCGTGATAAAGGCCGTATTGAGATGTGGGTCCAGGGGGGGGCCCTTCATATTGGAGTTGAAGAACTTTGCCATGTGGGGAGCCAAGATCTCCCCAAATGTTTTATAGCATGGAGCTGAGAGGCCCTCTGGTCCTGGGGCCAAACCTGACTTCAATCCTTTGATAACCGTCATTATCTCTTTTACTGAGAAAGCTTCCTCCATTAGGTCTTTGTGTTCCTGAGATAGGAGGGTATTTGAAGATTCTCAATGAAGTTGGAGTGCAAAGGGCCCTTCTCTATCTGGTTAGGCCTATAAAGCTTAGAATAGAAATCGTGGAAGGGCTTGGCTGTGGGAGGTTGTCCTGCAATTCTTAGTTTAGGGAGGATGTGCGTACGATATTTGGGGGTGAGCTTGGAGGCTAACATAGATCCTATTTTATCTCTTTGTAGGTAATATTTGGCTCCGCTCCATCGAATATGTTTCTCAGCTTTAGCCTTCAAGGTCAGGTTAAGTTCCAGTCTGGTGGTATCTAATTGGTCTGCTAAGGCCTTAGAGGGTTGATTTTTTGTGTTCAGTTTTCAACTCTGCAAACTTGGATTCTAGTTTATGGATGTCCAACTGAAGCTCCTTTTTAATTTGAGTCGCTAACCTGATAAATTCACCTCGGACAGTGGCCTCGTGGGCAGCCCAGAGAGTTTCTGGGGATATATCATCTGTGTCGTTCAAGCGAAAATACTCTTTCATGGAATCTAACCATCAAGGGGGGGAAATAATTTACAAAGGGGGGGGAGGGTGGGACTTTAAATGCAGCACATGGAAGCAAAACAATAAAAGGGCGAATGTGGAGAAGTTTTATTGGTACATCCATCTAGATATACAAAAATACATAGTAATGATACAAATAAATACATACAAAATAATAATGCCAGATAACATACATATAATAATACATATGATAATAAATCCATTAAAAATACACTACAATTAAGTGCATTTATAATATAAAGTAAACAGAACCATATAAGAATAAATATAAAAATAAATATACATATATATAATAAATTCATATGATGTAAACAATAAAGCTTTCCCTCATTCGTCTCTAAAGGACATGGTATATGACAATACTTTAAAGGTAAAATCCGCAGGACCTATGACCTCACTAAAGCTGAAGGGGGAGTAAGAATTCTATACTGACATAGAGGTCTTAATACAATTTGGTAAATACATAGAAACCGGTAGCTCTACGCGTTTCGTGACTTAACCGCCACTCATCAGGAGCGAGCATATATGGGATCTAGGAAAATAAATTTTTATATAAAAATAGAGAAATTAATTAAATATATATCAAAAGTAAATAAATAAATTATATATATAAATGACTAGAGAAGCAAGGTTGAATAGATAATCCCAACCAAAGCTAACTTACTAGAATTCGCTATGTAGCCGATGCGGTAATGGGACTGAAAACGCGGCCCGGAAAACAGCTCCAACCGGGAGCTGAGGTGGACAAACACCCAGCACCGATATGGGCGATAGCCAGGGTGAGTGACTCACAGGGACATTCTGGGGGGGAAAGGAAGGAGATGGGGTAAGAGAAGGTAGAGAGGGGAAGGGGAGGGGGAACAAAGAAAGGGAGGAAGGGTTAAAGAAGACCCAAATAAAAAAATTACACGAATATGTACAAAGATATAAAAGGAGAAGAGAAAGAAAGGGGGGGGGGGAGGAAAAAAGAAAGGAAGAAGTGAAGGATATGTAAGTGGTGGGTAAAGCAGAATGGTGTGCAGAAGGGGGAGTGAAATTTGTACAAGTGTGAAACTAGAAACCAGTGAGTTAGAATAATCAAAATAAAGTGTTGGTGAAAACAAGTTACCTGGTAAACATGATGGTATCGGTGAAAAGAAGCCAAAAAGATCAGATACTGGCTAAACCCAGTAAAGGTGGACATAAGGAACGCCCTGCCTGCCAGGGACACCCGGGGGACAGCCCAGAAGAAACATCGGTCACAGGGGAATCCACCAACGCCACGCCATTTGACGAAGGGGAAGGCGCCGCGCGCCGGGAACCGGAACCTCCAGTCCCTCGGCGCACAGCCCAGACACCCATCGCCAATGAGCGTGATATATACAGGCTCTGCGCGATGACGTCAAAAAAAGACGCCACGCCCACAACGTGTAATGCGTGGCGTCGACACGTGTATACGGCGGCCTCCAGCCGCTCCGTACACAAAAGTTAAAGGAGGGGGAGGAGGCCCACAAGACGTGTCGCAGCACCCGGAAGAGGAGCAAAACCAGACCACAATGCAGCCCAAACCCCCATCCTCCAACACAGCGCGAACTTGACACAATACCAGTCAAAATAAAAGGGAAAAATGAAAATTGATAAAAAATATATATAATATAAGAAGCAACTAACAAAATAGTAAATGATTGATGAGAGTAAAAAAATTTTTTTTTTTATATATATATCAAAGGATAAGAATAAATTAAATAGATAATTAATTCAGGGGAGGATCAACATAGGTCATAATGTGCAGGCAGAGTACTATAGTTAATCTAGGAAGAGCTAGACCATGTGCTGCCATCCCGATTTATTGAAAACATTTTATAAGAGATAGGGACTTTAAGGAAAACAAGGTCTGATAAGGCCCAATGATTCCATCCCTAGGGACTTTAAATGATAACACGGCCTGGTAAGGTCGTGAATATCCATCCCAATTACATTAACCATCAAGGGGGGGAAATAATTTACAAAGGGGGGGGAGGGTGGGACTTTAAATGCAGCACATGGAAGCAAAACAATAAAAGGGCGAATGTGGAGAAGTTTTATTGGTACATCCATCTAGATATACAAAAATACATAGTAATGATACAAATAAATACATACAAAATAATAATGCCAGATAACATACATATAATAATACATATGATAATAAATCCATTAAAAATACACTACAATTAAGTGCATTTATAATATAAAGTAAACAGAACCATATAAGAATAAATATAAAAATAAATATACATATATATAATAAATTCATATGATGTAAACAATAAAGCTTTCCCTCATTCGTCTCTAAAGGACATGGTATATGACAATACTTTAAAGGTAAAATCCGCAGGACCTATGACCTCACTAAAGCTGAAGGGGGAGTAAGAATTCTATACTGACATAGAGGTCTTAATACAATTTGGTAAATACATAGAAACCGGTAGCTCTACGCGTTTCGTGACTTAACCGCCACTCATCAGGAGCGAGCATATATGGGATCTAGGAAAAGAAATTTTTATATAAAAATAGAGAAATTAATTAAATATATATCAAAAGTAAATAAATAAATTATATATATAAATGACTAGAGAAGCAAGGTTGAATAGATAATCCCAACCAAAGCTAACTTACTAGAATTCGCTATGTAGCCGATGCGGTAATGGGACTGAAAACGCGGCCCGGAAAACAGCTCCAACCGGGAGCTGAGGTGGACAAACACCCAGCACCGATATGGGCGATAGCCAGGGTGAGTGACTCGCAGGGACATTCTGGGGGGGAAAGGAAGGAGATGGGGTAAGAGAAGGTAGAGAGGGGAAGGGGAGGGGGAACAAAGAAAGGGAGGAAGGGTTAAAGAAGACCCAAATAAAAAAATTACACGAATATGTACAAAGATATAAAAGGAGAAGAGAAAGAAAGGGGGGGGGGGGAGGAAAAAAGAAAGGAAGAAGTGAAGGATATGTAAGTGGTGGGTAAAGCAGAATGGTGTGCAGAAGGGGGAGTGAAATTTGTACAAGTGTGAAACTAGAAACCAGTGAGTTAGAATAATCAAAATAAAGTGTTGGTGAAAACAAGTTACCTGGTAAACATGATGGTATCGGTGAAAAGAAGCCAAAAAGATCAGATACTGGCTAAACCCAGTAAAGGTGGACATAAGGAACGCCCTGCCTGCCAGGGACACCCGGGGGACAGCCCAGAAGAAACATCGGTCACAGGGGAATCCACCAACGCCACGCCATTTGACGAAGGGGAAGGCGCCGCGCGCCGGGAACCGGAACCTCCAGTCCCTCGGCGCACAGCCCAGACACCCATCGCCAATGAGCGTGATATATACAGGCTCTGCGCGATGACGTCAAAAAAAGACGCCACGCCCACAACGTGTAATGCGTGGCGTCGACACGTGTATACGGCGGCCTCCAGCCGCTCCGTACACAAAAGTTAAAGGAGGGGGAGGAGGCCCACAAGACGTGTCGCAGCACCCGGAAGAGGAGCAAAACCAGACCACAATGCAGCCCAAACCCCCATCCTCCAACACAGCGCGAACTTGACACAATACCAGTCAAAATAAAAGGGAAAAATGAAAATTGATAAAAAATATATATAATATAAGAAGCAACTAACAAAATAGTAAATGATTGATGAGAGTAAAAAAATTTTTTTTTATATATATATATCAAAGGATAAGAATAAATTAAATAGATAATTAATTCAGGGGAGGATCAACATAGGTCACAATGTGCAGGCAGAGTACTATAGTTAATCTAGGAAGAGCTAGACCATGTGCTGCCATCCCGATTTATTGAAAACATTTTATAAGAGATAGGGACTTTAAGGAAAACAAGGTCTGATAAGGCCCAATGATTCCATCCCTAGGGACTTTAAATGATAACACGGCCTGGTAAGGTCGTGAATATCCATCCCAATTACATTAACCATCAAGGGGGGGAAATAATTTACAAAGGGGGGGGAGGGTGGGACTTTAAATGCAGCACATGGAAGCAAAACAATAAAAGGGCGAATGTGGAGAAGTTTTATTGGTACATCCATCTAGATATACAAAAATACATAGTAATGATACAAATAAATACATACAAAATAATAATGCCAGATAACATACATATAATAATACATATGATAATAAATCCATTAAAAATACACTACAATTAAGTGCATTTATAATATAAAGTAAACAGAACCATATAAGAATAAATATAAAAATAAATATACATATATATAATAAATTCATATGATGTAAACAATAAAGCTTTCCCTCATTCGTCTCTAAAGGACATGGTATATGACAATACTTTAAAGGTAAAATCCGCAGGACCTATGACCTCACTAAAGCTGAAGGGGGAGTAAGAATTCTATACTGACATAGAGGTCTTAATACAATTTGGTAAATACATAGAAACCGGTAGCTCTACGCGTTTCGTGACTTAACCGCCACTCATCAGGAGCGAGCATATATGGGATCTAGGAAAAGAAATTTTTATATAAAAATAGAGAAATTAATTAAATATATATCAAAAGTAAATAAATAAATTATATATATAAATGACTAGAGAAGCAAGGTTGAATAGATAATCCCAACCAAAGCTAACTTACTAGAATTCGCTATGTAGCCGATGCGGTAATGGGACTGAAAACGCGGCCCGGAAAACAGCTCCAACCGGGAGCTGAGGTGGACAAACACCCAGCACCGATATGGGCGATAGCCAGGGTGAGTGACTCGCAGGGACATTCTGGGGGGGAAAGGAAGGAGATGGGGTAAGAGAAGGTAGAGAGGGGAAGGGGAGGGGGAACAAAGAAAGGGAGGAAGGGTTAAAGAAGACCCAAATAAAAAAATTACACGAATATGTACAAAGATATAAAAGGAGAAGAGAAAGAAAGGGGGGGGGAGGAAAAAAGAAAGGAAGAAGTGAAGGATATGTAAGTGGTGGGTAAAGCAGAATGGTGTGCAGAAGGGGGAGTGAAATTTGTACAAGTGTGAAACTAGAAACCAGTGAGTTAGAATAATCAAAATAAAGTGTTGGTGAAAACAAGTTACCTGGTAAACATGATGGTATCGGTGAAAAGAAGCCAAAAAGATCAGATACTGGCTAAACCCAGTAAAGGTGGACATAAGGAACGCCCTGCCTGCCAGGGACACCCGGGGGACAGCCCAGAAGAAACATCGGTCACAGGGGAATCCACCAACGCCACGCCATTTGACGAAGGGGAAGGCGCCGCGCGCCGGGAACCGGAACCTCCGGTCCCTCGGCGCACAGCCCAGACACCCATCGCCAATGAGCGTGATATATACAGGCTCTGCGCGATGACGTCAAAAAAAGACGCCACGCCCACAACGTGTAATGCGTGGCATCGACACGTGTATACGGCGGCCTCCAGCCGCTCCGTACACAAAAGTTAAAGAAGGGGGAGGAGGCCCGCAAGACGTGTCGCAGCACCCGGAAGAGGAGCAAAACCAGACCACAATGCAGCCCAAACCCCCATCCTCCAACACAGCGCGAACTTGACACAATACCAGTCAAAATAAAAGGGAAAAATGAAAATTGATAAAAAATATATATAATATAAGAAGCAACTAACAAAATAGTAAATGATTGATGAGAGTAAAAAAATTTTTTTTTATATATATATCAAAGGATAAGAATAAATTAAATAGATAATTAATTCAGGGGAGGATCAACATAGGTCATAATGTGCAGGCAGAGTACTATAGTTAATCTAGGAAGAGCTAGACCATGTGCTGCCATCCCGATTTATTGAAAACATTTTATAAGAGATAGGGACTTTAAGGAAAACAAGGTCTGATAAGGCCCAATGATTCCATCCCTAGGGACTTTAAATGATAACACGGCCTGGTAAGGTCGTGAATATCCATCCCAATTACATTAACCATCAAGGGGGGAAATAATTTACAAAGGGGGGGGAGGGTGGGACTTTAAATGCAGCACATGGAAGCAAAACAATAAAAGGGCGAATGTGGAGAAGTTTTATTGGTACATCCATCTAGATATACAAAAATACATAGTAATGATACAAATAAATACATACAAAATAATAATGCCAGATAACATACATATAATAATACATATGATAATAAATCCATTAAAAATACACTACAATTAAGTGCATTTATAATATAAAGTAAACAGAACCATATAAGAATAAATATAAAAATAAATATACATATATATAATAAATTCATATGATGTAAACAATAAAGCTTTCCCTCATTCGTCTCTAAAGGACATGGTATATGACAATACTTTAAAGGTAAAATCCGCAGGACCTATGACCTCACTAAAGCTGAAGGGGGAGTAAGAATTCTATACTGACATAGAGGTCTTAATACAATTTGGTAAATACATAGAAACCGGTAGCTCTACGCGTTTCGTGACTTAACCGCCACTCATCAGGAGCGAGCATATATGGGATCTAGGAAAAGAAATTTTTATATAAAAATAGAGAAATTAATTAAATATATATCAAAAGTAAATAAATAAATTATATATATAAATGACTAGAGAAGCAAGGTTGAATAGATAATCCCAACCAAAGCTAACTTACTAGAATTCGCTATGTAGCCGATGCGGTAATGGGACTGAAAACGCGGCCCGGAAAACAGCTCCAACCGGGAGCTGAGGTGGACAAACACCCAGCACCGATATGGGCGATAGCCAGGGTGAGTGACTCGCAGGGACATTCTGGGGGGGAAAGGAAGGAGATGGGGTAAGAGAAGGTAGAGAGGGGAAGGGGAGGGGGAACAAAGAAAGGGAGGAAGGGTTAAAGAAGACCCAAATAAAAAAATTACACGAATATGTACAAAGATATAAAAGGAGAAGAGAAAGAAAGGGGGGGGGGGAGGAAAAAAGAAAGGAAGAAGTGAAGGATATGTAAGTGGTGGGTAAAGCAGAATGGGGTAAAGCAGAATACTATTTTGTTAGTTGCTTCTTATATTATATATATTTTTTATCAATTTTCATTTTTCCCTTTTATTTTGACTGGTATTGTGTCAAGTTCGCGCTGTGTTGGAGGATGGGGGTTTGGGCTGCATTGTGGTCTGGTTTTGCTCCTCTTCCGGGTGCTGCGACACGTCTTGCGGGCCTCCTCCCCCTCCTTTAACTTTTGTGTACGGAGCGGCTGGAGGCCGCCGTATACACGTGTCGACGCCACGCATTACACGTTGTGGGCGTGGCGTCTTTTTTTGACGTCATCGCGCAGAGCCTGTATATATCACGCTCATTGGCGATGGGTGTCTGGGCTGTGCGCCGAGGGACCGGAGGTTCCGGTTCCCGGCGCGCGGCCCCTTCCCCTTCGTCAAATGCCGTGGCGTTGGTGGATTCCCCTGTGACCGATGTTTCTTCTGGGCTGTCCCCCGGGTGTCCCTGGCAGGCAGGGCGTTCCTTATGTCCACCTTTACTGGGTTTAGCCAGTATCTGATCTTTTTGGCTTCTTTTCACCGATACCATCATGTTTACCAGGTAACTTGTTTTCACCAACACTTTATTTTGATTATTCTAACTCACTGGTTTCTAGTTTCACACTTGTACAAATTTCACTCCACCTTCTGCACACCATTCTGCTTTACCCACCACTTACATATCCTTCACTTCTTCCTTTCTTTTTTCCTCCCCCCCCCCCCTTTCTTTCTCTTCTCCTTTTATATCTTTGTACATATTCGTGTAATTTTTTTATTTGGGTCTTCTTTAACCCTTCCTCCCTTTCTTTGTTCCCCCTCCCCTTCCCCTCTCTACCTTCTCTTACCCCATCTCCTTCCTTTCCCCCCCAGAATGTCCCTGCGAGTCACTCACCCTGGCTATCGCCCATATCGGTGCTGGGTGTTTGTCCACCTCAGCTCCCGGTTGGAGCTGTTTTCCGGGCCGCGTTTTCAGTCCCATTACCGCATCGGCTACATAGCGAATTCTAGTAAGTTAGCTTTGGTTGGGATTATCTATTCAACCTTGCTTCTCTAGTCATTTATATATATAATTTATTTATTTACTTTTGATATATATTTAATTCATTTCTCTATTTTTATATAAAAATTTCTTTTCCTAGATCCCATATATGCTCGCTCCTGATGAGTGGCGGTTAAGTCACGAAACGCGTAGAGCTACCGGTTTCTATGTATTTACCAAATTGTATTAAGACCTCTATGTCAGTATAGAATTCTTACTCCCCCTTCAGCTTTAGTGAGGTCATAGGTCCTGCGGATTTTACCTTTAAAGTATTGTCATATACCATGTCCTTTAGAGACGAATGAGGGAAAGCTTTATTGTTTACATCATATGAATTTATTATATATATGTATATTTATTTTTATATTTATTCTTATATGGTTCTGTTTACTTTATATTATAAATGCACTTAATTGTAGTGTATTTTTAATGGATTTATTATCATATGTATTATTATATGTATGTTATCTGGCATTATTATTTTGTATGTATTTATTTGTATCATTACTATGTATTTTTGTATATCTAGATGGATGTACCAATAAAACTTCTCCACATTCGCCCTTTTATTGTTTTGCTTCCATGTGCTGCATTTAAAGTCCCACCCTCCCCCCCCTTTGTAAATTATTTCCCCCCCTTGATGGTTAATGTAATTGGGATGGATATTCACGACCTTACCAGGCCGTGTTATCATTTAAAGTCCCTAGGGATGGAATCATTGGGCCTTATCAGACCTTGTTTTCCTTAAAGTCCCTATCTCTTATAAAATGTTTTCAATAAATCGGGATGGCAGCACATGGTCTAGCTCTTCCTAGATTAACTATAGTACTCTGCCTGCACATTATGACCTATGTTGATCCTCCCCTGAATTAATTATCTATTTAATTTATTCTTATCCTTTGATATATATATAAAAAAAATTTTTTTACTCTCATCAATCATTTACTATTTTGTTAGTTGCTTCTTATATTATATATATTTGTTATCAATTTTCATTTTTCCCTTTTATTTTGACTGGTATTGTGTCAAGTTCGCGCTGTGTTGGAGGATGGGGGTTTGGGCTGCATTGTGGTCTGGTTTTGCTCCTCTTCCGGGTGCTGCGACACGTCTTGCGGGCCTCCTCCCCCTCCTTTAACTTTTGTGTACGGAGCGGCTGGAGGCCGCCGTATACACGTGTCGACGCCACGCATTACACGTTGTGGGCGTGGCGTCTTTTTTTGACGTCATCGCGCAGAGCCTGTATATATCACGCTCATTGGCGATGGGTGTCTGGGCTGTGCACCGAGGGACCGGAGGTTCCGGTTCCCGGCGCGCGGCGCCTTCCCCTTCGTCAAATGGCGTGGCGTTGGTGGATTCCCCTGTGACCGATGTTTCTTCTGGGCTGTCCCCCGGGTGTCCCTGGCAGGCAGGGCGTTCCTTATGTCCACCTTTACTGGGTTTAGCCAGTATCTGATCTTTTTGGCTTCTTTTCACCGATACCATCATGTTTACCAGGTAACTTGTTTTCACCAACACTTTATTTTGATTATTCTAACTCACTGGTTTCTAGTTTCACACTTGTACAAATTTCACTCCCCCTTCTGCACACCATTCTGCTTTACCCACCACTTACATATCCTTCACTTCTTCCTTTCTTTTTTCCTCCCCCCCCCCCCCTTTCTTTCTCTTCTCCTTTTATATCTTTGTACATATTCGTGTAATTTTTTTATTTGGGTCTTCTTTAACCCTTCCTCCCTTTCTTTGTTCCCCCTCCCCTTCCCCTCTCTACCTTCTCTTACCCCATCTCCTTCCTTTCCCCCCCAGAATGTCCCTGCGAGTCACTCACCCTGGCTATCGCCCATATCGGTGCTGGGTGTTTGTCCACCTCAGCTCCCGGTTGGAGCTGTTTTCCGGGCCGCGTTTTCAGTCCCATTACCGCATCGGCTACATAGCGAATTCTAGTAAGTTAGCTTTGGTTGGGATTATCTATTCAACCTTGCTTCTCTAGTCATTTATATATATAATTTATTTATTTACTTTTGATATATATTTAATTAATTTCTCTATTTTTATATAAAAATTTCTTTTCCTAGATCCCATATATGCTCGCTCCTGATGAGTGGCGGTTAAGTCACGAAACGCGTAGAGCTACCGGTTTCTATGTATTTACCAAATTGTATTAAGACCTCTATGTCAGTATAGAATTCTTACTCCCCCTTCAGCTTTAGTGAGGTCATAGGTCCTGCGGATTTTACCTTTAAAGTATTGTCATATACCATGTCCTTTAGAGACGAATGAGGGAAAGCTTTATTGTTTACATCATATGAATTTATTATATATATGTATATTTATTTTTATATTTATTCTTATATGGTTCTGTTTACTTTATATTATAAATGCACTTAATTGTAGTGTATTTTTAATGGATTTATTATCATATGTATTATTATATGTATGTTATCTGGCATTATTATTTTGTATGTATTTATTTGTATCATTACTATGTATTTTTGTATATCTAGATGGATGTACCAATAAAACTTCTCCACATTCGCCCTTTTATTGTTTTGCTTCCATATGCTGCATTTAAAGTCCCACCCTCCCCCCCCTTTGTAAATTATTTCCCCCCCTTGATGGTTAATGTAATTGGGATGGATATTCACGACCTTACCAGGCCGTGTTATCATTTAAAGTCCCTAGGGATGGAATCATTGGGCCTTATCAGACCTTGTTTTCCTTAAAGTCCCTATCTCTTATAAAATGTTTTCAATAAATCGGGATGGCAGCACATGGTCTAGCTCTTCCTAGATTAACTATAGTACTCTGCCTGCACATTATGACCTATGTTGATCCTCCCCTGAATTAATTATCTATTTAATTTATTCTTATCCTTTGATATATATATAAAAAAAAAAATTTTTTACTCTCATCAATCATTTACTATTTTGTTAGTTGCTTCTTATATTATATATATTTTTTATCAATTTTCATTTTTCCCTTTTATTTTGACTGGTATTGTGTCAAGTTCGCGCTGTGTTGGAGGATGGGGGTTTGGGCTGCATTGTGGTCTGGTTTTGCTCCTCTTCCGGGTGCTGCGACACGTCTTGCGGGCCTCCTCCCCCTCCTTTAACTTTTGTGTACGGAGCGGCTGGAGGCCGCCGTATACACGTGTCGACGCCACGCATTACACGTTGTGGGCGTGGCGTCTTTTTTTGACGTCATCGCGCAGAGCCTGTATATATCACGCTCATTGGCGATGGGTGTCTGGGCTGTGCGCCGAGGGACCGGAGGTTCCGGTTCCCGGCGCGCGGCGCCTTCCCCTTCGTCAAATGGCGTGGCGTTGGTGGATTCCCCTGTGACCGATGTTTCTTCTGGGCTGTCCCCCGGGTGTCCCTGGCAGGCAGGGCGTTCCTTATGTCCACCTTTACTGGGTTTAGCCAGTATCTGATCTTTTTGGCTTCTTTTCACCGATACCATCATGTTTACCAGGTAACTTGTTTTCACCAACACTTTATTTTGATTATTCTAACTCACTGGTTTCTAGTTTCACACTTGTACAAATTTCACTCCCCCTTCTGCACACCATTCTGCTTTACCCACCACTTACATATCCTTCACTTCTTCCTTTCTTTTTTCCTCCCCCCCCCCCTTTCTTTCTCTTCTCCTTTTATATCTTTGTACATATTCGTGTAATTTTTTTATTTGGGTCTTCTTTAACCCTTCCTCCCTTTCTTTGTTCCCCCTCCCCTTCCCCTCTCTACCTTCTCTTACCCCATCTCCTTCCTTTCCCCCCCAGAATGTCCCTGCGAGTCACTCACCCTGGCTATCGCCCATATCGGTGCTGGGTGTTTGTCCACCTCAGCTCCCGGTTGGAGCTGTTTTCCGGGCCGCGTTTTCAGTCCCATTACCGCATCGGCTACATAGCGAATTCTAGTAAGTTAGCTTTGGTTGGGATTATCTATTCAACCTTGCTTCTCTAGTCATTTATATATATAATTTATTTATTTACTTTTGATATATATTTAATTCATTTCTCTATTTTTATATAAAAATTTCTTTTCCTAGATCCCATATATGCTCGCTCCTGATGAGTGGCGGTTAAGTCACGAAACGCGTAGAGCTACCGGTTTCTATGTATTTACCAAATTGTATTAAGACCTCTATGTCAGTATAGAATTCTTACTCCCCCTTCAGCTTTAGTGAGGTCATAGGTCCTGCGGATTTTACCTTTAAAGTATTGTCATATACCATGTCCTTTAGAGACGAATGAGGGAAAGCTTTATTGTTTACATCATATGAATTTATTATATATATGTATATTTATTTTTATATTTATTCTTATATGGTTCTGTTTACTTTATATTATAAATGCACTTAATTGTAGTGTATTTTTAATGGATTTATTATCATATGTATTATTATATGTATGTTATCTGGCATTATTATTTTGTATGTATTTATTTGTATCATTACTATGTATTTTTGTATATCTAGATGGATGTACCAATAAAACTTCTCCACATTCGCCCTTTTATTGTTTTGCTTCCATGTGCTGCATTTAAAGTCCCACCCCCCCCCCCCCCCTTTGTAAATTATTTCCCCCCCTTGATGGTTAATGTAATTGGGATGGATATTCACGACCTTACCAGGCCGTGTTATCATTTAAAGTCCCTAGGGAGGAGGTGCGCATGCGCGAGGCTTCCAAGATGGCCGCGATCATCTAAAGCTCCGCTGCCTCGCGGAACAACGGAACCCCTACCGCACGGCACGGCTACCCTTCCGCTTCCCGAGCTATAGGGGCGGAATCCCGAAGTGTTGGGGCACATTTCTGAATGACCGGTGGACTGGCTAAACGCAATCTCGGCCCGCTGTTCGCTTCACTGGACGTGAGGGAGAAATCCAAGATGGCCACCGCAGCACAGCTCCTGTCTCAGGATCACAGATCCGCAGGCACAGTGGATTTCAGGTCAGATACAGACTTTCCTCCTCTCCACGCCACCCCAGGCAACCCCAGGGGTCTCCCCAAGGAAGCCACACCGTCCCCGGCCTCCACGGTCTCTCTGCTGGAACGCACCATCCAGGAGTTCTCTCCCTCCCCAGTGGGGACCTACAGAGCTACCCAGACCGCCATGGCCCCCCACGAGGCTGCTCATACAGACCCAGTCTCCCACATGGATGCCCTGTTTGGCAAATTCTCTGAATTATTAGAGAGGGGCCTCTCCCAAACTGCCTTGCAAATCACGGGGGAATTGAAAGCTGATTTTATTAACCTAGGCTCCCGGATCGAAACGATCGAACATAAAATGGAGGATACCATAGCCAGATCCATCCAAAACTCCAGACACATCTACTCAGTACAGGAGCAATTGGACATAGCCATGGCCCGTATAGATGACCTCGAAAATAGGTCACGCAGATATAACGTCAGAATTCGCGGGCTTCCAGAATCAATAACTGATGTGTCCAGGGCGGTGCAAGACCTCATTCAACAGCTAATCCCTGACATCCCAGCTACTAAGCTTGAACTTGACCGGGTCCATCGAACCCTCGGCCCCCCTAGGAAGGATGGCACCCCGCGAGATGTTCTGGCCAAGCCACATCACTTCTCGGTGAAAGAAGAATTCATGAAGAGAGCCAGATCCCTGCAACACGTCAATTACCAGGGTCACCAGGTTCAGATCTTTGCGGACCTCTCCCCCTCCACGATACAGAGACGAAGAGCTCTAAAACCCCTCTTGCTTGCAATGTCCCACAAAGACATAAAATACAAATGGGCATTCCCTTTTGCGGTCAGGTTCACGGACAAAGGGAAGTCTTTTGCCTTCTCCACTTTTCCCGAGGGGGAAAAGCTCCTCACCAAGCTGAAAATCATCTCTCAAGAAGCTGACATGGACACTTCTAACCCTAGCCAGGGATCTAACAAACGACCCACTCCTAACAGCCCACAATCCCCGTTGTGGACCTCCGGAAGAGCCAAGAAGGTCAAGGATAATGCACCCACCTGAGCAACTTCCAATCCCATTATCAGTCTCTCCATTTTGTGACTGACCGTCCGAGGTCCTGGAGAGGGCCGGAGGACTGCTCCCCAAACTTGGACAGTTTGGCCCTCCAACCCTTTTTGCTCTCCCCTTGCCTAGGACTTGTGCTACCCTTGTTCTACCCTTATCCCCATTGCCTCCAATAATCCGGGACGCTATGCAGTACTTTGTCCATCTACTAGACTGCCCGTAACCCCGCATATATTTTTTTGTTTACATCCCCTCGAAATGGGCCCTAAGGTTGCTTTGAGGATTTCCCAGGGGGTTGCATTCCTCAGCACCCCCCCTGGATGTACCATCCTTCCTTATGCCTTAAGAACAGCGTTCATTTTTTAGCCCCAGTGTCTTCTAGGCATTATGTTTAGCCGTGCCTCAAAAGAAAAGTTCCTTTTTATGTATATTGCAGCTTTTATGTTATTGCTATTTAAAGTTGATTTCACAGTTCGGGTAGTTACCCGACTAGGGGTCCCCAGTTCCGCGAGGGACCACATGTGTAACTCTCCCTCCCTCGGCCTTTCCCAGGCGTCTGAGGGTCGGGACTCCTGACCTCATGGGTCGGTTGTCTTCATTGTGTTTGCTTGGGATTTCGGGGGGTGTCTCCTGCCCTGATCTCCTCTTTCTCTTCTCAGGAACCCTTTCTTTCCTTGCCCTTTCTCCCCTTCTCTTCCCCCTTGATGGTAAGCTTCCCCCGTTGAATGTTTGCATGACACTATTTTTTTTCTCCTCAGGTTGGGCTGAGCCAACCCAGCCGAAATGGTATCCTGGGAGATATCCTCGGGCCACCGATCTCAATGCCCTTACCAAGAACCCAGCTATAGATTGGGTAAGTGAGGTCGTTTTCAGATGCTGGGCTCCCCCTCTGCTCCATGGCTGACCCACAGGCTGCTAGGCTTAAGATAGCCTCCCACAACATTCAGGGTCTTAATTCCCCCATCAAACGGAGAAAAGCCCTCGATTACTACAAATCCCTGAAACTAGATATAATTCTGCTTCAGGAAACCCACTTTCCTATCCGGTATAGTCCCAAGTACCTACATGCCCACTTCCCTCAGTTCTTCTTAGCCAACGCGGAATCCAAGACCAAGGGGGTGGCCATTTTGATGGCCAAAACATGCAAATTCAATAAGAGTTTTGAAAAAGCGGATCCGGAGGGCAGATTTTTACTTGTTAAGGGCACTGTGGGGGACCAACTTTACTCCTTGGTCTCCTACTATGCCCCGAACACGGGTCAGGCCAAATTCTTCGAATCCATGCTACGTACCTTAGCACCTCTTTTAGAGGGGACGGTTATTGTCGGAGGAGACTCTAACGTCGTCTTTGATCAAGGTCTTGATAAATCCTCCCCCTCACGTCCCCGCTTAACCAGGCCCACGAAGGCAAGCTTACGGATTGCCAAATTGCTACACGCTCATGGGCTATCCGATGTCTGGCGGGAATTAAACCCCACAAAGAGAGACTACACTCACTTCTCAGCGCCTCACCAATCATATGCACGCATAGACCACATACTTGTCCCCTCCTCGCTCCTTCCCAGGATGCTCAAAGCCTCCATCACTGACACAGTGATCTCAGATCACTCTCTTGTAATTGTGACGGCCCTGGGGGGCTCGAGTGGGAGACATCCTAGGCATTGGAGGTTAAATGAATCCCTCCTTTCGGAGCCATCACGAGTTATAGATCTCGACAAAGCATTGAAGGAATATTTTTCTATTAATGCGACTCCTGATGTCTCCCCCGAGACCCTGTGGGCGGCGCACAAAGCTTTCATTAGGGGAAAATTCATGCAATTGGGTTCTCAAATAAAACGGGAAAGGCAATCAACCATCCTGAAGCTAGAAGAGGAATACTCTAAACTCAGAGCTCTTCACAAAAAGGACCCCCTCCGTACCCCCACGGCCATACTAGACAGGACTCGCTTAGAACTAAATCTCGCCCTCACCACGAAAGCTGAAAAATCAGTTAGGTGGGCTGGCCACAAATTTTACTCACAGGCGGATAAAATAGGCACTCTCCTGGCCAATAGACTCTCCCCTAGAACCAAGCTGA
Organism: Lithobates pipiens; assembly: GCF_037356315.1. Lineage (NCBI taxonomy): Eukaryota > Metazoa > Chordata > Amphibia > Anura > Ranidae > Lithobates > Lithobates pipiens. The sequence goes on along the minus strand of NW_027507903.1, from coordinate 527,404,716 downwards.
GCACCCTCCCTCGGATCAGAAGCGCGGGACTCCCGCCCACGTCTAATCCGGTCACAGTTCTGAATGCCTTTCAGAAATTCTACACCTCTCTCTACAGTAGCTCCCCACCCCCCAAAGATAACCTCCTCCCAAAGTTTTTGGAGGGTCTGCCCATCCCGGCCTTATCGGACGTTCACAAACAAGTTATGGAAGCCCCCTTCCAGACAGAGGAGATACTGGAAGTCATTAAGACTCTTACAAAAAGCTCCGCCCCTGGTCCCGACGGCCTTTCGATCCCTTACTATAAAGCCTTTGCCAACACACTAGCTCCCCACCTGGCCAATCTCGGTAACCATAAAGCTAATGGAGACCCCCTGGATCCCCACCTAAACACGGCATATATCACGGTCATCCCCAAACCTGGCAAGAACTTGGAAGATGTCAGCAACTACAGACCGATTTCCCTTATTAATAATGATCTCAAAATTCTTACGAAAGTTATGGCCAATAGGTTAGCCTCCTTTATTGGACGCTATGTCCACAAGGATCAAGTTGGTTTTATTCCCGGCAGACAGGGACCTGATCAAATTCGGAGGGCGATCGACATTATCTCCATTTTGCAGTCTAATTGGGAAGGGGGATCCGGACAATCTGGCTTCCTCCTTTCCTTAGATATTCAAAAGGCTTTCGACTCGGTCTCATGGCAGTACATCTTCCAGCTCTTTGACAGGTGGGGATTTGGGGCTCGCTTCCTTGGCTTACTACAGGCCTTATACTCCCAGCCGAGGGCCCAAATTCGAATGCAGGGATACCTTTCTGAGCCAATTCCCATCACCAGGGGGACCAGACAGGGGTGCCCCCTATCCCCCCTCATATTTGCAATAGCCATTGAAACACTGGCGATCGCAGTCCGCCACAATATGGACATTAGAGGTGTCCAATGCGGTAGTCAAACGCACAAATGTGGACTCTTCGCGGACGACATACTGTTGTTCCTCACTTCCCCCCTCACAACTCTACCCAACTTATCCCGAGTATTGGACGACTTTGCCAAGGTCTCAGGCTTGAGGGTTAATTACTCCAAGTCTGTGGCGTTGAATGTTTCTCTCCCCACTCACCAAGTCCTCTCACTCAAACAATCCTTTCCGTTCCAATGGAGTGACACTGCCATCCAATACTTGGGTATCTCCCTCACACCTAAAATAGAGATGCTATATGCCCACAATTACCCCAAATTATACAGACAGCTGGAAACTGACCTCTCCTCATGGTCTAAACATGAATTATCCTGGCTTGGCCGGATTAACTCCATAAAAATGACCCTTCTCCCCAAAATCCTTTACTACTTTCGAGCCCTGCCAATACCAGTTCGGAAGGACCACCTTTGCTCTCTGCAAAGCAAAATACTGAAATATATTTGGGGTAATAAGGGATACCGTCTACCGCAAAACACGCTCTTCCTGCATAGACGCAGAGGGGGGCTGGGTCTGCCTAACCTCCACAAATACTACCTTGCAGCTCGCCTAGCCCAACTCTCCTCGATCTACTCCAAATATGAGAAACCGGACTGGCAGTCCATAGAACGCTGTGCGGTACCCTCCTATACACTAGATTTTTTATTATGGTGCCCGCCCAAAGCCAGGCCGCCCATCATGTCCCCATCCCTTTCTCACTCCTGTGCCCTATGGGACGGCCTTCGCAAAGAGCCTTCCCTAGTCTCCACTATAAGACCCCTTGCTCACATGTTCCGTAATCATGACTTCCCCCCCGGTCTGAACATTGAGGCCTTCAGATGGTGGTTGGACAAGGGACTATACCGGATAGGTCACTTTTTTAATTCCAGGGGTCCGATTTCCCTAGCTTATTGTATCGAACACTTAGAGCTACCAAACACAGAGAGGTTCCGCTTCCATCAAATATCTCACTACTTGAACTCACTTTGGAAAAACAAACCCCTTCCTCCTCCCTTTACTGAATATGAAGCCTGGTGTGGTGGAGTCGGGGAGCAGAGGGGTGGTATTTCAGTGATCTACACGGCTCTCACTTCCCCAACGGGTAAATCCCCCTATATGACGGCTTGGGAATCTGATCTCCAGACCTCTGGGAGTCTCGAATCCTGGCAGCTGGCCTTAGCCAGATCCTTTCGTGGGATCCAGAACACCTCACTAATGGAGGCTAGCATTAAATTGATAACCAGGTGGTACCTCACTCCAGTAAGGCTAGCCAGAATATATCCCACGGCTAATCCCTTATGTTTCAGGGGGTGCCAACTTCGTGGCTCCATGATCCACATCTGGTGGGAATGCCCTAGACTCCGTTCGTTCTGGACTAAAATCTTCAACTTGATTTACTTAGTCACAGGCTGCCGGGTTTCGAGAACTCCAGAGGTTGCGTTACTCAATACCCCGATTCCTTTGATGTCTGGTAACATTCAGAAACTAACTTATTTTATTCTACTAGGAGCCAAAATTGCGATTGCCTCCGCATGGAAGCAACCCAAACCCTCCTTCCTCGCAGTTAAGAGGAAGATATCGTGGATAATGTCCCAAGAAAAACTATCAGGTATTCTGTCAGACACCACACCTAAATTCCGAAAGGTGTGGGACCCTTGGGCCCGTTACATGGGAATCTCTCTGCTGCCGGGGGTACCCCCAGGCCCTCCCCTAGGAACCAGACCTCACCCCTAAAGCACCCATTCTTACATTGATTGCGAAACATTCCCTCGCTATATCCTTCCACCCTTTCAAGACATAGCTTACCTCCCCCGACCCCTCTGTTCTCCTCTTCTCCTCCTTTCTTCTCTTCTCTGTCCTTCTAGTCGTTCTAAGATTTTGGTTTGCTCAACAGAGCTGTAATTGACAGGTTCACCATACAGTCCAATTTAATGTTGCGGTACCCACGACAGACGATCCTCCGACTGTTTTTCCCCTCGGCGAGGGAGGGGCCTGGGAGGACACTCCCTCATCCTGGCACAGCAAGTTCCCTATTAGGGGTGTCGGGATGGGGGCTCCTGGGAGTTACCCTAATAGTTCTACCTGGTGGGCTCTCCCGGGGGGGACACCCTCCGGTTACCTCTTATTGATGTAGCCCCTCGATAAGGAAGGGCTTGCCGACTGTACACTCTTGATATTGTCTGTTTTTCACTAATGTCTCATGTTTTCTTTACTTACATTGTGACAGCAGGCCTTCCCTGCTACTGCTAGTTTGTGTACTGTTTTACGTATGTAAGTGCCTTTAATATAAAATAAAATATTTTGAAAGTAAAGTCCCTAGGGATGGAATCATTGGGCCTTATCAGACCTTGTTTTCCTTAAAGTCCCTATCTCTTATAAAATGCTTTCATGGAATCTGCTATCATCCTAACGTGTATAGCGTTACTGAGAAGAGATTTGTTGAGTCGCCAATGATCACTTTAGTGAGGACATTGCACAGTGATAGGAGGACCATAGAGTGGTCTGACCATGTCGTATCTACTATAGCTGCCTTAAAAGTCAAAGAGATGAGGGAGGGTGGGACAAGGATATGATCTATCCTGGTGTAAGACTGGTGAGGGGAAGAGTAGTGAGTAAAATCCCTGTTCTTAGGGTTTAGTTCTCTCCAGATGTCCACTAGGCCGTTTGTGTGGAGAATTTGAGCTATTTTGTTGCTCATCCTAGTGGGGCACATCAACTGTTCTTTATGGGGTTTTGTTTTGTCAAGACCCTGATCGAAGGCGACGTTGGAGTCCCCACCCATAATGACCTTACCTTCTAGGAGTGGATTTATGGTTGCAAAGAGAGTCTGAAAGAATTTGGCTTGTCCCTTGTTAAGGGCGTAGTTTGAGACGATGGAGTAAATTATTCCTTCAAACGTGCCTTTTATAAGGACAAATCTACCCTCTGGGTCCCTGTTAGTCGAAAATGTGAGAGAAATTGCTATTCTTGGAGAAGAGAATTGCTACTCCCTTTATTTTGTTAGGTGCGTTTGCTAGAAAAAAGGTTGGATAGAAGGAGTGTAGGAATTTGGGTTTGTATCGAGTCAGAAAATCTAGTTTTTGGGATCGGTAGAATTCAAAGGCTACTCTCCTTCTCCTAGGGGAGTTCAGGCCCTGAACATTGTGAGTGGCCACCTTGAGATCAGAACGTATAGGGGTATCGTCAACCATTGGAGCAGAGGGATGGAATGCTTACATACACACAGTCACAGTCACTTACCCTTGGTCCTCTTCTGCCTGGTTTGGAGGAACTGTGGAAGTTGTGTTGGGGTGAGGAGTCCTGGAACTTGGGGGGGCTATTCGTCTGATGACATGCTTGAAAAGAGGAGAGAATTAAGAGGGGAAGTAAAGGGGAGGGTACATACAACAAAAGTACATGTCTTTTTGGAAGACCAACAGTGTGCGGTGGGAGAAAGACCCGCCGGACTCCGTTCCAAATATATCGGTTGGCCCTAAGGCCTGACCAACAACCCATGTCGTACAAACAAAAACTGCTTCTAGGAAATGGGTAGAAGCGCATAGGGACCACTCTGGACCCTTGCTTCAATCGAAAGATAAAACATGTAAATTGCACAGATAATCAAGATTTTCTTCATCTAAAGAAAAATAAAAATTGCAAAAAACAGCATATTAAAACAAAAAATTTAAGAATAGCCAATAAATAAAGGCAGCATGTTCCTTGAGCCCTGAGGATCCCCCTGGTCCCGTCGTCCTCCCCCCTCAAGTGAGGGAGGGAGAGGGAAGGAGACCGCTAAAAATGGGGGGTACATGGGGACCCAGACTTGGACCCTTTAGAGAAAGATTTATGCCCTCTGAGTCCTGCGCGTCCTGTGTCTCCCAACGGCTTTCGGCTTCTGTAACCAATAAGGTCCCAGAAACTGGTCTATGTGTCCCTCTGTGCAGATGGGTATTATGCTAGGCCAGTCTCTAAGTACAATCTAGGAGCCCGTAAAAGGTTAGGGGCCCTTGCTAAGGCCAAGACATGCTGTAGTGCAGGTAGACGGATTTCTCTGAACAACTGACCATTATGGCCTGGCATCCTTGAACAATTAAAAAAACAAGAGAGACCCCCCCCAAAAAAAAGAGAAAAAACAAACAAACTGGGGGTATAACCGTAAAAAGTTATAGGAAAGGAGCTCACAGCTCCGTCATCCAAATGGACTTCTGTCCCATAGGAGGGTATAGAAATGAGGATCTCAGAGCGGCCTCTCAAGGGGGTCCTCCATCCTTGCTCTTCTTAGACCGACCTTTGTTCCAGAGAGGGGAGACTGGGCTAGATGGGGGGGTCTTTTGGTGGATTCAGCTGAGGTCACGGAAAAATCCATGGGAGCCTCCTGTGAGATTAACTTTAGTTGCAAGAAGAGCTTCTCGTCATCTAGGATTGTTAGAGAATGCATGGGTTTTGCCATGGAGGGTGAATTTCACTGCCAAAGGGAATGTCCTGCACTATTTAATCTCCTGCTGAGTACTAAAAGCAATGCTTTGAGAGATCTTCCCAGGGCCCTGTGCGCCCTATCCAGCTCCAGACGGTGAGGCGGCACTTGTGGGATGAGCTCTGAGATAATGTCCCATACAGTGGGGGGAATGTCAGTGATAGTCTCCGGGAGTCCTCGGATTCAGAAGTTATACCTCCTGGACCCGTTCTCAAGGTCATCGTTCCGAGAAAGGGCTGTGTCCAGTTGGTCTTGCAGAGTTTTTATATGTGCCTCATTCTGGTTGGTTCTGGCCACTGTGTTATCCATTTTGCTCTCTATGGCTTCAATTCTGGACCCCAGATTGGCAAAGTCAGATTTAATGTTATTAATGATTTGGGTCGCAGTGTTAGATAGGCCTCTGTCCAGCAGGTCCAAGAATTTAGAAAATAGGTCAGCTTGGAGAGCAGATATGTCCTGTAAAGAGTAACTGGGGGATGTATTCCCCTGAAGGTGGGGAGTGGGGGCTCCTGCAGGAGACAGAGTGTAATCCTCCATGTGGCGGCTCAGCAGCAACTCAGTGCAGGCCAGAGAGGGAGCCTGAGGTGAGTGGGGGCTGTTTGTGGGCCGCTGGGAGTGGTGAGGACTACCTTGGGCTGCCTGAGAGTAGGTCAGGATTGCTGGGGCTAGAACTTGCCTGGTATCTTGAGGCCTGTCTGCGTGGGCCACGTGTGTCTGCATTGTAGCAGTGGCGGTGGCCATCTTGGTACACCTGAGCTCCTCAGCGCTGTCAAACTGGCGGGGGGGCTGGGCATCTGGGGATATTCCCTGTTGTTCCCCGGACACCGGCCATGTGACGTGGGGTGTCTCTGAGGGATGTAGCGCGGTCTGTGCTGCTCTGCAGTCCAGGGTGGAGCGGAGCTCTCGGCTTATGCGACCATGTCTGGGCTCTCGTGCATGCGCCAGCATGGTTACGATTTTAAAATGTAATCTTATCATTGAATCCCCAGTGCATTATGGGATGGTTAATCAATTAACGCTTAAGAAATATTGTAAAAAAAAAAATCTCCTATCAGTTAATTGAACTTGGATGCAAGGGGGCAGGGTATCTCAACCCCTAATACACTGGGATCCAAATAATGCCATATTAGGTTTTTAGCAGATTTAGATTTAGCAGATTTACAGCTTGCCACCTCTTGGCACAAACAGCCTTACATGGCAGACTGTTGATTGACGCTGGCAAAGCATGCACCATATTCAGTCACCATCCATTCAGGCATCTGCACTGGTATATGCCTCATGGCGTTACCTAGTTACCCAAAATCTTTGTGTTACAATAGCTTCCAAATAAGCTGTCACAGTCCGGAGTCAGGCTTGGAAGTCAGTGGCTGTAGCAGTTGAGAGATTCACAAGTAGTCAGCTGTAGGGATGGGCAAATGGTTCAGACTGATTTTGTCTTAAACTTGTGTTGCATACACATGGTTGGACAAAGTTGTAGAAAATCCGATCGTACGTAACGTGATGACGTTATTTTGTTATGACGGGACTACGACAGGACTACGTTCAGGCTAGTAGCCAATAGCTTTGGTCTAGGAATTTGATCTGAGCATGCGTGGCACTTTGTCCGATCGTAATTCTCTACTCACAATCGGACAAAGTCCGATCGGATCATGTTGTCGAAAAGTTTTATAGCCCAGCTCTAAAACTTTATCCGTCGGATGTTCTGACGGAAACAGTCCAATGGAGCCCACACACAGTCGGATTATCCGACAACACAGTCCGATCGGACATTTTTCGTCGGAATGTCCGACCGTGTGTACAAGGGCTAAAAGTCTATGGGACATTGACATGAAAAATCAAAAGTGTTCATTTTAAAGGCTTATAGGCAAGTTATTGTCATAAAAAGTGTTTGGGGACCCGGGTCCTGCCCCAGGGGACATGTATCAATGCAAAACATTTTTTTTAAAACGTACATTTTTTCGATATTTTTGTCGGAAAATTTGAGATCCTGCTCTCAAATTTTTTCCGACAGAAAAAGTCTGATAGATCCCACACATGATCGGATTTTCTGACAATATAATCCGATTGGACCTTTTCTATCAGAATTTCTGACCCTGTGTACAAGGCATAAAAGTGAAATATTCCTTTAAATTTCATACCTGTGGGTGTCTATAGTATGTGTATAGGTAAAGTGGCACATTTTTTCCATGTTTAGAATAGTCCCTGTACAAAATGACATTTCTAAAGGAAAAAAAGTTATTTAAAACTACTAGCGGCTATAATGAATTGTCGTGTCCCAGCAATACAGATAAAAGTAATTGAAAAAAATGGCATGGGATCCCCCCCAGTCCATTACCAGGCCCTTTGGGTCTGGTATGAATATTAAAGGGAACCCCGAACCAAAATAATAAAAAAAAAATGTGTGGGGGTCCCCCCAAATTCCATACCAGGCCTTGCCCGATAGTTGTGGGGGTCTGTGGGCAGGGGGCTTATCGGAATCTGGAAGATCCTGCCCCCCCTCTTTGAAATGGTAATGGGTACATTGTACTCGTACCATTTCACTACAAAAGTGTCAAAATGTTTAAAAAAAAACACAACTTGGGACAAGTACTTTATTAAAAAAAGAAAAAAAAGAAAAATGTCCTTCGAAGTCCATTCATCTTCTTCTATGGCCCAGCCGACGGACCGAAAAAAACAAACAAAAAAACCACCACGATCTGCTTCCATGGGAGGCACCCGCCGTCTGAAATGCCCTTGCAGGTGACAGTTCTTATATAACTGAGGGCGGGGCCACATGGTGAAGTACTGGGTGACCCCGCCCCCTCGGACACACGGAGACTTACCAATGGCTTCCCCATGGCGTCAGAGGGGGTGGGGCCACCAGGGTATGTAAACAGGTGGCCTTTAGTTATATAAGAACTGTCACCTGCGAGGACGCATCCGACGGTGGGTACCTCCCATGGAGGCGGATCAGTGGTGGGATTTTTTCCGGTCCATCGGCAGAGCCATAGAAGAAGATGGACTTCGTGGGACATTTTAATTTTTTTATTTTTTAATAAAGGACTTGTCCCAAATTGTGTCTTGTTTTTTTTTAAACATTTTGCAACTTTTTTGTGAAATAATATGGGTACAATGTACCCGTTACCATTTCAAACGGGAGGCAGGATCTGGGGGTCCCCTTGTTAACTACCTCAAAGGACCCTCCCCATGTTGAGGGCATGTGGCCTGGTATGGTTCAGGAGGGGGAGGCGCTCTCTTGTCCCCCTCTTTTCATTTTTGCCTACACCTACAGAGTGATTTGGCTAAAAATATTTCTACAGTACCAACAGTGTTAATATGCCAGCACTGGGGTAGATTTACTAAAACGGTTGCACTCACAATCTGGTGTGGCTGTTCATAGTAGCCAATCAGCTTCTAGCTTCAGCTTGTTCAGTAGAGCTTTGGCAATATAACATGGGAGCTGATTGGTTTCTATACAGATTTTGCATGCTCCAGCTTTAGTAAATAAGCTCTAATGTGTCCCTGTACAGGCACCATTGGTTCCAACAATAGGACTCACCCCCGTTATTCTTCAGTAAAATGCCTCTACTGCACCTTGAAAATTCAAAAACAGGGGCTTAGTCATAGGAGAAAGCATGGGTAAAATCTCAACTCAGTTTTTTTTTGTATTCTGGTAGCCTCTATCTAGTGTGCTAGATGTAAATAGGTTTGTTAGTGTAGGAAAATTGGTTTGGCTGAGAGCCAGGCCTGGGTTAAATCTGGGTCAGGGTTGAGTGACTCAGGGAGGCTGGATGACTCAGAAAGCTGCATCTCTGGTGCCTCCCCCATTTCTGGAACCTTGGAGAAGCTTCCTGATGTAGTGGGTGGAGTCTAGAAGGAGCTAATTGGCCTATTTATGAGGTCCTCGACCAATCCCCAGCAAAAAGGGTTTGGAAGGGGGTAGGCATCTCATAAATAGACATAAGTCATGCCAGCAGAGGCAGTTAGGTGAAAGATGGAGATAGAGGGCTGAGGAGGCTGTCAGTGGCCCTTGAGGGTGCCCCCTAGTTTGGAAGGGAGGGCTTTGGCCTGGGGCCCTAGGTGCCGGAAGTGTCCCCTACAACACACAGAGAAACCCCTTCCTGGAAACACGGGAGCAAGGAAAGGACAGCTGGCAAGTCAGCGGGGTAAAATGGTGAGAGTTCACTCTGGGAGAACTGTGGAGAGAGTGTCAGTCTGGGAGGACTGTGGAGAAGTTAGCCAGAAGGACTAGTTAAAGGGGCAGCTGCAGCCAGGCAGGCTGGAAGTGCCTGAAGAGGTGGTGCTGGGATCAGTAGCTACAGGGATGTTTTCTGAACACTGACTTTTTGCTACACAACCAAGGGGCCTTGGATTCTTTCATATAACAGGCTTTTGCTTAAGAATCTGAGTGCTATGGCAGATTAACCATCAGTGTGCCAGTGGAGTTCTGCAAGCAAGTGAGTGTTGGAGGAAGCAAAGTAGTGTATATAGACTATTTGTAGATTTAGGAGGGCATACACTGATACACTGGGGGGGATTCAGGAGGGCATACATTGATACACTGGGGGGGGGGGGACCAGGAGGGCATGCACTCATACACTGGGGGGGAAATTCAGGAGGGCATACACTGATACACTGGGGGGGATTCAGGAGGGCATACACTGATACACTGGGGGGGGGGGGAATTCAGGAGGGAATACACTGATACACGGGGGGGGGGGGGTTCAGGAGGGCATACACTGATACATGGGGGGGGAGTTCAGGAGGGCATACACTGATACACTGGGGGGGGGGGGGTCAGGAGGGCATACACTGATACACTTGGGGGGATTCAGGAGGGCATACACTGATACACTTGGGGGGGATTCAGGAGGGCATACACTGATACACTTGGGGGGGGATCAGGAGGGCATACACTGATACACTTGGGGGGAGATTCAGGAGGGCATACACTGATACACTTGGGGGGACCAGGAGGGAATACATTGATAGACTTGGGGGGGATCAGGAGGGCATACACAGATACACTGAGGGGGATTCAGGAGGGCATACACAGATACACTGGGGGCGATTCAGGCGGGCATACACAGATACACTGGGGGGGGGATCAGGAGGACATACACTAATACACTGGAGGGGGGGATCAGGAGGGCATACACTGATACACTGGAGGGGGGGTGGGGACGAATCAGGAGGGCATATACAGATACACTTGGGGGGATCAGGAGGGCATGCACTGATACACTGGAGGGGGGGAGGGGGTCAGGAGGGCATACACTGATACACTGGAGGGAGGATCAGGAGGGCATACACTGATACACTGGAGGGGGTAATCAGGAGGGCATACACTGATACACTGGGGGGGATCAGGAGGGTATACAGAGATACACTGGAGGGCAGGGGCATCAGGAGGGCATACACTGATACACTGGAGGGAGGGGAATCAGGAGGGCATACACTGATACACTGGAGGGGGGATCAGGAGGGCATACACTGATACACTGGAGGGGGGAATCAGAAGGGCATACACTGATACACTGGAGGGGGGAATCAGGAGGGAATACACTGATACACTGGGGGGGATCAGGAGGGTATACAGAGATACACTGGAGGGGGGGATCAGGAGGGCATACAGAGATACACTGGAGGGTGGGGGATCAGGAGGGTATACAGAGATACACTGGAGGGGGGGGATCAGGAGGGCATACAGAGATACACTGGAGGGCGGGGGGATCAGGAGGGCATACACAGATACACTGGGGGAGGGGGATCAGGAGGGCATACACAGATACACTGGAGGGGGGGGGGATCAGGCATACACCAGGTAGTAGTTAAATTTCTCACTTGTCATGAAAAGAAGATTAAGATCTCATTCCTCACCTAACAGCACCTCTATGATAAACTGCAGTAACTCAGCAGACTAAGCATAGATGTGCCTGAAACTAATCCACAATGTAGTGCTGGCAGCAGAGCTCACCTCCAGGAACTTTCACATGGTTCTCTCTGCTCAGCAGCTGCACACATCTCCCTCTTCCAGACAAATATGATCTGGGGGAAAAGGCACACCCCCTTCCTGCCCACTCAAGCAACAGCCTGCAGGAGAGAGGCTGAAAAACTGTAGGGGAGATACAGGGGGCAGAGAGTGCAGACCCGAGGTTTCTGAGCTTCGTGCTTAGAATGGCTGCAGTTGTCCCGACCGCAGATTTGGATTCCTGGAGAGCACTCAGCCTCAGTCTTTAACATTTTCTTGGGTGGTGCAATTGCCCCATTGCCCCCCCCGCCCCCGGATCCGCCCCTGGGTACACTACAGTAGTAAAGATTAGACATGTGCAATTTGTTTCATTACAAATTCATTTTTGGATGAAATTTAGCATATTCATTCATTCAGAAGCACCCGAATTAACCATAAACTCTTTTGACAAATGCATGCGAAAAACAAGTTGTCAGAAAGAACGAAAATGTGAACAAACAAAATCCCGGAAGAACAAAACATCTGAAAACACAAAAATCTGAAAGAATGAAAAACTATTTAACCTACAACTCTAATGAATTGATTATATTCAGATAATTGTGTTTTTCGGATCTTTTCTATTATAATTAAATGATTAACTATTATAGTTTTTGTTTTTTAATTATTATTATTTATTATTATAAACTATTAAATGATAGGTAAAATAACTGACAACCGTAATTCGTCTATTCAGGTCTCTGCACCACTGCAGTTAATTTGGGATAGATTACATTTACATTTTTATTGGAACTTCTTTTCAAATTTAGCTAAAGCAACTGTAAATGAACGTAATGAATACGAATGCATCCAAAGTTACGAATTATCTGAAGTAACAAATGCTGCATCTAAACTAATGGAATGGAACAAATAAGAATGCATCCAAAGTTACGAATTATCCAAAGTAACGAATATCACATCTAAATTAATGGAACTGAATGAATACAAATGCATCCAAAGTTATGAATGATCCGAAGTAACAAATTCTGATCATAATGAATGATCCGATAAATAATAAAAAAAAAACAACTGAAACTAAAATGGAACTAAACAATTTTTTCAGTAGTGCATGTGTCTAGTAAAGTTGTAAAACAGAAAAATCATTCACAATGAAGTTAAAAAAAATATAAGAAAGAACTTTCTGCATTTACTCATAAAACAGAAACTGGGGCACTACCTGCAATGATTAGTAAGGCCGCGTACACACGCGCGGACTGTTGGCCCAACTTTGTCCGTCCAACAGTTTGAGCGAACAGTCCGCTCAAACTTAGCATGGACGGACATGGCCACACACGACGAACGAACAGTTTGCTGAAACCGTGCGCGATGACGTGAACGGCACGTACGACGGGACGCAAAATACGACGTCCTATACACTGCATTATAACTTTCGGCTTGAAAATCCTTTCTGAGCATGCGCGGAACTTAGTTTGACGAACAAGCCTACACACGGGCGGACTGTTCGTTGAAACAAGGTTTCAGCGGACAGTTTTTCGGAATTTCCGTAAAACCTTGTCCGTCCAACTGTCCGCTGAAACTGTCCGCTGAAAGCCCACACACGAGCGGACTGTCCGCCCAAACACTGTTCAGCGGACAAGGTTGGGCCAACAGTCCGCGCGTGTGTACGCGGCCTTAGACCATTGGATTGAAGCTGCAGGATCCCTAATGCTTATACAGTGAGGGAAAAAAGTATTTACTCCACTGCTGATTTTGTACTTTCGCCCACTGACAAAGAAATGATTGGTCTATAATTTAATGGTAGGTTTATTTTAACAGTGAGAGACAGAATGACAACAAAAATATCCAGAAAATTGCATTTCAAAAAGTGTATAAATTGATTTGCATTTTAATGAGTGAAATACAGTATGTATTCGATTCCCTATCAATCAGTACGATTTCTGGCTCCCGGGTATCTTCTTTACAGGTAACGAGCTGAGATTAGGAGCACTCTCTTAAAGGGAGTGTGCCTATTCCCAGCTTGTTACCCGTATAAAAGATACCTGTCCACAGAAGCAATCAATCAATCCGATTCCAAACTCTCCACCATGGCCAAGACCAAAGAGCTGTTCAAGAATGTCAGGGACTGGATTGTAGACCTACACAAGTCTGGAATGGGCTATAAGACCATCGCCAAGCAACTTTGTGAAAGGGTGACAACAGTCGGTGCGATTATTCGCAAATTGAAGAAACACAAAATAGCTGTCAATCTCCCTCAGTCTGGGGCTCCATGCAAGAATTCACTTTATGGAGTTTCAATGATCATGAGAAAGGTGAGGGATTAGCCCAGAACTACACGAGAGAATCTTGTCAATGATCTCAAGGCAGCTGGAACCATAGTCACCAAGAAAACAATTGGTAACAAACTACTCAGTGAAGGACTGAAATCCTGCAGCGTCCGCAGGGTCCCCTGCTCAAGAAATCACATGTATAGGCCCATCTTAAGTTTACTAATGAACATCTGAATGATCCAGAGGAGGACTGGGTGAAAGTTTTGTGATCATATGAGACCAAAATCAAACTCTTTGGCATTAACTCAACTAATGGAGGAGGAGGAATGCTGCCTATGACCCCAAGAACACCATCCTCACAGTCAAACTTGGAGGTGAAAACATTTATGCTTTGGGGGTGTTTTTCTGCTAAGTGATAGGACAACTTCACCACATCAAAGGGACTATGGACAGGGCCATGTATGAAATCTTAGGTGAGAACCTCCTTCCCTCAATCAAGGCATTAAAAATGGGTCGTGGATGGGTATTCACGCATGATAATTACCCAAAATACAGGGCCAAAGCAACAAAGTAATGATTCAAGAAGAAGCACTGTCAGGAAAGGGTTCGCCTGTTGGTCTCTTGGATCGCAGTACCAGTACCAGTGTCCACCAGCGGGTGTCTTCCAACACTCTGGATCGGTAGTGGAGGAATTCGCCTGTTGGTGGCACTGTTGGATCCTTTGGTTGTAATACCGGTGTCCACCAGCGAGTGTTTCCCTACACTGTAGAACAGACAGCACCTCCTGCGTTCAGGTATCACTTGAGGCTAATTACAGGCATTCATATAAATACCCTGCTGATGATTGCGCTCATGTGCCCTGATCCATACCTGTGACCTGTGAACCAGATTCTGCAACTGGAAAACTGCGTACCTGATCTTGTTACCCTGTGCATCTGATCTTGATCCTGTCCCTCCTGTTACCTTCCATCCCTGTTCTGTAGCCTTATCCCTTTACACCTTCCCCCATCTGCTGATTCCCTGTGTATGACCCTGGCCTGCCTTATGTTTGTGATTTTGGATCTGCCCTTGTTTATCTGCTGATCTCATGTGAATGACCCTGGCCTGGCTAGATTTAAGATTGCTGTACTTCCCTTATATTGTATATAGTTATTGTTGTTTGTGGTTCACTATTTGGTTGGTTGTTCACTCTTTATATTGGAGGTGTTTATATATTGTTATCACTTATCCTTAAATTAAATTAATTATTCACTTTCATGTGTTTTTGGTTCTCTCTGTGCAATCCACACAGTCTGGTCATACCAATTCATGACAAGCACATTAGGACCCTTGAGTGGCCTAGCCAGTCTCCAGACCTTAATCCCATAGAAAATATGTGGAGGGAGCTGAAGGTTCAAGTTACCAACGTCAGCCTCAAAACCTTAATGACTTGGACAGGGAGTGAAAATAGGAATCCCTCCTGGGCTGTGTGCAAACCTGGTGACCAACTACAAAAAAACGCCTGGCCTCTGTGATTGCCAACAAGGGTTTTGCCATCAAGTATTAAGTCATGTTTTGAGAAGGGTCGAATACTTATTTCACTCATTAAAATGCAAATCAATTTAAAACATTTTTGAAATGTGTTTTTCTGGATTTTTTTGCTGTTATTCTGTCATGGGTAAAATAAGCCTAGTATGAAAATCAAAGGTTCACTGCTCACAGGTGAGTTGTTACGTCCATTCAGTAATTCAAGTGATACGATGCAGACGGTGCAGTGTACACCCTGCCACTGCTTACAGGAAAACATACAAAAAAATAAATAGGATGGTTGCACTCCCACACGATGCAATTCGGCTTTATTGAAATATACAAATGTCCATAAAAACAATTCAGCACAGACAAGCAGGAGGATGACAAAAGGTTGATGCATTTAATCTATGCTTTATCTGTGGTTTTGATAAAGCACGGATTCCATGTCAACCTTGTCATCCCCCTGCCTGTCTGTGCTGAGTTGTTTTTATGGACATTTGTATATTTCAATAAAGCCAAATTGCATCGTGTGGGAGTCCGATTTCTTTGTTCGTGAAATAAACCTACCATTAAAATTATAGACTGATAATTTCTTTGTCAGTGGGCAAATGTACAAAATCAGCAGGGGATCAAATACTTTTTCCCTCACTGTATGTACTGAGTGGCTGGCCTCCACTCACATTATTTAACCACAGGAAAAAGCGGAGTTTGAACATGCACTAATTTCTCTATTCCAACCATGTTCATACTGGGCCTTTCAAATGCAGAATAAACACGAACAATAACTGCTGTTGCAGAATAAAAAAGTGAAGTTTAATTTATTTTTACTTCCTAAAGTTTGCTTTTGGATCCTAGCCCCTCTCTAATGCCAGAACGCTTTATTAAAACATAAGAAGCTTGCAGAAAACATCCAAGCCTAGCTATTTTGTTCCCCTGCAAACAACATACATCCAAAGCCCACAGTGCCTTGTTCATTCACTTAAGGCCATAATCATTCTCTTTCAATTCAGTTCCCCATGATACAATGCGCAACAACTCAAATATGGTCCCCTGTTATATTCTCAAAGACAAAACTTGCTTTTCAACTGATATGAATAAAACGTTCTCCTTACTGTCTTGATGTAAAGAAAAATTAATGATCATCACGTTCATGGTGTTTTTCCAGAATGGTGTCACGTATTTAGACTTTTGCATTATGGCTCGTTTTCCAGCAGTGTCAGATACCTAATGAGTTGCTTAAATCTCTCTACATTTGTTCAGCCTTCATCAGTTCTGTGGTTCCAATTGTTGTGGGATTAAAGGAAATATGTTTTTTTTCCACCTGTAATTGATTGGTTTTTACGCAGCTATCATTTGTGCCCTATGCCATGCAGTAGTATTTGTAAGCCGCAAGTGCTCTCTTATGGGAAAGGCTGTTGTTGGGAGCTGGTAATTAAGACAGCAGTGAAGCATTTGGGAAGTGAATAGCTGAAGGTATTATCCCCCCAGGATTCTACATTTTAAGGGCTTTTTGGCTTGTCGCCATCATCTGTTTCTTCAAGCAGGTCATTAAGCTTATAAGTTTTATGTTGGGTATCGCTAATGTTGTACAACCTCATCTTGCTGTTTACAGACTCATGCTGTCTTTTATCAGGCTGCTAAAAGAAAGGGATAGCTAGTCCACTAAATGGACTTCAAACAGTGTGAGCATCTTTAGGAAGCAAATATAGTAAGAGTTGGCACGGATTATGAGTGGGGAAGCAAATTAATAGACCCAGATTTGAAAAACAACAATAGAACTGCAACAGAAAAATATGTTAGAATTATTTCTTAGAGCTAAAAGGCCTCAGATGTTATCAGTTCTCTTCCAACAGGAATGGTAAACAATTCAAACAATGTTCACAGTTTAGCAGCTTATAATAGAGATTACCATGGATATGTTTTTCACTGTGCATTGAAATAAAAAAAAAAAAAAAAAATTCCAAGGAATTACAGGGTGTAGAGACAGCTTCTGGCTGGTTCAAAGCATTGAAGGATCTACAATGTAATCTGCTGGATCTCAATATTAATTGTTTTTAAAGGGTTGGACAATGTCAAATAAGCATGTCATCATCCAGCTACTGTTAAAGCACAGAGGAAAGGACTTTTGGTCTGTAGCTGAGTTTCTCAAACTTTTTTGTCTTGCGGCACACCAAAAAGATCTAAAAATGTTCACGGCACACCTGAAAAGATTTAACAATTTTTGTGGTTAAGAACGTATTTATTTTTACATATATATATATTTAATATTTAATATTTAATTTAATATTTAATTTTAAATTTTATGTGAAGGATGTGCCTGCTTTCAAGAGCAAATCAGAATGAAGTCATTGTAATCTTCCTTGTACTTTTTTCGCTTCCTTCCTTGCTTTTCATTTAACAAGTTCCAGACATGATTAAGTATTTCTCCATCGCTAAACAATGAACAAACTTTATTTATAAGCATCAAAGTTGGAACGGAACGGTCTCTATTATTATCATTTAATTAGAGAGATCGGGTTCTCCCAAGATCTCACACAGGTCTCGTGTTAAGAAAGGAACCAATGAACATCAGACTGATAGATATTGCATTTTTATATGTTACTTTTTTAACTTTTGCGACATTGATTTACCATTACATTTTTCGATATGTTGAAGGTTTCAAAACGCTAGCAATTTAAAATATTTTCAAAACTCCCACGGCATACCTGCAAATCTGACATAGCACACTAGTGTGCCACAGAAAACAGTTTGAGAATCATTGGTCTTTAAAGATGAGCTAACTGAACTACTTCCAGACCGCTGCATGCCGATATACGTCCTCACTTTGAAGAGGAATATTGTTGTTATGACAGCAGCTAGCTGCCATAACCCTAGTATCCTCTTCTTCAGTGGGCGGTCCGGCTTCCGATAATAGGGGTCTCTGCGGCAGATTCACTGCAAGATCACTTTTATCAGCAGCGGGAGAGGGTCCCCCTCCCGCTACGCTACGGGGCCCCCTGTCGCTTACGGGAGCCATCAGTAGCTGCAGAGGTGATCGGATGCTTCTCCTTCCTGGGTATTGAGACGATTGAGGTGAAGATGGCCCCCAGCCGTCTCTATACGATTGCAGGGCGGAAGCGACTTCAAAACATCGCTCCCCGGACTGGTACCTTAAAAGAGAACTTACAAACTGTTTGGGTATAGTCTAAGGATACCCAGCAGGGCAACCAGAGAGCGACCCCCTTGAGAGGTAATCACACCACCACGACTAGTTTATTACATAGCTTTAGTCATAAGTGAGATGAAACGTTGCTTCCGCTCCTATATGAATTATCTTTCGTTGGCATGATAACATGATGTAGTGATATATCAATGTTTGACTTGTTATCCTTCGTCTTCTATATTTGACATGTACGTGTTTATAGTAAAAATCTGAATAAACATTTTTTCAAAAAAAAAAAAAACGTCACTTCCACCCATAGCTCTTAAAGGGCCTTTTTTTTTTTCAAATGAATTATTATTTTTTTATTGCATTTTAGTGTAAATATGAGATCTGAGGTCTTTTTGACCCCAGATCTCATATTTAAGAGGTCTTGTCATTCTTTTTTTCTAATACATGGGATGTTTACATTCCCGGTAATAGGAATAAAAGTGAAACATTTTTGTTTCTAAAAGAACAGTGTAAAAAAAATAAAAATAAGAGGTAAAATAAGTAAGAAAAAAAATGTAAATGCGCCCCATCCTGCCGAGCTCACGTGCAGAAGCGAATGCATACGAGAGTAGTGCCCGCATATGAAAATGGTGTTGAAACCCCACACGTGAGGTATCACAGAGATCGGTAGAGCGAGAGCAATAATTATAGCCCTAGACCTCCTCTGTAACTCAAAATATGCAACAAGTAGAATTTTTTAAACGTGTGGAGATTTTTAAGGGTAAACGTTTGTTGCCATTCCACGAGCAGGTGAAATTTTGAAGCATGACATGTTGGGTATCATTTTACTTGGCGTAACATTATCCTTCCCAGTATAAAACAATTACTGTTGTCTTAATTTTTAATTAAAAAAAGTGTAATTTTTCCAAAAAAAAGTGTGCTTGTAAGACCGCTCCGCAAATATGGTGTGACAGAACGTATTGCAACCACCGCCATTTTATTCTCTAGGGTGTTAGAAAAAAATGTATAATGTTTGGGGATTCTAAGTCATTTTCTAGCAAAAAAAAATTGTTTTTAACTTGTAAATAACCGATCTCAGAAAAAGGCTTGGGGCTTAAGTGGTAAAATCTGCTTTACCTTCAATTTTCAGATTTATGTGTCATGATTAAGTCACTTTTTGCTATAATCTATGAGCTGAGACAAACAAATAAAACTACTTTCAAACAGAAAAATCCACTTTAGCTCATTTGTGAACATGTCTCTAGTGGTGTGGAAAGATCTGCATTGACATGACAAAAAAAATATGAAGCTTAAAGTAAATGTAAACCCTAACTGAATGGTATTTTATTTTCTAAAGCAAAATGTACCGTATATGATTGCAGATTTTAAAAATAAAATACAGTGTTTAAATTTTTCATCATTTGCGGCATCTTTGGGTGCTGTTGATCTTCTGATGCGTCTTTGCAGTTTCTTCCTGTCTACATGCATTCTCTCCAATGATGGCTTCTGGAAAGTGCAAAATGGGGGATTATGACTGTGCAATGTATGTTGAAATGCCCCTTTGTATTCACAATCAGAAACCTGTCTGACAGGGTGACAACACAAGAGCACAACTGGAAAACAGGGAATGAGCATTATTGACCTATAACTGGAAGCAGCTGAAAACAATTACCTTTTTGGTAGGATCACCAGGTATTATTTTATTAAAAGCTGTACATTTTAAAATATAGGAATTGACGTTAGAATGACATTAAAAAGTTTAAACATCTCCAACAACTGCCCTAGCGAATACACTTCCTAAACTCAGAGAAAACCTGAGAGAACTTCTAATACAACAATATGACAAACAGTGTAGGTAAATACCTGGCCAATAGAATCAAGGCAGCATGCACAAAAACTAGAATAGCACATCTGATACATACCACCCTACGCCACAAAATCACCAACCCGCAAGATATAGCAAACCGGTTTGCCGAATAATACGGACTACTGTACAACGTACACACAGACACCTCAACCCCACAACCAAACGCAGATTACATACAACAATTACTAAAGAGAATAAAACTCCCATTACTGTCAGAAGATCAGCTTAGAGAATTAAATTCCCCATTCACCACCCAAGAAATTTAAGCAATCAAAACAACACTATCGAACGGTAAATCACCGGGACCGGATGGTTTTGCAAATGAATACTACAACACATTCAAAGACATTCTCACTCCACACATGCAATCAATCTTCACAAGAGCAGCAGAATCTTCTACCTTCCCCCCGGAGATGCTGATAGCCCACATAGTCACTTTACCTAATCCCAGGAAAGACCCAACCATTCCAGCCAACTTGAGACCAATAACCCTTCTGAACTCAGATATCAAAATATATGCAAAACTACTGGTCAAACGATTAACAGATATCATTCCCTATATAATTCAGTGTAATCAGATGGGATTCGTGAGGGGGAGACAAACCGCAGATGCTACCAGAATTCAGCTTCAAAGGTCTAATACTCATTGAAATATTGGCTCTATATTCCTGCCTATCATCACAAGTGTATACCTCGAGTCTCTTATCCACACCCTTTAACATATCAACGGATCGCCAGGGATGTCCCCTCTCCCCTACAATATTCACTTTTAATATTAGAACCCCTAGCTGAATCAATCAGAACACATGCCCCAATGACGGGTTTCCAGTTCAGCTCCAATAAGCACATCATAAATTTATATGCGGATGATGTAATCTCCTGCTAACAAACCCACTAACCTCCCTCGTGTAAGCCCTTAAAATGCTGACGGACTCACCAAATCCCTAATCCTAGACATGGGAGTCCCACAAACCACAAAAAACTCCTTAAAATACATTTTCCTTTACACGTGGAGTAAAAAGGGTATCTTGTGCCTATGAATCACCCTGACTCACACAACCTCATCTCTAGCAGAAGCCAATCTTAAACCATTTATGGCCAAACTGGAACAACAACTGAATGATATCTCAAGAATAGAACTACCCTGGTTAGGCAAAATAGCAGCATTCAAAATGTCCATCTTACCACAAATTCTTTGCATTTTCCGTTGTTTACCAATTCTCATACCCCCCAATACATCCGCACCATGACCAGTGTTATATGGAAATTCATATGGGGAGGACTAATGCCACGTACACACGTAGCCGACTATCCGACGGACTTAGTCTGGCGGACTTCCCGCCAGACTGTCTGTCGGACTTTCGGAACTAGCTACTTGCCCACACACGGCACTTTTTCAGCGGACTAATGCGGCGTACTAAGTCCGCCGTACTATCCGCCGTACTTTTGAAATGAACGGACTCGCCCACACACGCGGAGGAAAGTCCACTCATTTCGAGCGCGTCTCCAGGTAGGTGGGGCCCGCGAAGGAGACGTCGCTGGCCCCGCCACCTGGTATGGACGTAAAGGGGAACCCCAACGCCGAAAAAAATCGGCGTGGGGGTTCCCCCAGGTCCACATCAGACCCTTGTCCGAGCACACTACCCGGCCGGCCAGGAAAGGGGGGGACGGGCGAGCGCCCCCTCTCTGAGCCGTACCAGGCCGCGTGCCCTCAACATGGGGGGTGCCTTGGGGAAGGGGGGGCCGCGCGCCCCCCCACCCCAAAGCACCTTGTCCCCATGTTGATGAGGACAAGGGCCTCTTCCTGACAACCCTGGCCATTGGTTGTCGGGGTCTGCGGGCGGGGGGCTTATCGGAATCCGGGACCCCACCTGTAAAATAAAGTACAAAAAAACACAACACACAAGATTAAATCGTTTATTGCACAGCTCCGGGGGTCTTCCGTCTTCGGGGGACTTCTCGCCGGACTCCTCCGCTATCTTCTTCTAGCTCTTTTGCTAGCAGAGGAGCCCGGCTTTCTTCCTCGCCATGGCCTCTTCTTCCGACTTCGGGGGTCTTGTCCCCCTCTTCGGTTTTTCTTATAGCTCTTTTACAGGCGGTGGCCCGGTCTTCTGTCGCCGCCGCCGCCGCCGCCGCCGCCTTCTGTTCTTCTGTTCTTCTCTTCAGATGTTGCCTCGTCGCTCGCTCCGCTCACAATGACGGGGACCGTGCGTGCTGCGACTTATATAGGGACATCACCGGATGATGTCCCCGCCCATTATGGTGTCACAGACCCAGAGGATGCTGGGACTGTGACATCATAATAAACGGGGACATCATCCGGTGATGTCCCTATATAAGTCGCCACGCGACGCGCCGGAGCCACTGTGAGTGAAGGGAGCGTCGAGTCAAGATCCGAAGAGAAGAAGAGAACAGAACAGAAGGCGGTGGCGGCAGCGACGACAGCGACGACAGCGGCGACAGAAGACCGGGCCACTGCCTGTAAAAGAGCTATAAGAAGGCGCGGTGGCAGAAGAACCGAAGAGGGGGACAAGACCCCCGAAGTCGGAAGAAGGGCGGCGGCGAGGAAGAAAGCCGGGCTCCTCCGCTAGCAAAAGAGCTAGAAGAAGATAGCGGAGGAGTCCGGCGAGAAGACCCCCCGAAGACGGAAGACCCCCGGAGCTGTGCAATAAACTATTTTTACCCTGTGTTGTGTTTTTTTTTGTACTTTTTTCACAGGTGAATGGGTAGGGGTACATTGTACCCCATACTCATTCACATAGGGTGGGGGGCCGGTATCCAGGGGCCCCCTTATTAAAGGGGGCTCCCGAATTCCGATAAGCCCCTCACCCGCAGACCCCGACAACCAACGGCCAGGGTTGTCGGGAAGAGGCCCTTGTCCTCATCAACATGGGGACAAGGTGCTTTGGGGTGGGGGGGCAGTGTGGCCCCCCTTCCCCAAGGCACCCCCCATGTTGAGGGCATGTGGCCTGGTACAGCTCAGGAGGGGGGGCGCTCGCTCGCCCCCCTTTCCTGGCCGTCCGGGTAGCGTGCACAGACAAGGGTCTGATGTGGACCTGGGGGGAACCCCCACACCGATTTTTTTCAGCGTTGGGGTTCCCCTTTAAGTCCATACCAGGTGGGCGGGGCCCGCCAAGCAGAAGTCGCTGGCCCCGTCTACCTGGAGACCCGCTCGAAATGAGCGGACTTTTTTCCGGGCGGGAAAAGTCTGTTCATTTCAAAAGTACAGCGGACTGGCATACACACGGCCGGATTGTCCGCCGAAATGCAAGTCCGGCGGGAAGATTGGAGTGCAAAACTACTTTCTAAGTCCGCCGTACTTTCGGGTCAAAAAAGTATGCCTGAGGCTACACACGGGGGGATTGTCCGGCGGACTTGAGTTTGCCGGACTTTTCCACCCGATTGTTTGATCGTGTGTACGCGGCATTACATACATCCAAGACTATTTATGGGCAATGAGATTAGACCAACTTAAACACTGGTTCCACAGCACAGACAGCCACTATGGGTAGAAATAGAAAAAACACTGACCCCCGACAAACAACCCAACAACATTCCTCCTGGGTGACATATGGGAACCCTGGGAAACCGGGGGTTTACCCCCTCCCATACAAGTGTCCATACAGGCATGGAGATTCTTCCTAAGACACACATTCGTCCAAACTGACACACATGAGGTAGAATACAAATTCCCAATCAGCCTCCTAGAAGCAAAAATTCCTATGCTATCAATCTCAAAACTCAGCATGTTTAGCATAAGGCACATGCAAGACCTAATCTGAGGACATAAGCCAAATGCTGCAGAACAAATAATGACTGAATACAGATTATGGCGCTAAAGGAATATCACTATTCTACAACCTCATCCACAACAAACAGACTAGCCAGTGTTGCCAACCTAATTTACTGACACAACACCCAAAATTTACTGGCACAGCCAATTTTTACTGGCATTTCTAAAAGTTACAATATTACAGTTTTAAGTACAAATTTCACGATTTAGGCTACAAGCAAGTACAATATGTAATTAGCAATGTGATTTAATGTAGATAATAAGGCAAAAAACGAATTTCTTATTTTATTTTTGATATAGTAAGTAAGTAAGTAGCTCAGGGACAGGACTCAGGAGGGCAAGAAATTAGAATGGGCGACACACACGTGAAATTGACTCTCATGGTGATACTGACAGCAGTGTGCAGCAGTACAGATTACCGACACGATACGTCCCCTCCTGAGTCACAGTGACAGTCTCCCTCCAAGCCAGGTGGTCCCTTCAGTCCAAACAGCACTGATGGTCCCGCTCCTGGCCTGCCTCGCTACCATCCCGCAGACCCACACACGAGGCTCTGGGTGCTCTGCTTGGCTCCCTTGTACGATGACATCACAGGACATGCTCAGGCACCGCCTCCACCAGAGCTGCCCGAACACACTGTAGCAGGCACTCGTATGGTCTCAGCTGGCTCCAGGCTGAGCATCACAGCCTTATTTTTTACTGGCAACCTTTTTTTTACTGGCATTTACTGGCAGGAGAAAATTGCCTGTTTTTTACTGGCTGCCAGTAAAAATACTGACAGTTGGTAACACTGACAGCTGCTAATAGGAAATAGGAAATTGCTCCAGCTACTACATTCTCAGATGAGCAGTGGCAACACACATTCAGGATAGTTCACAAAGCATCCTATTGTGTAAATCGCTAGGAAATGATGTTCAAAATAAACAATAGATGGCACTACACTCCATATAGACTTGCCACAATCTTCCCAGACACATCCCCATTATGCTGGAGGAAATGTGGATAAATTGGAAATCTGCTACATACAATATGGGAATGACCAAGCATAACAAGCTTTTGGAACAAAACATTCCAGATGTTATCATCAATCACAGGAATCTTAACACCTCAAAACGCAGCACTAGCAATCCTTCATATAGGAATAGAAACATTCCCTCCCGAATACAGACCAGTCATCACCCACATATTTCTGGCAACCCATACTAATACTCCCCAATTGGAAAGATACAATAGCTATCAATCTATCTGACGTGATAAAACTAGTCAACAGAAACCACACCTTTGAACACCTTCTGGCTATTAACTCTCTAACATGTAATAAATTTGATAGTAACTGGAAGATATGGACCGAACAATGCAAAGATTTATAATACCCTCTGTCAACTAACTTGTTTTACTTGAATACTGCTGCTTTACCTACATTTACTGTTATACTTATACAGTCACATGCTAACATATCGTAATATACCATTGCGTATTGTATGTATCTAACTGTTTGAATGTTAATATTCTGAAAAATTCAATAAAAATTATTGAAGGAAAAAAAATGTGAGGGGTGTGAGCTACTGTATTTACACACACGCAAACACACATTTGCTATTTACTCTATTTTGGAATTTAGCATTATTAAGAATTACCTTTTTATGTCAATCTGTGGATGCTGACATTTTCAAAGATTCTTAATAAATAAAATGTAATTTCCTTGCAATATGGCAAACTGGGTGTTATGTACAAAATGGTCTTATTTGCTGCTTTGTGTGACTAGGTCATTGCTCTTCCATTAGTCTGTATAGAAATTAAAGTCACAATGTAGGCATCCCCTGCAATGGGAGTTCAATGTTGGTGAGATGATATTTCTTAATCTATCTTACATATAGGGCTTTTACTAACAAAGCTTGTTTTATACTTACAAGCAAAAACCTTCTTTCTGCAATTGAGGGCCTGTTCACACTAGTCAGACTTGCAGAGCACAAGTTGCATGATGTGTTAAAATCAATGGTTCTCTGAGAACCATCTTAACTGGTCTGACTTGTGTTGGTCCAACTTTGAAAATGCTTCTTGCACTACTTTTGTCTGACTTGAGCAGGAATTCAGCCCATTGATTTGGATATCAGAATCATCATCTTAACTGATTAGACTTTTGGTATGTGACTTGTGCTCTGAGGATCTTAAGGGGGAACTCCATGCCAAAATGTAAAAAACAAAAAAGAAAAAAAAACACGTGAGGTCCCCCCCCCCCAGGACCACACCAGACCCTTCCGTGGGAAGCCCACCCCAAAACCCCCCCAAGAAATGACTTGAGGTCCCCTCCAAAATCCATACCAGACCATTATCTGAGCATGCAGCACGGCAGGTCAGGAAAGGGGGGGCAAGTGAGAGCCACCCCTCCTGAACCACACCAGGTCACATGCCCTCAACATGGGGGGTGCATTGGGGCAGGGGGGGGTCATGTGTTCTTTCTGCTTTCTTGTCTGTCACTTACCAAGTCCTCTACCGATGCTGGCTCCTGCCATTGTGTTTTCTGCCATGTCTGCCTGTGCTAATATAGCAATGGGGCATGACGTGGGAGAAGACAGCAGTCGGTGAGAGAAGACCAGATGAAGAACACATCACCAGAGGGAGAAGACAGCAGTGAAGGGAGAAGACCAGAGGAAGAACACATCTGTGTCGGAACTGGAGCAAGAAGACACGTTGGAGCTACGACGGGGGACATTCTTTATTTTTTATAAAGGATTTGTCAACTTGTTAAAGGTGGCTTCCAGATTCCAATTAGCCCCCTCCCCAGACCCCCACAACCACCGCCCAGGGTGGCCCTAGTCCCAATCAACATGGGGACAAGGTGCTTTGGGGTGGGGGCAGAGCCTTCTTCACCCCAAAACACCCCTCCATAATGAAGGCTTGTGGCCTGATATGGTCCATGAGCGGGGGACACTCATTTGTCTATCTCCTTTCCTGACCCGCTGATCTGCATGCTCAGATAAGGGTTTAGTATGGCATTTGGATGGAGGACCCATGCTGTTTTTTGGGGTTTTTTTGGTACAAGGTTTTCTCCCAAAATCCATACTGAACCAAAGGGTCTGGTGTGGTTTTGGGGGGGACCCCATGCTATTTTTTTTTTATTTTGCTGTGGAGTTCCCCCTGAAGATTCATACCAGACTCAAAGCGCCTGGTATGGTCGGATCAAAGTAGGATCCTTTTCATTGAAGTCATGACATGAAGTCACAGGGCAAAGTTGGATCAGAAGTCGTCCGACTTCCATGTCGGAGCAGTGTGAACATAGCCTTACTTGTGTCCAAAAAAGATCTGCCGTTCAGGAGTGAGCAAGGTATCTCAATAATACAAAACTCCTAAACCAGGAGATACTTGTAGTTTTCTTTTTAGCTTAGTACATACATATGGCAAAAGGATTTTTTCCATATGTCTGTACTGAGTTAAAAAGAAATTTGCAGGTGTCACATAATTTAAGAGTTTTGTGTTATTAAGATACTGGCTAAGGGAAATCTATGCCTGAAGAGAAGCAAACATTGCAGATTTTCTTTTACAACACTGTGATTACTGTGGTGGAATGAAGACTAGCCCTCTTGTTTAGTAATGTCATACTCACCTGCTTTCCAATCCAATGTTGGGTCTCTGCACCTGCTTGCAGGTGGCAGCTTCCCAATTCTTCCACCACCACCGATGCACCAATCAGAGCTTAGCTGTGTCCTTAAAGGGATAGAATGTGCATTGCCCAGCATGTCCACACACTAGGAGCTAAACTTCCCTGTGTCTCCTGGCAACTCTAGAATTCCACAGTGATCTCCAGTGTCTCCTGTACCTGTACCTGTACACTCTAGCTTGCATCAAGTGTCCCTGTGTGACTCCATGCACTGCAGCCAGCCATACCCCTGAGCAACCCAATGCTGCTAAAACTCTCATCCCTGTCGCTCGGTGTCCTTAGCACCCTTATATTGCAAGAGACTTTCTCCAGCCTATCTTTGCACTGTCCTCTGTAGCTACTTGCTCGATGAATTAGAGGTCTGCAACCTGGGAGCCATCAACATCTAAACCAATACCCCATTTGGAGTTCTCTGGTAAATACCAGGCAGCTCCTTAAATCCATTTGCCTCAGCCCTTCTAAGAGCTCTCATCTCCACTAAACAAGCAGGCACTCTGAGTGCCTCCCCAGTATCTACTGTCTCTACAGGAATTCAAAAAGTACTCTGTGTCTTTTCCATGGCCTACGCAACCACTCAACCCCAGCTGCTACAAAGTCCTGTCAGCCAGTACCTGGTGGAAAAGGTATGACATCTTGACAAGTAATGCATTTAAAGAAGGACATGAAAGAGTAGCATTTTTTCTGAGAAGAAAGTAATATGCACCTGCAGAAAAAATTTATACTAAGAGACTTTAAATGTATATAGAAAGCAAGGGAGTTGTGGGAATTTAAATGAGGTGCATGATAACATACACCTCCATCCCTAAATCAGAAATAAGAAAGGGGTTTTTGGGACTTTGAGTGAGGCACAAGACACGTGGTAGGAGAAATTGTAAAATTCATTAATTTGCATATAAACAAAGCGTTGAACATTAGTATTTTTATCTATATACACAAGGTGATGGCATACAAAAAAGAAGAATTCATGAATGTACATGAATGCATCTGAAATCCCATAGTATCCCATGGAAATAACTAGTATAAAAAAGCCAAAGCTTATTGAGTAATGGATACAAATGGGGTATGGGGATGCAAATAAATCACAGTTGAGCTCAAGCTTTGGGGTGGGAACATGATGACATTGATAGGCTTGACGTGTTTCGTAGCCAGTTGCCACTCATCAGGAGAAAACGCATAGCGTATCTGAAAAAAATGAAAAAAGGTACCAAATGGGATCTAATGTTTTGCCCAGATAGTGAAAAAGAAGGTAGGGTCAAGGGGAAACAAGATGTGTATCTCCCTGGAATACTTACATATAAATAGTTCTAAATAAGAAGTGTTGCAAGTCAGGAAAGTCTATCCCGTGAGCTGAGGGAATGGACCCAAGGAAGAAGAGAGCGCACCGACATACCCCAGGAGCACCCATATTTGAATTTATGTCTGTAGAGTAAATTATATTGGACCAATATGTGTGTATAGTACCAGTATATATATATATATATATATTGTACAGGACGCCAAGGTTGGGTCCTGGACGGGTACTATGTGGCGCCTATATTCGGGATGTGGTCCCTTTAAGGGAATCATGGTAGGCCTCAGGGGGTCACCCAAAAATGGGTGACAGATTCCGGGTGTAGTTTTCGGGAGATGACTGATTCGCGGTCCTCTCTATATTTTAAGAGAGGTAGTTGGGACCCGGAATTTGGGAGGCTCTAAAGTGACATTTGGGTGGGAAAGAGCCTCCCTCCCTGACCACAGGGGGTTAACGGTCTCCAGGAAGACTGACAGCCTATAAGACAGGAAGTAGACAGAGAGATGGTGGTGAGGAGGAGAAGGAGATGAACACCTGTCTGAGGAGCTGTCTGGCTGTGTTGTTATATTTGCTATTTGCTATTTGCTATTTGCTGTTTGCTGTTTTGGAGGCTGCAAAAAGATCTCTACAAGGACTCTTTTTCGTGAAGACCTATCTACAGAACTGTAGGTGCTTTTCTTTTTGTATTATTTTGTGCTGAAGATAAGCGGACTTTAATTTACAGTTTTTACATGCTGAAGAAAAGCTTTATTTTTGATTTAATTATAAATAAATATATTTTGGTTTCACCTGACAACGGTTTATGCACTTAATACCGCGGAGCTAGTATCCCCAAATTTCACAACTGGTGTTTTGGATGCTGGCAAAAGTGCATTTGCAGCCGCAAAAAACGTTTAAAAATTGACATTTAAAAGAGACTGTGTACAAATTGCATGTCTTGGGTGAAGCCAGCCCAGACGCTGCAAGCGGCAGGCAAAGACATGGAGGAGGTCATCAGGGCTTTGACACAAGCCACCGTGACCCAGCAGCAAGCTTCAGCAGATGCAAACCGTCGCCATGAGGAAGCGATGGCTCAGCAGCATCAGGCCCTGGCACAGGCCATAGCTGCACAACAGGAAAGCACACGGCTGCTAGCCACCCAGTTTACTGCTCAGCAGGAGTCCACTCAAGCACAGGTGGCTGCCTTGCAGGAGACAGTACAGCGGCTAGCTCAGGGACGTGAACAAGTGGCTGTTGCCGCTGGCAACCAGGGGTCTGTGAGGGCCAGCCATTTTTTACAAAAATTAACGCCCAGCGATGATGTAGAGGCCTTTCTCACCACCTTTGAGAGGATAGCGGAGAGAGAGGGATGGCCCCGTGACCAATGGGCCGGCATTATCTCCCCTTTCCTCACCGGTGACCCGCAAAAGGCCTATTTTGACCTCCCAGCAGAACATATCAGCGACTATGAGCGTCTGAAAGCAGAGATCCTGCCCCACCTAGGAGTGACCACAGCTGTCCGGGCTCAGAGGGTGCATCGCTGGCGGTACAAGCCTGACCGACCACCCAGGTCGCAAATGCATGAACTGGTTCAGCTGGTTAAAAAATGGCTGCAGCCAGAAAAACTGTCAGGCCCACAGATGGTGGAACGAATAGTGATGGACTGGTACCTGCCGTCCCTGCCAGATGACCTACAGCGATGGGTAAGCCATGGAGACCCCGCAACCGCTGACCAGCTGGTGGAGTTGGTGGAAAGGTACACCGTGGTGGAGGACCTGCTTGGGCCTGCCAGGCGCAGGGAACCCACACCAAGGGCAACCAGACCTGCCATAGCGCCTAGGAGAGAAGCCCTGCCAGACGCTGGGATCCGCTGAACCGCATCATCTGCTACAGAACCTCGAAGGGTGGTTCCTGTCCCAAGAACAGGAGACCTACAGTGTTGGCGATGTTGGTCCTGGGGACATACCCGGACGCAATGCCCACTAAAGGAGGAGCCTATGGACTGCGGAATTGGTCGGAGAAGCTCCTTCTACGTGCAAAGAGTCTGCACCACTCACCTGGATCCAATCGCAGGACAGTTCGAGTGTGACGTGTGGGTGAACCACCTTCCTGCCAGGGCACTACTGGACTCTGGTAGCATGGTAACATTGGTACATACCAGGGTGATTGGGAGACTTGGCCCTGTAAGGAAAACTCTACGGGTAGTGTGCATCCATGGGGACACCAAGGAATACCCCATGGTTTCAGTGACTGTGTCCTATGGCCATATCTCAGTGACCCAAGAGGTCGGGGTAGTGAGAAGTCTAATACATGACATTATAGTGGGGCGGGACTGTCCACTATTTTTCGAACTGTGGAGCCAGGTACAGATGGGGCTGCCAGGACAGCCAGGAAAGTCTGAGGAACATGGGCCTGAAACCCCCACAACCCACCCCACTGATACAGAGATACCCATTATTGATAAAGATACTGTAGAGAATATTAAGTTGAAGGATGTGTCGGTTTCAGATTGCAAAACCGAGTTAAACTCTGAGGGGGGGGGGAGTCTTCCCATTACAGGTTATGCTGGGGGAGGATGATGAGGAGCTCTCCCCATTGCAGTCTCCGGTTGAGGAAAGTGAAGGGGAAACATCCTCAAGGCCAGTACACCCAGATCTAGATGTACCCAGGGGTGCGTTTGGCACCGCCCAGCTGCGGGATCCTACCTTGGTCAATGCCCGAGAGCAGGTTTCTGTTGTGGATGGGGTCTCACAAATGCCAGGAGCAGATCAGAGGTTTCCTCATTTTGCCTTAAAGGGGGACTTGCTTTATCGAGTGGCTGAAAGCCGTGGGGAAACTATAGAGCAGTTGCTGGTACCCCAACCGTATAGGCGGATGCTACTCGATCTAGCCCACAACGACGCACTGGGAGGACACTTGGGGGCAGAGAAAACAGAGGCCAGGATAACTGACCGGTTTTACTGGCCAGGGGTGAAAGTTAAGGTTAAAAGATATTGTGCATCTTGTCCCGTTTGCCAGTTAGCTGCCCCAGTGCCCCACTATAGAAGCCCTCTGGTACCCTTGCCAATTATTGAGGTTCCATTCGAGAGGATCACTATGGATCTCGTGGGACCCCTGGTAAAATCGGCAAGAGGGCACCAGTATATATTAGTCATCCTAGACTATGCAACCAGGTACCCAGAAGCAGTTCCTTTGAGGAAAACTTCCTCTAAAGCCATTGCCCGAGAACTATTTCAAATGTTTTCGCGAACTGGTTTTCCCAAAGAGATATTAACGGACCAGGGCACCCCTTTTATGTCAAAGGTGATGGCGGACCTGTGCAAACTGTTCCAAATTAAGCAGTTGCGGACGTCCGTCTATCACCCGCAGACTGATGGCCTAGTGGAGAGGTTTAATAAAACTTTGAAGACCATGCTAAAAAGAGTCGTCCAGAAGGACGGGAAGGATTGGGATATGTTACTCCCTGCACTTTTGTTTGCCATCCGGGAGGTTCCACAAGCATCCACGGGCTTCTCCCCATTTGAGCTAGTGTATGGGCGACGGCCGCGGGGTTTGCTGGATCTGGTAAAGGAAACGTGGGAAAGTGAGTCCTCACCACACAAAACCATAGTGGAGCATATCTCTCAAATGCGGGAGAGGGTGGCTAAGGTGATGCCGCTGGTGAGGGAGCACATGCAGAGGGCTCAGGAAGCCCAAAGAAGGGTGTATAACCGGTCTGCGAAAGTCAGACAGTTTCAAGTAGGAGACCGGGTGGCTGTCCTAATACCCACAGTGGAGAGCAAGTTTTTGGCCAAGTGGCAAGGTCCATTCGAGATAGTGGAAAAAGTGGGGGAGGTAAACTACAAGGTACACCAGCCAGGGAAAAGGAAACCATACCAGATCTACCACGTGAATTTGTTGAAACCCTGGAGAGACAGAGACCAAGTATCCGCGGTGGTAGTGGTACAGTCAGGAGATCATGCAGGGATCGACCTGGTTCAGGTGGCTACTACCTTAACTAGACCCCAAACCCAGCAAGCAAAGGAATTTCTTCAAATAAATAGGGACATGTTTTCAGGGTTGCCAGGGCTCACCAATGTCATCGAGCATGACATTGTAACTGACCCCAAGGTAAAAGTGCGGTTAAAGCCTTACCGTATCCCAGAAGCTCATAGAGTGGCAGTGTCTGAAGAGGTGAAAAGAATGCTCGAGCTTGATGTCATTGAGGAATCGCAGAGCGAGTGGTCGAGTCCAATCGTGTTGGTACCCAAACCCAACGGCACTCTTCGCTTCTGTAATGATTTTAGAAAACTGAATGAAATCTCCAAGTTTGATGCTTATCCCATGCCACGGGTAGATGAGCTCATTGAGAGGTTGGGGCCTGCCAGGTATATTACCACGCTGGACCTCACGAAAGGGTACTGGCAGATTCCCCTGACCAAGGAAGCTAGGGAGAAAACGGCCTTCTCTACCCCGGAAGGCCACTTCCAGTACAAACGAATGCCGTTTGGGTTACACTCTGCCCCTGCTACGTTCCAAAGGGCCATGGACAAAACTTTGCGTCCACATCATCGGTACGCTTCGTTTTATTTGGATGACATCGTCATCTTCAGCCCTGATTGGGAGTCACATCTTCCCCGAGTTCAGGCAGTCGTAGACTCCCTGAGAAGAGCAGGATTCACCATAAACCCAGAAAAATGTGCAGTTGGGGTGGAGGAAGCCAAGTACCTAGGGTACATTGTGGGTAGAGGGTTGGTAAAGCCTCAAATGAGCAAGGTGAAAGCCATACAGGACTGGCCCCGTCCCCTAACCAAGAAGCAGGTCAGAGCGTTTTTGGGCATAGTTGGCTACTACCGGAGGTTTATACCCAACTTTGCCACCATTGCTGCTCCCTTGACTGACCTGACCAAAGGCAGAAAGTCAGTGATGATAAAATGGAATAATGATGCCGAAAAAGCTTTTCAGAAGCTTAAGACGGCGTTGTGCCTGGATCCGGTGCTTGTTGCTCCAGACTTTAATAAGGATTTTGTAGTACAGACAGACGCTTCAAATGAGGGGTTAGGAGGAGTCCTATCACAGGTAATCAACGAGGAAGAGCACCCTGTAGATTTCCTCAGTAGAAAGCTGACGTCAGCGGAGAAAACTACGCGGTGGTAGAGCGGGAGTGTCTTGCCATTAAGTGGGCCTTGGACTCCTTGCGGTATTTCCTCCTAGGCAGAAGGTTTCCCCTGGTATCCGACCACGCCCCGCTGACCTGGATGAGGCAAAATAAACACACGAATGCCAGAGTAACGAGGTGGTTCCTGTCTCTCCAGGAGTTCAATTTTGTGGTGGAGCACAGACCTGGGAGACCACATCAGAATGCTGATGCTCTCTCCCGGGTCCACTGTATGGTATCAAAAGGTGCCTCCAACACCTCCGTGTTGAGGCAGGGGGGGGGGGGGGGATATGTACAGAAAAGCTTTATTTTTGATTTAATTATAAATAAATATATTTTGGTTTCACCTGACAACGGTTTATGCACTTAATCCCACGGAGCTAGTATCCCCAAATTTCACAACTGGTGTTTTGGATGCTGGCAAAAGTGCATTTGCAGCCGCAAAAAACGTTTAAAAACTGACATTTAAAAGAGACTGTGTACAAATTGCATGTCTTGGGTGAAACAAGCCCAGACGCTGCAAGCGGCAGGCAAAGACATGGAGGAGGTCATCAGGGCTTTGACACAAGCCACCGTGACCCAGCAGCAAGCTTCAGCAGATGCAAACCGTCGCCATGAGGAAGCGATGGCTCAGCAGCAGCAGGCCCTAGCACAGGCCATAGCTGCACAACAGGAAAGCACACGGCTGCTAGCCGCCCAGTTTACTGCTCAGCAGGAGTCCACTCAAGCACAGGTGGCTGCCTTGCAGGAGACAGTACAGCGGCTAGCTCAGGGACGTGAACAAGTGGCTGTTGCCGCTGGCAATCAGGTGTCTGTGAGGGCCAGACATTTTTTACAAAAATTAACGCCCAGCGATGATGTAGAGGCCTTTCTCACCACCTTTGAGAGGATAGCGGAGAGAGAGGGATGGCCCCGTGACCAATGGGCCGGCATTATCTCCCCTTTCCTCACCGGTGACCCGCAAAAGGCCTATTTTGACCTCCCAGCAGAACATATCAGCGACTATGAGCGTCTGAAAGCAGAGATCCTGCCCCACCTAGGAGTGACCACAGCTGTCTGGGCTCAGAGGGTGCATCGCTGGCGGTACAAGCCTGACCGACCACCCAGGTCGCAAATGCATGAACTGGTTCAGCTGGTTAAAAAATGGCTGCAGCCAGAAAAACTGTCAGGCCCACAGATGGTGGAACGAATAGTGATGGACTGGTACCTGCGGTCCCTGCCAGATGACCTACAGCGATGGGTAAGCCATGGAGACCCCGCAACCGCTGACCAGCTGGTGGAGTTGGTGGAAAGGTACACCGTGGTGGAGGACCTTCTTGGGCCTGCCAGGTGCAGGGAACCCACACCAAGGGCAACCAGACCTGCCATAGCGCCTAGGAGAGAAGCCCTGCCAGACGCTGGGATCCGCCGAACCGCATCATCTGCTACAGAACCTCGAAGGGTGGTTCCTGTCCCAAGAACAGGAGACCTAAATAAGCAGTGTTGCAAGTCAGGAAAGTCTATCCCGTGAGTTGAGGGAATGGACCCAAGGAAGAAGAGAGCGCACCGACATACCCCAGGAGCACCCATATTTGAATTTATGTCTGTAGAGTAAATTATATTGGACCAATATGTGTGTATAGTACCAGTATATATATATATATATATATATATATATATATATATATATATATATATATATATATAGATATATTGTACAGGACGCCAAGGTTGGGTCCTGGACGGGTAATATGTGGCGCCTATATTCGGGATGTGGTCCATTTAAGGGAATCATGGTAGGCCTCAGGGGGTCACCCAAAAATGGGTGACAGATTCCGGGTGTAGTTTTCGGGAGATGACTGATTCGCGGTCCTCTCTATATTTTAAGAGAGGTAGTTGGGACCCGGAATTTGGGAGGCTCTAAAGTGACATTTGGGTGGGAAAGAGCCTCCCTCCCTGACCACAGGGGGTTAACGGTCTCCAGGAAGACTGACAGTCTATAAGACAGGAAGTAGACAGAGAGATGGTGGTGAGGAGGAGAAGGAGATGAACACCTGTCTGAGGAGCTGTCTGGCTGTGTTGTTATATTTGCTGTTTGCTGTTTTGGAGGCTGCAAAAAGATCTCTGCAAGGACTCTTTTTGGTGAAGACCTATCTACAGAACTGTAGGTGCTTTTCTTTTTGTATTATTTTGTGCTGAAGATAAGCGGACTTTAATTTACAGTTTTTACATGCTGAAGAAAAACTTTATTTTTGATTTAATTATAAATAAATATATTTTGGTTTCACCTGACAGCGGTTTATGCACTTAATCCCGCGGAGCTAGTATCCCCAAATTTCACTATATATATATATATATATATATATATATATATATATATATATACAGTATTCAACTATTCAACAATAAACTAACACCCATTATTGCCTGAAAAAGTGAAAAACGTGGTGGTAGATACAAAAAAAAAAAGAAAAAAAAGTGAAAAATTGCATTAAAATCATCATGTAATACCCCAAAGGGGAAAGGGTGAAGAAAAACAAAGACTGCACATCTCTCTGTATTTGGAGATGAAATATCTTTTCCTCTAGGTGTAAAGGGTTCCCCCTTGTCCTTTATGTTGACCGTAAAGTGATTAACTCAACACTAAGTTCACTACATGGTCCTCTTATATATTTGTACATGTTGATCATATCCCACCTTAATCTCCACTTCTCAAGAGAGAATAAATTCAGTTCCTCTAATCTTTCCTCATAGCTGAGCTCCTCCGTGTCTCTTATCAGTTTGGTTGCCCTTCTCTGCACTTTCTCCAGGTCCCCAGTATCCTTTTTGTGAAACGAAACTGAAAACTTAACTGCATATTCCAGATATGGTCTTACTAATGATTTGTGCAGGGGAAAAATATATTTCTCTCTTGAGTACCTACCTCTCTTAATACAAGAAATAACTTTTCTCACTTTGGAAACCGCAGCTTGGCATTGAATGCTAATATTGAGGTTATGATCTACCAAAACCCCCAGATTCTTCTCCACTATAGATCCCTCCAGTTGTACCCCCCTAGTATGTTTGATGCATGCAAATTCTTAGCCCCCAAGTGAATAACTTTACATTCACCATCATTAGACCTCATCTGCCATGTAGTCACCCAATTAGACAGTGCATTGAGGTTGGCTTGTAAATTGGAGACACCCTGTAAGTACGTTATTCCACTGCATAGCTTGGTGTCATCTGCAAAGACAGAAATGGTACTTCTAATCCCAGACCCTATATCATTTATAAAGGTATTCAAAAGTAAGGGTCCCAGCAATGAACCTTGGGGCACGCCACTGATAACCTTAGACCATTCAGAGTATGAATCATTAACCAATACTCTCTAAATTCTGTCTTTTAGCTAGTTTTCTATCCATTTAGGAACTGATATTTCCAAGCCTGTAGACTTTACCTCATGCATTAGCCATGTGAGGGGAACTGTATCGAACGCTTTTGCAAAATCCAAGTATATCACATCCACAGCCACCCCTCTCTTCAAGGTTTCACTTACCTCTTCATAAAAAAGTAATCTGATTTGTTTGACAACTTCTGTTTCTTCTGTATGTTTCATGAATCCATGCTGTCTGTTGCTTAAAATATTTGTTTTCCTTGCTACTGATTGTTTCTCACTCTCTATGCCCTATTTGGCAGTTCCTGCTAATATATATGGTTCTCAAATGCTACAAACCACCCACTACCAACATGTTTCGCCTGTACTAAAGCTTCATCAGGGGGAGTGCCGTGTGAGTAATCAAACAATAAATCCAAGCTTCCTGACAGCTACTTATAATGCTAACTATACTGTGTTAGTGTATATCTTTATCTATCTATCTATCTATCTATCTATCTATCTATATATATATATATATATATATATATATATATATATATATATATATATATATATATATATATATATATATATATATTGCCCTGCTCCTAATGAGCAGAGGCTATTGTTTTTGTAAATTTAAGTTTGCAGTTTGGCTCAGACTAATTATGCCAAAGTTCTGATTTCTGTACCAGTTCAGCTGGGTTGTGCTAGTTTCCACTTGGCCATGGGTGTTGCTGTCGTTGGAAATGCAACAGGCTGAATGCATTGGGTACCCCTTTTACTCAGAAATAGCCCAG
Source organism: Lithobates pipiens (assembly GCF_037356315.1). Taxonomy (NCBI): domain Eukaryota; kingdom Metazoa; phylum Chordata; class Amphibia; order Anura; family Ranidae; genus Lithobates; species Lithobates pipiens. The sequence goes on along the minus strand of NW_027507903.1, from coordinate 527,366,616 downwards.
TGGGAGTGATTCACCTGCTGTGCGTTCTGGGTAAGGGTACTTAAGCCACAGGCGCCATATTTTTGAGGTTCGTTATCCTGACCTCATGGCCCTCCTGGCCTGAGGTGTGTGCTGTCTGTCTCTATGTCTCGGGGCCAGCTGGCCTGAGACTTTGTAGCTGAAAGGGTGGGCCCAGAAGTCTTGGGGCCTACCGATCCAGGGGTGGTCCTGTGCTGTCTTGTCTGCGGGGAGAAGCCAAGCGACTGGAGGATCCAGGGGAGGGCTTTTTCAGGAGAGGACCAAGCAACAAGGCTGGTATCTCTGGAAGAGCCTGGAGACTCAGTTGAAGGATGCATCCTGGGTCACTTATCACACAGTATCGCCGGATCTGCTGAAAGAAGCTGGTACTGCGTGACAATTTAATTTAATTTCTCAACAAGTTGCTGGTTGTGCTTTCCTGTGGCAGAGGATTGCACAACGATTTTGTTCAATTGACAAGTCTGTGGCAGAGACTTTGTTCGCGCATCTCAGTGAGAGAGGCCTATAAGGTAGTTGCTAGATCCACCCTGTGGAAGCTGTTTGTCCTCTGGATCTAACCCACAATTACAAGGTACCTGAACTCCCCTTAACCCTCTATCCTTCTATTGCAAAACATGTTTCTTTCAAATAAATCTTTGGAAAAAGGCTGGGAGCTAACATTCCTTTATTCATTTTACAATGGGACCCTCTAAGACGGACACAGTGAGCAGGTGAGGTAACGGTAAGCCCAATAAAATTCAGCAGCTTTTTTGGGGGTTAGTGGCACACACACACACACACACACACACACACACACACACACACACACACATATATATATATATATATATATATATATATATATATATATATACAGTCTTCAACACACAAATAATATTGAGTCCCAGTTTCTATTTTAATAAGAATTCTGGAAATTGCTATGTTGTGCTTGCAGTGTAGCAAAATGTAATGTAAACACCTGAATTCCACTTTTCTTATCCTGTACAAGAGTAACCAGACCAGGGAAGAGGAAATTACAATTGCAAATTAGTATTAACCAATCAGATGTGTGGCATAAAAATGTGCTGACGGGAAACATGCTGATATGAGGAGACTGTGAGCAGAAGAGCAAACTGCCACTTCTCCTATACTGTTCAATCGCAGGCTAGGGTGGGGAGGTTACCTAGCTTTATTTCTTAACTGTGGTAAGGAAAAGTCAGGTCACCAACCTAGCTGTACAGTCTGGCCAGATTTAGTAAATTTTAGGAATTGGTAGACAAAAATGTAAATCTTTTGGCAGGCCAAACAGCTGCCATGAATATAAATCTTATGTGTATTTAGCTGATTTCCTTGCTTTAAGTGCAGCTTTAGGACTTGTTCACACTAGCAGCAGTGCTGAATGCATGGCCACTGATGTGCACTGGGAAGAACAGTGTGATGCGCTGATCCCAGTGCAATACACTGTTTACCTCTTTTTTTCATTTTTCTGCACAAACTTTATTAAAATGTCAAAAAGTGGTATTTCATTAAATTCTGTTGACAGATAAAAGCAGCCTCAGGTTGCTCCATCAAGGCCACACCACCAATGTGTTCTACCCGCCCTTTGGGCTTAATTATGGAGGTGGGGGTATCCTAATGGAAAACAGTTACCGTAAGTACCATCATGAGCTGCTAACATTAAATAAATGAACCACACCAGAAAAAGAATAGGAAAACGCTCCGTGTGGTATAAAATTCGTGACTCTAGATCAGTAACCTCATTCAGAATTTGTGTGGTGCCATGACAATGTAGCCCAGCAAGATGTAAATATTCTAGAGGTGAGAATACACAGGCTCAAAACAAAATAAAAAACATTTGAAAATAAGTGAAAAAAACGAAAGCTGAAAAAACAATTAGAAAAGAAAACCTTATAATGTGAAAAAATGAAAATAGACTACCACAGGCAACCCTTTAAACTACTAGAAGGACTTAACCCTCCATTTAAAATACAGTGGTGTGAAAAAGTGTTTGCCCCCTTCCTCATTTCCTGTTCCTTTGCATGTTTGTCACACTTAAGTGTTTCGGAACATCAAACCAATTTAAACAATAGTCAAGGACAACACAAGTAAACACAAAATGCAATTTGTAAATGAAGGTGTTTATTATTAAAGGTGAAAAAAAATCCAAACCATCATGGCCCTGTGTGAAAAAGTGATTGCCCCCCTTGTTAAAACATACTATAACTGTGGTTGTCCACACCTGAGTTCAATTTCTCTAGCCACACCCAGGCCTGATTATTGCCACACCTGTTCACAATCAAGGCATCACTTAAATAGGAGCTGCTTGACACAGTAAGGTCCACCAGAAGATCCTTAAAAGCTACACATCATGCCGAGACCCAAAGAAATTCAGGAACAATTGAGAAAGAAAGTAATTGAGATCTATCAGTCTGGAAAGGGTTATAAAGCCATTTCCAAAGCTTTGGGAATCCAGCCAACCACAGTGAGAGCCATTATCCACAAATGGCGAAGACATGGAACAGTGGTGAACCTTCCCAGGAGTGGCCGGCCGCCCAAAATTACCCCAAGAGCGCAGCGACGACTCATCCGAGAGGTCACAAAAGACCCCACAACAACGTCCAAGGAACTGCAGGCCTCACTTGCCTCAGTTAAGGTCAGCGTTCATGCCTCCACCATCAGGAAAAGACTGGGCAAAAATGGCCTGCATGGCAGAGTTCCAAGGAGAAAACCACTGCTGAGCAAAAAGAACATCAAAGCTCGTCTCAATTTCTCCACAACACATCTTGATGATCCCCAAGACTTTTGGGACAACATTCTGTGGACCGATGAGACAAAAGTGGAACTCTTTGGAAGGTGTGTGTCCAAGTATATCTGGCGTAGAAGAAACACTGCATTTCATAAAAAGAACATTATACCAACAGTAAAAAATGGTGGTGGTAGTGTGATGGTCTGGGGCTGTTTTGCTGCTTCAGGACCTGGAAGACTTGCCATGATAAAAGGAACTATGAATTCTGCTGTCTACCAAGAGATCCTGAAGGAGAATGTCCGACCATCTGTTCGTGTACTCAAGCTGAAACGAACTTGGGTTCTGCAGCAGGACAATGATCCTAAACACACCAGCAAGTTCACCACCGAATGGCTGAAGAAAAACAAAATGAAGACTTTGGAGTGGCCTAGCCAAAGTCCTGACCTGAATCCTATTGAGATGTTGTGGTATGACCTTAAAAAGGCCGTTCATGCTCGAAAACCCTCTAATGTAACTGAATTAGGACAATTCTGCAAAGATGAGTGGGCCAAAATTCCTCCAGGACGCTGTAAAAGCCTCATTGCACGTTATCGCAAACGCTTGGTTGCAGTTGTTGCTGCTAAGGGTGGCCCAACCAGTTATTAGGTTTAGGGGGCAATCACTTTTTCACACAGGGCCATGATGGTTTGGATTTTTTTTCACCTTTAATAATAAACACCTTCATTTACAAATTGCAGTTTGTGTTTACTTGTGTTGTCCTTGACTATTGTTTAAATTGGTTTGATGTTCCGAAACACTTAAGTGTGACAAACATGCAAAGGAACAGGAAATGAGGAAGGGGGCAAACACTTTTTCACACCACTGTATAATACTTTATTATTAAAAAAACTGCATGCCATACTTTTTTTTAGCAAACACCACTGTGAACTGGCATTTTGCCTTGTCTTGGATTGAGACTGTGTAAGGCCTGGGTGCCCAATGCAGGCCCAACACACCTGGTTTGAATAGGCTATAAAACTAATAGTGATATTAAATTTTTTTTTTTTTTTTGCATTTTTCTTGTACTATTGGTGGAATGCACACGGGATGTACAAAACCAAGGTTGCTATTTTAGTCCCATGCCTGCAATGCATGTTTTTTACGTAGAGTTCAAAAAGGGGTTACATGATAAAGAAATTAAATGATTATTTAAAGACAGGAATACATTTCTGTATTGTCAACCCAAGTAATGCTGTTTTTCTTTTTCCTTTTTTTTTAATACAGTGGTAAAAACTCCAGAGAGACATGCGGTCTAAAGTGAGATCTTCTCTCTTTGGGGAAAGCAGACTAATCAAGGACATATTGTTCAGGAGAAGGTACTGGGAAACATTCACATTCCCCCAGTCCCATGGGAAAATGTGGTGGTGACTTTTAGATAGTAAAACCATTCTAAACTTGGTTTAACTACAAAATTGTAATTTAGAATCTCACTTTGTGGTTTGGACTGCATTCCTGCAGGATGCCACTCTCCAAGAAAGTTTGGTATGTTAAGCACAGATAATCCACACTAGAGCACTTGAACTGTGTGGGGAAAAAAATTGTTTTAAAACAAGAAGCTATTCAAATACTATATGAAAAGCTATTGTGTAGTCTAGAACCCATGCTGTTATGGGGCCCCTTGTCTCTCTAATCTCTAAGATATTCATTTTGCAGCTGGGTGCTGGGCTTCCCCGAGGAAAGGCAGGTGCAGAGATGCTGGCTGCAGCTAATTTTCATGCTGTACAGGACTCTGTAGTTTGCATGCCCAATAAAATCTCACTTGAGCACACTAGGGGGAGCTGGAGGACAGAAAGATCAGAGCAACTATAATGTAATCATGCAGGATCATAAGAGTGGTAGTTGATAAAAAACATTTTGCTTGGTTGGTTGGTTGGGGTTGCAGACTACATTGCCCAGGGAAAACTGCAGGGGGGGAGGAAGCAAGTAAGTTTTCCCAGGCTTTTGATATAAATCTCTCTCTTGCTTTCTAGGGGACTGGAGCTGTGCACACCTCTGCCTGTGTGTGCACTCACAAGAGGAATACTGAGGATTGGAGTGCTGAGGATTCTGAGATGAGAGCAGAACTAGAAGGATTGCAGACAGAAGAGCATTCAGACCAAGGTTCGCTGTGTTACCAGGACTGGTGAGTGGCCACTGTTGTGAGTGATTATATTGCTGCTAGCATATCAGAAAAGAGGGAGACTGTCTATCTACCCAGTAGTTTCACAACTCACTGCATACAGATGTGCAGCACCTTAAAGCCTGGGCCCCACCGATTGGCTGGCTGAAGGTTGCAAGTCATGAACCAGTTATTCATCAACTGCTTCACAGGGACCTTGAACTAAATTACAAGTAGTCAGAGAGAGTGGCACTTATGGCTCATTAGAGGTGAATACACAAAAAAGTTTCCATTTTAACAAGGCACAAGCTCATTCACCTCTCAAGACCCAGGAGTGCTACTCTCTCTTTTGGACTATATGTACTATAGGCTTTGCTGTGTATCCAGGCCCATTTTCTCTCTATGTGTGCAGTGGCAACTACTGGATTATATATGTGTGTGTGTATATATATATATATATATATATATATATATATATATATATATATATATATATATATATATACAGTATATACAGCCCTCAAAATTTTCACTCGCTGCCTCAAGCGAGCAAGCAGGGTTAAATGGGAGCCGGCTGGATCACACAGGGCTGGGATTTCCCACTGGGCCCCACATTAGAGTTGAATTGTCCCACGGCCACAGTCAAACAAAGTCCCATATCTTGGACCAGCTCCTATGATTGACAGTGTGATGTCTATCATAGGAGCCAGGAGGTGGAACTTCATTTGACTGCAGCCACCATGCAATTCATACTGTGTCATAGCGGAGATCCCCGCTCTGTGTGATCTGGCCGGCTCTCCTCTCTCTGATCCCCGTGCACTGGTGAGGTTGCATTGATAGGCACTGGTGAGGTGCACTGATGGGTACTGGTGAGGTTGTGCTGATGAGCACTGGTGGGGCTGCGTTGATGGGCACTGATGAGGCTGCATTGATGGGCACTGGTGAGGCTGCCTTTATGGGCACTGATCAGGCTGCACTGATGAGGCTGCTTTGATTAGCACTGATCAGGCTGTACTAATGAGGCTGCATTGATGGACACTGATAAAAAAAAAAGCAAAAGGAACATTGCTTATGATTGATGCCATGTGTCCCTTGTGCTGCTGTCTCCTTTTTAGTAGAAATCCTCTTGTACTAATCCCCCCAACCCTTGTAGCCAAAATCTCATGGGTGTCATCAGTTACATAGTTAGTAAGGTTGAATAAAGACACCAGTCCATCCTGAGTGAGTGTCTACAATTGTCCCTATCCCTGTACATTGCACACACACATCGGTCCCTACCCTCACAATCCAAGGTCCCCATTCATATACTAGGGTCAAATTTGGACAGAAGCCAATTGACCTACCTGCATGTCTTTGGAGTGTGGGAGGAAACCGGAGTACCTGGAGGAAACCCAAGCAGGCACAGGGAGAACATGCAAACTCCAGGCAGGTAGTGTCGTGGTTGGGATTTGAACCAGCGACCCTTCTTAGTGCTAGGTGAGAGTGCTACCCACTACACCACAGTGCCGCCTTAAGTTATGTTTTTTCAGTTTGCTAAGAAAAAAACTGGTAAATATTGATATGAAGTTACATCAGTTTTCAAATCTAGTTCAGTTTACATCAATTTACAAATATCTTGGCATCTGTTTCGTTGGCTCCATACACACTGTCCTTTTACTCCCCAGTGCATGGAGCTCTGGTGTTAAACTGTGGTTGAAGGGCACAGGTGTCCTGTTTAGCTGCACTTCTGGCAACCTTTCAAGCTCTCTGAGAGGCTGACAGCTGTTGCAGCTGGATGGGGCATCTAGCGATATGAGCATTTAGAGCAGTATGCGCCCAGAGACTAATGCCTAGAATGCGAGTACTGCCCTAAATGTCTGTACCTCTGGGTTCAACCCTGCCTAGTCACAGCAGCTGTCAGCCTCTCATAGAATTTTATCAGCTTTCAGCAGAGGGGCTGGACAGGATGTCTGCACCTGAAAGCCAGACCCTTAAGCATTAGGGCTGAAAATCCAACATGCATGGGGCCTACCATTTAAATTTATTTTAGATGTTGAGTAAACTAGTATTAAGTGACAAAGGTATAAAAAATATCTAGCACCCTCTGGTGTATGCTAGAAATTGTGTAAGTTGTGTTAGAGTGGGTAAATTATCCTCTGGTGCATCCCCCTGTTTCTGGGACATTGGAGAATGTTCTAGAGCTAGTGGGAAGTGAAAGGAATTCTGGTTCTGGAGAACCACCCTGGTTAACTTCGGCAGACCATTGTGACCCCCGGTACTGTGAGACACCCAATGAAACACGTGAAACAAGCATTGCAATATGTGAATTCAAAAGATGTCTGTCTTTATTGAGCACGAGAGCAGCTTATACTCAATGTAGAAAAATTGAGGGGGAGTTGTTATTTTAATGGATAGTGTGTAGGGTTATACAAGTTTGTTACCTGATTCTTATCTATCAGGGGTTAGATAAGACATCTGGTCATTAGCCACATATCTTGGCTGATTGCCTAAGGCTAAACAGGATTTACATTCCGAGAACAGGCTTGATCAAAGTGAAGGTGTTGTGAAAACATTCTTACACAGACTTACACAGGCTTAAACTTACACTATAAGAGATTTCACAAAGGATGGCGGGGGAATCAAAATGGAGTCATGATGGTTCATTCATATTATTACAATCCCTCTTAAGTCATAGACATGATTTATCCCGTTTCATTGTAACATAGTCATCTTGTTTTTTGTAATATAAGCTGAAGTAAGTTTTACTAGCAGCAGCGGGGTCAGGGGTTCAGGTAGCCCAGGAAATTAAGCACATAACAAGTTTGAAACAAGCATACACGAACAAGATAAAAAGCAATGTCTTTCAACTATGAGAATATCCCACTGAGGCCAAACCCTCCTGGTTGTTAAAAGGGCTCCATGTCTTAGCTAGATCCCTTGCTTCGACCTGTAGTTTGTCTACCTCTTTTCTGTGCTGTGCAATGATCTCATAATAATCTGGTACCTCTACACTGGTGTTATGTATCCAAGTGCAACATTCATAGCCTTTAGTTATTTTGCACAGCCCATTGAGTGCAGCATTCATACTTTCTATTGATAGATCCTGGAGTTCTAATGACGCATACACAGGACTGGACTTTTTGACAGACTAGGTCTAACGGTCATTCCGACGGACTTTCAGAATGAAACGGACTTGGCCACACACGACCGGACTAAGTCCATTCGAAAGTCTGTTCATTTTGAATGTGATGACGTAAACAAGACTAAACAAGGAAGTTCAATAGCGAGTAGCAAATAGCTGCCCTTGCGTCATATTTGGTCCGTCGGATTAGCACACAGACAAATGTTTTACCTGATTTTTAGTCCGTCGGACTTGAGTCTGTCGGATAGATTTGAAACATGTTTTATTTTGCAACTTCCATTGGCGATAGATTAGTAAATAGTGAATTTCGGGGTGAAGACAATAACCGCCACTGTAAATACAAAGGCACTTTCACATGCGGCAAATGCCACTATTGTAAATACATGCTAGTACAGAAAAACCCAATTCTACCCAATGGCCAAATTTTCTATCCGAGGCATTTTGCCAATTGCCGCACATTTGGGGTAATCTATTTGCTGCTCTGTGAATGCCAATGTTTTTATGTTGGAAAAACAAAAGTTGAATTCTGGAGAAGAGCCTACAGACACATTGCAAGCATGCAATCATGCGACCCAGACTTACCTCTGGGCCGACACACGACTTTAGTTCACAATGGCAAATTCCCCAAGATTAAATTCTTAATCCTAGATCGCATACATCCTAATTCAAAGGGGGGGGGGGGGGTGGAATAAGACCCTCCTCCAATTGGAATACCGCTGGATTTATAAATTAAAAGCCACTCAGCCACCAGGCCTCAATGAAAGTATCTGGTTTAAACCATTCCTCAAAGGTTTTTCAACAGGAAATAGGGAAATTATATAATTTTTTCTTTTTTTTCACCATAATAAGATTGCAAATCTCTATATTCATATTCTCAATGTCTGTGTTTCTATACCATACATGTATGTCTTGTATGACTATGACACACCTTTGTACGTTGGATTAATATATAAAAGAATTTAATGATGTGCATTATATTTATCTATATTTGTTGACATTATCATTTTTTGTTTGTATTTGTATGATTTGTGCAATGTGGGTTTCCAGCCTCCCAAGCTCTCCTGATTAACATCTGCATTTATTTAGAAATCCTCTCTCTACTTCTCCATTAAACCACATATTGTGGCTTTGCTGTACTGTTTGCTGGCTTCTTCTTCCCCCCCTTTGTGACTTATTTTGCACTTCCTTCATGCATATATTTCCCCCATTGTCCTAGCTCCTGTTTTCTTTTTTTCTCCCCCTTGGCCTGGGTTTATGCTGAGGGATCACCCAGAACACAATGCCGCCGGAGTTTTCTACCTGCGACGGCATGTATGGAGATTGCAGTCGATGCATCCAGCGCCGACTGCTCTCCATCTTACGACTCCAGCGGACATGCGCTGTCCGCTCGAGAAGCTTGGTGTGTCTGTGGGTGGAATGGGCAGGGCCCCGTTCCGGCGCTGGTGTTCTTGACATGCACGCTGAGGACGGGGCCCCCGCTCACACCACTCGGGGGCATGTCGGCAACTGATCCTCTGTCTCCTCCCTCTCCATCAGCTGCTGCAATTGGCTTTGCACCCGCTGATTGGAGAGGCTTTTCTTTTTAAACTCCAGACCGAATGCCCACTGGTACTCCACAGCTGATTACTGTGGGACGCCGAGCGGACGATCCAGTGGTCTTTTGCTTCCTATCCCTTCAGGTAACTGCCCTCAGTATTTTCATCTATGGCTACACACCATTGGCTGTCCTTGCCAATTGCGTGTATTGGTGTGGCCCATTACCTGGCTGTACATGGGTTGTGTTTTTTTTTTCTATATCATTGCTTATATCTGTATCTCCCTTTCTCTCAGGATCCTTTGCCACTGACGCCTCAGTGTTTCCCTGACTTTCACCCAGTGCCACTCCCGCTCCATTGGAAAAGGGGAAGGAGATCCTTTGGACCCCCTCATTACTTTGGAGAAAATCTATCTTAATGTGCATACATCTAGACACAGTGAGCCCTGTATACTGGAAAGCCACACACGAGACCTGCTCGATCCATGTGTTTTTAAACTACTAACATGCTGCATGTCTATACCTCTGTAACCTGATATGTGAGTACAATCTTTTGATGAGTCTTCATTTCCTGTTTGTCATCTTTTTATCTGAATGTCCTGCCATTTGTGTTCTCCACCAGAAGTACGTCCTTTGCCCCATACTCACCCCTGATGAAGGCGACCAGAATATCTCCGAAACGCATAGGGTAATGAGTACCTCGGCCTACCTTACTCTGTATGGGTGACCCATACATCCACTATATATAGTATCATGGACAGTGCTGCATGTGTTTTAATTGTTTTGTGATATATATTTCTTTGTTGCTATTATATTTATAAATCGCTACAATAAAAATAGTTCTTACTTTATTTGATTGTTGTACGTGCCTTAAAAGTCGACCAATAGGGAGTTTTCTCCTTTTTTGTCATGTTTTATTTGTAGGTCCATTAGACTTTTGTGTTTCAATGTTTTTATTGATTATTATTGATAAAACAAAGATTGCATGTTACATACACATAGTAAAACATAAATCTGAATATCATTGTAATTATGAAATACAGAATTTGAAAATAAAGCAACAATATGAATTGATATTTGGCATAAGATAGAAATGCATAGATCAATAAAAAAAATAAAAAAAAATAAACAAAAAAAAAAAACACACTTGTAAATATCTATCATATAGATGAAATTACTCCAAGCTGGATAAAATTGATTTAAACAACACATGCGTATATATGGATTCATATTAGTCGCATACCTATATCTCATAAGAAACCAAAAAAAGGTGTAACAAACTAGAGTAACAATGAATCTGTAAATTCCATATTATCTCACGCACCCCTAATGGGATCAAACTGTGCGCAAAAATAATATGAGTCTTAACATCAGACTATATATAAGGTAGTGGTCTGTATGGCTTTAATCTGAGCTACAACCAACATGGTTGTCTACCTTATAAGGGATTAGTATCCAGAATTGAGTACAAGCTGCTATATAAAAGCAGTGAAATGTAATTTATTCTATTATATTATGTTGGGGTCCCCAGGTCAAGCTAAACAGGGGCAGATATTAGGGTGTTATATGTAGTCGAGCACTTAAAATGTGACCAAAATGACCACGTTTTATAAAATTTAGTATGAGTATCTTTCGCTTGAGAGATCAAGCCCTCCATTTCAGCTATTTTCTCTATTCTGCGGAGCCATTCAGAAATAATGGGGGGAGAGGAAGAACGCCAATGAACGGGGACGCAAAGCTTTGCTGCATTTATAAGATGTAATGTGAGGGATCTTTTATAAGTCGATTGCGGAATAGATGTATGATGCAGGAGGTATTGAGCTGGCGTGTAGTCTGGGGTATAGGTTGTGATTTTAGTGATGAGCTTATGGACTTCCTTCCAATATGGTTGGATTAAAGGACAATCCCACCATATGTGGAGAAGAGAACCCTGCGCTAGATTACATCTCCAACATGTGGGAGGGATAGTAGAATGGAATTTGTGAATTCGGTCAGGCGTTCTATACCATCTAGAGTATAATTTGTATCCATTTTCTTGAGCGGTAACATTTAGGGAGCCTGAATGTATGTGTGTGTATATGTTTTGCCAGTCCTCATGTGTTAAATCCAAGGACAGTTCTTTAACCCATTTCTTACATGTGGTGTCATTTGAGAAAGAAGCATCTGGGAACATTAAAGAATAGGTAAATGAAATGAGGTGTCTTTGAGGGTCTGTTTTGGAGCATAAGTTTTCAAACGGCGTATGGTCTCTATACCACAGAGATTGGGAGTTAGAGCTTTGCAAAAAATGTCTTATTTGAAGGTATTTAAAGAAAGGAATCTTCATTCCAGGGAAACGAGCTAAAATTTCTTGAAAAGATAATATCTGACCATTGTGATAGAAGGATTTAGCTCTCATGGGTTCCACTGCAGATATGTCAGCATCGGATTTAGGCGAAATACCAGGAGGGAAGTCCGGATTCTGGTCAATTGGGGTTAGTGGGCCCGGAACTGAGGCAATGTGTAGCTTCTTGCGAACTGAATGGAAGATTTGTAACGTGGGAGCTATTAGAGGATGTGATCTGACCTCATGTGTTAATTTTTGTGGATTGATCCATGGTAAATAAGACATTGGTAAATGGAGGACAGCTTCTTCCATACCTATCCAGGCCTTTGTCTTGTGATGTAAATGCCAATCTAATATTCTAGTCAGATGACAAGCCCAGTAATACTTTTGAATATCTGGAAGACCTATTCCCCCCTTCAATTTTGGGGACACTAGCTTACCCCATTTGACCCGTGATGGTTTCTCTGCCCAGATAAATTTTAAACATAATCTTTTGTATGTGGAGAAGAAAGCTGGCGGTAGTTTTATAGGAATTGTTTGGAGTAAATATAAGAGTCTAGGGAGTACATTCATTTTTATAATCGCTGCCCTACCAAACCAGGAAAAATTGCCTTTGTTCCAGTCTTGAAGGTTCTTCTGTATGGTTTTTAAAATGGGGGTGAAATTCTTATTGTAAAGATCAGGTAGTTTTGATGGTAATTGTATCCCTAGGTAGGTTATGGCTGATGCATCCCAGCCAAACGGGAAATTGGACTGACATTGCGATACAATGGAATCTGACAGAGAAATGTTGAGTGCTTTCGATTTGGATAAATTTATTTGGAGGTTGGAGATTTTTTTGAAAAGGTCAAAATCCTTCAATAAGTTCGGAATTGTTATGATGGGATCAGTAAGAAAAAGAAGAATATCATCTGCGTAAGCCGCTAATTTGTAATGAGTATTTGCTATTTCAACTCCTTTAATATCTCTGTTGGCTCTAATTTTGCTTAGAATAGGTTCCATGGTTAGTATAAATATAAGGGGGGATAAGGGACAACCCTGTCTAGTTCCATTCGACACGGAGAAAGCATCCGAAAGAAGACCATTAACTCTGATTTTTGCTGTTGGGGATGAATATAAGGTTAAGATATAGTTCATCATGCGTTCCTTGAAACCTATTTTGCGTAAGACTTCCGTCATATAGTCCCAGGCCACTCTGTCGAACGCTTTCTCCGCATCGAGGGAAAGGAAAAACGCAGGGGTGTTGGAAGATGTCAGCCAATGATGAATATTGAGTGCCTTCAAGGTATTGTCCCTAGCTTCTCTGCCTGGGACAAATCCCACTTGGTCCAGAGAAATCAAAGAGGACAGTAGAGGAAGTATACGATTAGCTAAAATTTTTGCATAAAGTTTCACATCAACATTTATTAAAGAAATGGGCCTGTAGTTAGAAACTATAGATGAATCTTTATTTGGTTTTGGTATCATAACTATATGGGCTTCTAAAAGATCTTTATTTTTATCTAAAAGGGTATCTAGGGAATTAAAGGTCTCTAAGAACCTTGGTATGAGAACTTCAGTGAATGTTTTATAGTAACTAACTGGAAGGCCATCTGGGCCAGGGCTTTTGTTTGGCTTCATAATTTTGAGGGCTTCCAGCGTTTCTTCCCTGGTAAGAGGTTTATCTAAATCATCTGCCTCCTCTTCAGTGATAGGGTGTGGACCATATTGTGTAAGGAAATCTTGTATTAATCTTATCCTGTCCTTGTTTGAGCCTGTCTGCGAATGGGATTGTATGTTGTAAAGTTTAGAAAAAAATTGTTTAAATTGATTTGCAATTCCACTGGATGATTCTATTTTATTCCCTTTGGTGTCCGTTATGTAATGAATGGTAGTATTTGCTTTTTTAGATTGCAGGGCTTTAGCTAGAAATTTGCTGGATTTATTCCCAAACTCATAGAAGGTTTTTTGTGATAGGGCATATTTGCGACGTATGGATTTCCCTAGTTCTTCTAGAAGTTCTTCCCTAGTTTTTAATAACTCTTGAAAAGTTTGATCAGCCAATGATTGTTTATGCTGTCTTTCCAGGGAATGAATTTTATCCGATAATTTGGATATCAGAGCTTGTCTAGCTTTTTGACAATGAGCGTTTATAGAAATTAGTTCTCCCCGTATGACACACTTATGTGCCGCCCAAAGGGTAACCGGGGTAATTTCGGAGGAATCATTCTCCTGAAAATACTGCAACAAGCGATCATTTATACGCTTTACATTTACTGGATCCGTTAAAATAGAGCTATTCATTCGCCAGATTGATTGTCTGGTGTTGGATGTAAAAAATGTGATTGTGACAGAAATAGGGTGATGATCTGAAATTACCATTGGGTCAATTGTAGCTTGATGAAGTAGATCCAAATCCGGTTGTGATAAGAAGAAGTAGTCTATTCTTGTGTATCTACGATGCGGAGGGGAATAGAAAGTGAAATCTTTACAGTTTGGGTTCAATGTGCGCCAAGTATCATGTAACTCCAGGTTAGATAGCTGTGTTTTTATTGCCCGAAGAGCCCTGTGTGTGATAGAGGAGGCACCTGAGGACGTATCAAGTGAGGGGTTCAAGGCCAAATTGAAATCACCCCCAACAATGAGCAAGCCTGCGCGAAATGTACTAAGGTTTTGTAAGGCATCGCGGAAATAAGGAACGTGTTGTTTGTTAGGGGCGCACAAATTGGCCAAAGTAACGAGTTTGTTATGCAATTTGCCTTTTAAAAAAATATATCTTGCATTAGTATCAATCAAAGGATCTGCAATGGGCATTTTTTAGATATCAGAATAGATACTCCCTTTGATTTGGAGTCTGGATTAGTGGCATGAAATACTGTTGGATACTCTGGATTGAAAAGTTTGGGGATATTATCTGATCTAAAATGTGTTTCTTGGAGGTATACAATGTCCGCTTTAGCTTTTCTTAGTAACATAAACAACTGAGATCTTTTTTCTGGAGTGTTAAGACCCCTTATGTTTAAAGAATATAGCTTGACCTGGGGAGGAGGGCCGTGCCTTCCTGCAAGAGACATTGTATGTTTTGATTAGTAGCTTTCTTTTTGGATTAACTTTGGCAATAGGGGAAAGGGGGAAGGGGAATAGACCAGGTTATGTGATAAGGCTAAGATGGTGTAATGTGGGGAAAGGTCTGAAGCAATAACCGAGCAGGTTATGGGATCTACCCAAGACCTGTGTAAAATCGGCGAAGTACAGAGCAAGGCCAGAGAAAGCCTACATAACACAGGCCAACTCTGGTCCAAGCTACTGTGTGGGGGTTGGATAAAACCTCACGGAGAACAGGAGAATGAGTGACATGGTAATCCGCTGTTATCAATGCCAAATGCCTATAAAGGTGTAAATATGAGAAACTAAGGAAAATTTGTGTTGATACCGGTCATGTATTTGGCATGGGTGTGGAAGTACTAAATATCTAATTATGATAATAAACCCAAGCAACTACAAGACGCAAATCAGGACATGGTGTATGCGAGTAGAGACTTGTTTTGTGGAATCTGCAAATAAAAATACTGAGATGTTCTCACATAAAAATAAATAAATAAATACATTGTAAATTTATAAAGCATAGCAGTATCACGCCTATATAAACTTATACTTCTTTGGAAAGAACTAGAAACCCCAGCTCTGAATCCTATTATATATAGAACAACTAACAGGAAATATTAGTGGGTGTATGGAATAGACAGTGTAAAATTAGAAATATTTGCCACACCAGAATGTCCTTACCAATATACCATTAATAAGGTGTCTTTGGTGTACTTTAACCTTACTATTAAAGATTATCTTAACCTAAGAAGACAAGTACGGAACAGGAAAAAAAAGAAAAATAAATAAATAAAATAAATAAATAAAAAAATAAAATTACAAAATGAAATAAAAAATAAAATAAAAATAATGTAATAAAATAATTCTAGTGCAGTCGGAGTATTTTGGGCTTTCTTGAACCAAACTAGTATCTCCCAACTACTTGTGTAGTGTCTAATTGTATTGGTACTATACCTACAGTGGTGTGAAAAAGTGTTTGCCCCCTTCCTCATTTCCTGTTTCGCTGGATTCCCAAAGCTTTGGAAATGGCTTTATAACCCTTTCCAGACTGATAGATCTCAATTACTTTCTTTCTCAATTGTTCCTGAATTTCTTTGGGTCTCGGCATGATGTGTAGCTTTTAAGGATCTTCTGGTGGACCTTACTGTGTCAAGCAGCTCCTATTTAAGTGATGCCTTGATTGTGAACAGGTGTGGCAATAATCAGGCCTGGGTGTGGCTAGAGAAATTGAACTCAGGTGTGGACAACCACAGTTATAGTATGTTTTAACAAGGGGGCAATCACTTTTTCACACAGGGCCATGATGGTTTGGATTTTTTTTCACCTTTAATAATAAACACCTTCATTTACAAATTGCATTTTGTGTTTACTTGTGTTGTCCTTGACTATTGTTTAAATTGGTTTGATGTTCCGAAACACTTAAGTGTGACAAACATGCAAAGGAACAGGAAATGAGGAAGGGGGCAAACACTTTTTCACACCACTGTATGTATAAACCCATACACGTTCCTTAGTATATCCACAATGGTGGAAGAAATATAACAATCTCTTACAGCCACATTCCAGTGGGCGTGAGGATAAGTGGGGATAGTTTAAGGTAGAATCCTGGGATGGACTTATCAAGTGCTGGAAGTAAAATAGCCATACCTAAGCACTAACTAGGACAACAGCACAAGTAATAATGCAAAACTAACAATTATAAAATGCGAGTCTCACTTAATGTCTTGACCGTAATGTAATTCAATAAAGTTTTCTAGTATTTCATCCATAAGAACGAGACATAACCATTATGATGATTCCACTAAAGTGGTATACTATAACACTAATACTGAAATTAAAATTAAAATTAAAGGCCAATTTTACCTATGATGGCTTAAAAAATGCAAAAAAAAAAAAATAAAAAAAAAAAAAAAAAAAAAAAAATATTAATAATGCTTCCGATTTTCCTTGGGCCTTGTTGGACCACCTTTATGCCTTACATCTCATTTAAACATTGCCTAGCTTGACTGTTTCTAGGTATCATACAGAGGATGATACTAGTTCATTGGTCTCCTCAGAGCAGGATAACCGAAAACAAATCCTAATAACCGTAGTCCTACGGGTGTGATGAGGGGGGAGGGGAGTTCTGCATTGGAAAACCTTATATAGGAC
The DNA here is from genome assembly GCF_037356315.1 of Lithobates pipiens. Taxonomy (NCBI): domain Eukaryota; kingdom Metazoa; phylum Chordata; class Amphibia; order Anura; family Ranidae; genus Lithobates; species Lithobates pipiens. The sequence continues at coordinate 527,349,520 of NW_027507903.1, read as the reverse complement.
TAATTAACTGCTGGAAATTGAACGAAACAGACTGAGCAATAACAAATATCAAAGCACTATAAATGAGGATGAGGATGTTTAAAAACTGTGCAATAGTACTTTCCTATGTACTCTTCTAGTGGGAACATGAGATTTGAATTGTGTAAGAGAATTTATCATATCCAATCTATAACAGTAACTTAACCCCACAATTTATATGATGTTGACAGTCTCTAATCAGTTTAACCAAAGCAGATGAGTAAAGTCGGTGTAAAGAGGCTAGAAAAGGCATCTTGTACTATGCAATAAACCCATTGAACTAGGAGATTATAAACAACCATGGATTAAACCAGTATACTCTCCAGGCTTGATTGTTAGCGTTGGTAAACACGGTTGTGCTGTGACCCGTGGTCCCCTCTGGCCCTTCTAGGTGGCGGTGATTCAGGTGAACTTGTACCGTTGTGCTGTCTTCTTGTAGACATTGAAGACCTGTCGTCTGATGGAGATCTGCGACGACGGTGTCGGGTCTCCTGTGCCTCCATAGGCTCTTCATGTTGTTCTTTTTTAGTCGCAGATTGTCGGAATTCAGCGTACCAATTTGGGACTTCTGCTAGAGGAATGCCCATGGTGTTGCAAAAGGATGGTAGGTCCTCGGGCACTCTCAGCAGAGCCGTGCGACCTTGAAATGTAGCTGAGAGCCCAAAGGGGAATTTCCACCTGTACGGAATATTTTTGGCACGTAGTGTGTCTAATAGGGGTTTTAGGTCTCTTCGGTTCTTCAGAGTAATGCCAGAAAGGTCTTGGTATATATGAATCTCCGCTCCCTCATACATAATGTGAATCCTGTTTCTCGCTTTATGAAGAATGTCTTCTTTAAGTTTATAATCAACCAAACAGCACACCACATCCCTGGGGGGATCATTCTCTCTGCCTTTAGGTTTGAGGGCCCTGTGAATTCTTTCCATTGCTATGTTTGTGTGCACTGGTTTGTCTAGCAGGTCATTGAATATAGTAGTAATGGCAGACAGTAAATGATCAGAATCCACAGCCTCTGGTAAACCTCTGACACGCAGATTATGTCTTCTTCCTCTGTTATCCAAATCTTCTGTGTGTCTTTGTATGTCTCTAAGCTGTAGTGTGTGAGCATCTATTTTATGGGACATTCTGCGCAGAATTGTATGATGCTGGGCAGCTGTGTTTTCTACCACAAGAACCCTGTCAGCAATGGCACAGATATCTAGACGCAGGTTTGCAATGGCAGCTGACAGAGTATCCTTTATATCTGCTGCTACTGTTCTGAGGTCTAAAAGACTTGGGTGTGTAGCAGCTAGGGCAGAAGCAGAGGCCACTGAAATATCTGAGTCAGCGGGGTGATAATCTGGCTGCATTCCAGGTATTCTCTGCTGAGGTAACTGGGAGTTCTGTGAGGAAATTTGGCGGGAAGCTGCCATATTAGAGCCCTGTGTCCAGAAAGGGTCAGGAAAATTGCTGTTTGTGCCGCTTTGATTACTTCTTGGTGAGCGGGAATGAGAGGCGGAGGATGTCCGCGATGCTGTCCCCATGTCAGCTGGACTGGGTAAGCAAAGAAAAGTCTCTCAGCAGCAAAGTGGCAGTTAACACAGCGGGAGCTAACCTGTTATGTGTCCATCTTCCTGTGAGGTCCGGCCACGCCCCTCCATTAGACTTTTGGGGAAAGAAAGTCCGCTGGAGCACACACATGATCGAATTGACTGACGGATTCCGGTCCGCCGGACCAAGTCTGCCGGAAAGTCTGATCGTGTGTACGCGGCATAACTGTTTTCTGATAGCCCATGTCTCTAGGTTTAGTTTTGAAGTGTCTTCAAAATTCTTGTCTAATATCTTGTCTAATATTTTAGAATAGTTGTTCAACCTTTTCATCATATGAATTCCCCATCCTGTCCCTGAGGGGAACCATGCTCAGGCCATGTCTTTCTCTAAAAACAATTCTCTCTTGTGGCGGTGCTTGAGAGGGTACCTGGGGTGTATGCTAGCCTTCGGCAGGTGTCCCCCCCTTATTGTCCCCCAATATACCCATTATTTGGATCAGTGATGCAAGATAACACCATCCCTGAGGGTCCATGGGAATCCATGGATGACATGTTTTCCCACAACACATGTATGTACTGTTCCCCAAGGCTAGTGGCTGAGTACTGAGGATTTGTTGTTTATCAATAGAGAGACCTGCAAGAGCTAGGCATGAAAGCAACTTTCCCATCTCAGTGTCAGCATTAGTATTGCTCATAAGGATGTATAGGGTGTCATTTAAATTACAGTTTGTGGTGGTAAAAGGTGTGAAGAAGTCTGGGGTCATGGATAAGTTGATTTTAGTATTGCTACATACTTCTCCAACCTGCAATGAATTTCCCAACCTAAAACACCAATCAGGGAAGTGACTTCTGCCCATACCTTAAAAGGTTATGGTGTTGTTTCTTAATGCTATTGGTACTTTTGTGAGGAAAATAGGAGGTGTTCCATTCAGGAAGGGGGTGATATTCAAGGGTACAGCCATAAGAGGGACACGTGCTGTGCTAGGATTAGGGATGAGCCGAACACCCCCCGGTTCGGTTCGTACCAGAACTTTCGAACGGACCCCACGTTTGTCACGAACGTTAGAACCCCATTGAAGGCTATGGGACTCGAACGTTCGAAATGAAAAGTGCTAATTTTAACCGCTAATATGCAAGATACTGTCCTAAAAAGGGTTTGGGGACCTGGCTCCTGCCCCAGGGGACATGGGTCAATGCCTAAAATGTTTTTAAAAATGGCCGTTTTGGCGGGAGCACTGATTTTAATGACGATTAAAGTGAAAAAAAAAAAGTGAAATATTCCTGTAAATATGGTGCCTGGGGGGTGTCTGTAGTATGCCTGTGAAGTGCCACGTGTTTCCCGTGTTTAGAACAGTCCCTGCACAAAATGACATTTAACGGAAATAACACCATTTAAAACTGCTTGCGGTTTTAATGTTATATCTGGTTCCTGCAATATGGTTGAAAATCATTCAGAAAAATGGCATGGGTAGCCCTCCCTGCCCATTACCAGCCTATTTGGGTCTTGTACGCATATTAAGGGGACATTTTTAAAGTGTAGCTCCAGTCCAAAAAACTATTTTTAAGCTTTTTGAAAAACATAGGGAAGGGTTATCACCCCTGTATAATTTGTTTTGTCGTCCATCTTTTTTCATCTCACTTGCTGTTGTCTCCTTCCGTTTGCAAGTAGGGGATGTTTGTAAGTTGGATGTTTGAAAGTAGGGGCCTGCCCTATATGCTCTGCAGAAATGGCGGAACAAGGTGTTGGTTTTGCCACAACATTGTAAGCCCTCAAAGTGTCTGTTGGTGGGCGCTGGAGTGCCCTGCTGTGAACGATTATATCAAGAATTGTAATTACATGCCATTGTTGAACAGTGGTAGAAAAATTGACCTTTGGTGGTTGTGGTCCTCACCGTTACTCTGGGTGGGCACAGGAAGGGGCCCTCCTGTGAAATATTATATCAAGAATTGTAATTACATGTCCCTGTTAAACAGGGGCAGAAAAATTTGGCCTTAGGCACTGCTGCTGGTGCCACCACACTGCAACCTCTTCCATATACTCTAGTTTTATTGCAGGAATTAGCCCTGCTGCAAAGCATTGCATCAAAAATTGTACTTAAACGCCCCTGTTAAACAGGGGCAGAAAAATTGGGCCTTAGGCACTGGTGCTGGTGCCACCACACTGCAACCTCTGCCATATAATTACAAATGACATTTGTTCTGCCTATGAAGCAATAAAATATTAATTTAAGTGGGAGTTTAATGTAGTGGTACTGGAGAAAAGAAAGAAGAATGCAATAGGAAAATAATTAGAATGCATAATTTGCTGGATCCATTGGGCTCCCAAAATGTTTTCTCTACCTCTTCATTATTTGACTTAAATACCCACTATCTTTTTCTATTAGGCCTTTTCCCCCTTACTGTGTGAAGCCAGATATACCCACGTAAATCCCCAAACTAGATCCCACATCCCCACTGTTAGGAGTACCACCGACCCAGGGGACCACCAGTCTCCTCCAATCCTCTCTGCTGACGTCCACCTTTTTTTTACCATAGCCCATCCAATAGGAAGTGGCTACAACAGGCAGGGGTGTGGATTTTATCTCTGAGAGGGGCTTTAAATGAAAAGTATAACATACAGTGGCAGTGCGTCCGTAAAGGGCGCAGGAGCGCTGCCCCCTCTCTTCTGTCACCGCTCTATCACCATAGATAGATTCATGCCTTGCATGAATCTATTTATAGTCCCCGCTGACACCCCCTATTCAGGTGTCTGGCCCCTTTTCTGGCGCTGGGCACCTGAATTATAGTGATGTTTTTTTTTTTTGGAAGCACCTGATTAAAGCCGTAGACTCTAATAGGCACCCAAAAAGGTGAACAGCGGGTGCAATGCTGTGCGTTTGCTGCTCACTCAATTGTTTGTTAGCAAAGCGAAGGAATTCACTTTGCTAACACTGAACCACCTCTCAGCCAATCAGGTGCTCGGGTCTGTTATCTGTCACCTGATTGGCTGAAACATCAGACGCTGTGATTGGACGCCTGATAGAGAGGACGGAAGAAGACATCAAGGAGCACGCAGGACACCGCCACTGACCCGCTGCGAGACAGGCAAGTGCCGGGGTGATACACACTGCCAGCATTTGATGGGGCACAGTTGCAGCGGCAAATGATGGGCACACTGGCAGCATTTGATGGGTCACAGGAGTGGCAATTGATGGGTACACTGGCAGAAATTGATGGGCATACTGGCAGCAATTGATAGGTATGGTAGTTGGCACAATGGCTGCTCTTGATGGGCACAGTAGCTGCCTTTGATGGGCACAGTGGCTGCGTTTCATGGGCATAATGGCAGCATTTGATGGGCACAGTGGCTTGCGTTTGATGGCACAGTGGCGGCGTTTGATGGGCACAGTGGTTGCATTTGATGGGCACAGTGGCTGCGCTTGATGAGCACAGTGGCTGCGTTTGATAGACACAGTGGTTGCATTTGATGGGCACGGTGGTGGCAATTGATGGGCACAGTGGCTGTGGTTGATGGGCACAGTGGTTGCATTTGATGGGCACAGTGGCTGAACTTGCTGGGCACAGGGGCTATGCTTGATGGGCACAGTGGCTGCGTTTGATAGACACAGTGGTTGGGCTTGATGGGCACAGTGGCTTAGTTTGATGGCACAATGGCCGCAATTGATTTTCTTTTTTCAGTTTGTTTGCGCCTCCCCAAAAATTTTGAGCACCAGCCGCTAGTGGCACCAGTAGCTGCGTTTAATGAGCACAGTACTTGCGTTTGATGGGCACAGTGGCTGCGCTTGATAGGCACAGTGGCTGCGCATAAAGATCAAGTAGGCTTTGTCCATTTAAGGGGTACATGAGACAGCATTTGCAGAGCGATCCAATTGATTGATATTGCAAAATCCTACTCTAACTCAGCACGCACTATCTCCTAACACTACTGACTGCAAGCTCTATTATAAAAGATAGATCACTAGCTATATAGGTGAGGTGAATATAGCGGTGTATACTGCGGTCAGGGCACACAGACAATAACCACTACACAACAGCAAGATAGAAAATCGGCCGAAAACGATCGGTGTGTACTGTGTTGAAGGTACACAGAACACCCACTGCTTCAGACGCCAACACACTACACGAGGCCGCCGCGATGGCGGCCTTATATAGTGTGGGGCGTGCACTACACAGCCTGAGCTATGATTGGCCACAGGCATCCTGCCTGTGGCCAATCATGGCTCTCCTCGCTGCTGGTGCTGCGATTGGCCAAGCATGCGGGGTCACAGTGCATGCTTGGCCAATCATGAGCCAGCAATGCACTGTGCCATCGCACACGAATTTGACGCGAACGGATCAAAATGTTCGGATTTCGCCGAACGGACGAACAGCCAATGTTCGAGTCGAACGTACGTTCGACTCGAACATGAAGCTCATCCCTAGCTAGGATGTAGTTTACTACATATCCAACATTTTTCATATACTGATTTCTGGGCATAGTTATATTTAATTTTAAGTAACAACATTTTGTTCTGTGAAACTATCAGTTTTAGTTCCCTTATAATCCAAATACACATCCCTTCTATGTCTAATATGTGTATTATTAGTGGTGTGTTGAGTATGCCACATATGCCTCTAAGGGCCCCCAAGACTTCAGGATTATAAATAAAGTGAGTTATGATCCATGTTGGTAAGAACATCATCAAAGTCATCAAGAACAGGTGGCCCAAGGCCTTCCCAGAAGTCTGTGGAGAAATAAGCAAGGTCATCTTTTTCAGAGTTTTGACCAACCTGCTTCACTCACTGTTCGAGGATTTGTATCACCTGCTTCACCTCTCTGTGCTTTATCTTGCTTCTTAGGTGTTTGGTTCACCTTCTTCACACAGCTGGCATGGATCCAAGCCTGTTGTCCCTCTAGCAGAATGGCTGGCTGGACGGGTAACCATGATCACTGTAGTTGGGGGTCTAAATGGCTACTCTTGCTTCTTGGTACGATTCAGTTGCTGGACCACTACTATGTCTCCCACCTGGAAAGGGTGAGTAGGTTCCTGTGAAGAAATAGGAGAGGTGTGAGTGACACGTTTTTCAACTTTATCCAAAGTCTCAATCAACATTAACACACTCCTCCTGTATAATGTCAATATCCCCTCTTTTTTTTTTAAATTGTCTCGAGTTGTCCATCCATCTTCAATTACAGAGTCCGGCGACCCGATAAAAAAAAACATTAGTGGCTGTCGGACCCATGGGGTGGGGAAGGGTCTGCCCATTAAGACTCCAATGTTCCATTTCCTAATGTCCCTGGGGGTGGCATGAACCTAGAGGTAGGATAAGGTTTGGTCTAGAAGGAGCATTTCTGGAGTTAGGAAGAACATTTGTACTGTGGCCTCTTGCCGGTTAGCTGCTTCTTTTGCTATTCTGTCTGCTAGTACGTTTCCCTTAGGGATGTCATCCTGTTGACCTGTGTGTGCTTTGCAATGGAGGATGGCTATTGATTTTGGAAGTAGTATTGCTTCTAACAGACTTGTAACCAAAGTGGAATGTGAGATGGATTTACCATCTGTCGCTATGTAACACCTTCTTTGCCAAATTACCCTGAAACAGTGTGTGACCCCGAATGCTTATTTGGAATCAGTGTATATGTTCACGTCTCATCCCTCAAAGAGCCCTCATATTGAGGCACTACCTTATTTTCCTCCCCCTTCAAGCCTAGTAAGGCATTCAGGATAGGTGCGGGGCCAGAGGTGGGCGATGCATATTTTATCTCAAGTTTTGGGTTGGACAACAAGATCACCTCAGAGCCGCTTAACCTTTAAGCCAAAATGTGTTGAGTGTGGATGTTTTTTGACAGGTTGGACACATTGTGGGTGATATGTAGTGTAGTTGCTTGACCCAAGGTGAATTAAGTAGCCATCTCCACAACCATCACACAAGATGCTAAAGCTCGGAGACACACCAGCATGCCCTGTTGTGCTTAGGCACAACCCTTGAAAAAAATGCAATAGGGCAGAGTTTTCCCCCAATGCTCTTGCACTAGGACTCCCGCCATGGTTTTACAGTTGTCCTTGGAAAATAAGTGAAACATCTTGCCATATTCAGGTACTCCAAGACCAGGAGCTGTGACTATTGTAGTTTTAAGATACACAAAAGCATTACACATTTCCTCATTCCATTTTACACAATCTGGCATGTCGATATTTGTGGCTTGTCTCAGGAGGTTATCATAGTAGGAACAATCAGGTATCCATTGTCGGCAGTAACCAATCATACCAATAAAAGATACATATCTTTCTTAGTAAGACAGACCCATGAGAGTCACAGCTCTCTTGTGACTGATTTTGCTTTCTCCTTTAGAAAGCACAAAACCAAGATATTCAACATATTTTATGACACCATTGTAGCTTTTTCCTAGAAACCTTCTGACCATTATGTGCTAACCGATGTAGCAGATCTAAACAATCCTCTTTGCATGCAACCTGGCTTGGACTACACATACAAATCATCAACATGCTGGAGTAGGACGGAACCATGGCAGGGAGTTCAGCACTGCAAGGTTACCTGGAGGACCATTGAGTAAACTACAGGGGAGTTCACATAACCCTGGCGCATTCTACACCATGTCATCTGGTGGTTTCTAAAACAAAATGCAAGTATTGGCTGTGTCTCTTCATCCACAGGGATGGAAAAAAAATGTGTTTGTTAAACCAATTACAGATAAATATTCAGCATCGGATGGAATGGAGGTGAGGAGTGATGGCACATCAGGCACTATGGGTGTGATAGGTACAACTAAGTTGTTTATAGCCCTTAATTTCTGCACAAACCTATAACCGCCATCCAGCTTTTTATATGGATTTATAGGAGTGTTGAAGGGTGAAAGTGTCTCTTGTAAAATTCTCTGTTTGAGAAAGTGCTCCACCATTGGAGCAATTACCACCTCTTTCTCTTTGGACAAGAAATATTTTTTTGTGTATGCTGGAGGGTTGAATGGGAGTGGAGGGGCAGTTGAATCTGGTCTCTTTTTACCTGCCTTATCCTTATATTTCTTATCAGTATCCACTCTATTTGGGTTTTTAGAGTGCTTCTTTTGTTTCTTACTATTTCTCTAAAACCAATAAGGGCCATACTTTCTGTCCACCCAGCTAAGTTAGATACCCAGGGGTTTATAAACTCATAATCAGTTCCACATACTCTGACTACATAATCTTTACAATTTTCCCCAGGGTTTGGAGGCGGTGGGAGATACTTTCTCTGTGACTGACCCGTTATCACAGTGAAAGAAAGACTGCCTTACTTTGCAGTTTCAGTTCACACAACAAATTATCGCATACTTCTATGCGATAGATAAGAAAAGCAAGACACAGATGTGGGCCCCGGTGGTAATTGTGTTATTAACACTAACACTTTTTCCTCCTTCCCAAAAGGAGTGTAGTACTACTTATTTAAACTTACAAAGTCCTTCCTGAGGACAGATCTACCCAAGACCGCTTAATTTACAAAGTCCTTCCTGAGGACAGGTCTACCCAAGACCGCTTTATCACTTATAAGGCGTGGTCCATCTCCTTTCTAATAAATTTCGGGGACTAAAGCTTTACCAGAGCCAAGGCAAGAAAATAATCTGTCAAAATAAGAAAAAATGTACTTACCAAGGATGATTTCTTTATCCCAGCTGAGCCCCCATTTAAAAGCAATTCTGGTTCTGGACGATCACCTTGTTTAACTTCGGCAGACCACCGTGTCACCCCAGTGCCGTGAGACACCCAATGAAACACGTGAAACAAGCAAGATGTGAATCCAAAAGATGTCTGTCTTTATTGAGCATTAGAACAGCTTGCATTCAGTATAGAACAAAGGAGGGGGGGGGGGGGGGGGTGGTTAGTTTAAAGTTTAGCTTAATGCATAGTGTCTAGTAGGGATGGCCGAAACGGTTCGCCCGGCGGTCGTTTCGCGGCAAATTTCGGCTGTTCACCGTCCGCCCGATCGGCGGACTATTGCCGCCGTTCGCCCGGCGGACTTCCGTGTTTACTGTGTAAAAGAACTTTGACCTATGATGACACATCCATCATGGGGTACAGGACAGCCAATTGAGACATGACAGCACATGGACACTTGGACATTCCCCCTAACTTATAAATAGACCCGATCCAGCGGCCATTTTACATTCTTTTGTATGTCACTATAGGGAGAGGTTGCTGTGTGGAGCAGCGAGAAACTTCAGTGACCCAATTCGCTAGCTATTAGGTCCACAAAAGTTCTTTTAACCACTTGAGACCCGCGCTATAGCCGAATGACGGCTACAACGCGGACCTCCTTTGCCGGGACTACGTCTATTGACTTTGGCCCGCGCACGAGCGGCCTGCGCGCCCCCTGAGGGGCGCGCGCAGCGCGCTCTGTGATCGGCGAGTCTTTGAGACTCACCTGATCACTGATCCGAGCAAGGGGTCGATCCCGACCCCTTATCACGTGATCAGCTGTCAGCCAATGACAGCTGATCATGTGATACAACGGAGCCGGTAATCAGCTATTATTCCTCCTCGCGCTGACAGCGCGAGGAGAAAAAAAAAGAGCCGATCACCGGCGGCCGTGATCGGGACATCAGTCTCGATCACGGCCAGCCCTGCCAGTGCCCACCTGCCCCCTGCCAGTGCCACCTCATTAAAAATTAAGTGCCCCCCGTCAGTGCCACCCAGCAGTGCCCACGGTGCCACCCAGCAGTGCCCACAGTGCCACCCAGCAGTGCCACCCAGCAGTGCCCACAGTGCCGCCCAGCAGTGCCCACAATCTGCCTCAACAAAGGTGCTGCACCCCAGTGCCACATATCCGTGCCCATCAGTGTCATCTACCAGTGCCCATCAGTGCCCAGCAGTGCCGCCCATCAGTGCCCAGCAGTGCCACCTATCAGTGCCACCTATCAGTGCCCATCAGTCCCATCTATCAGTGGTGCCTATCAGTGCCCCTTAGTGCCACCCATCCGTGACACCCATCTGTGCCACCCATTCGTGCCACCCATCCGTGCCCATCTGTGCCCATCAGTGCCGCCTTATCTGTGCCCATCGGTGCCGCCTTATCTGTGCCTATTAGTGCCTCCTTAACTATGCCTATCAGTGCCCACCAGTGCAGCCTATCAGTGCCCACCAATGCAGCCTATCAGTGCCCACCAGTGCAGCCTATCAGTGCCGCCTCATCAGCGCACTTCAATGAAGGAGAAAAATGACCTGTTTGCAAAATTTTATAACAAACTATGAAAACATTTTTATTTATTTATTTTTTTTTTTGCACCTTTTTCTGTTTGTTTAGCAAAAAATAAAACTCCCAGCTGTAATTAAATACCACCAAAAGAAAGCTCTATTTGTGGGAAAAAAATGAAAAAAATGTCATTTGGGTACAGTGTTGTATGCCCGCGCAATTGTCATTCAAAGTGCATCAGCGCTGAAAGCTGAAAATTGGTCTGGGCAGGAAGGGGGTTTAAGTGCCCAGTAAGCAAGTGGTTAAGGACTGGTATCATGGTATAGGTGTTAGGTGTAGTTCAGGATATAGGTTTGAGGCACTGCTGTGCTAGTGATTGTTGCAGCAGCCTGTCTTTTGTCAGTGTAGAGAGAGGGACAGGACGCTGTGTGCAGCAGGGACAGTCAGTTTAATCATTAGCTGTTACTATTAGGTCCACAAAAGTCCTTTTCAGGACTGGTATGGTAAAGTAGTACAGGATATAGTTTTGAGTGCTATTCAAATTATTGTTCCAGCAGCCTGTGTTTTGTCAGTTTAAATAGGGAAAGGCAGGAAGCTGTGTGTGGCAGTGAGGGACAGTCAGTTTAATCAGTAGCTGTTACTATTAGGTCCACAAAGGTTCTTTTCCGGACTGGTATGGTAATAGGCTTGTACACGTATAATATTCTTTCTTACAAATATAGAAAGGATATTATACTTGACTGCTGCCCTTCTGCTGCAGTAGTCCTTTATCAGTATAGGGACTGAGGTACAGTCTGCTAATCATTCACAACTTACTAGTTCCACAAAGGTCCTTATAAGGACTGGTAAGGTATAGGGTACTACAGTACATAGGGTTGAGTGAGGTACAGTCTGCTGTTCCTTAAGGACTGGTATAGATCCACAATATATAGGGTTGAGGTGCACTACTGCTGACTGCTGCCCTTCTGCTGCAGTAGTCCTTTATCAGTATAGGGACTGAGGTACAGTCTGCTAACATTCACAACCTACTAGTTCCACAAAGGTCTTTATAAGGACTGGTAAGGTATAGGGTACTACAGTACATAGGGTTGAGTGGGGTACAGTCTGCTATTCCTTAAGGACTGGTATAGATCCACAATATATAGGGTTGAGGTGCACTGCTGCTGACTGCTGCCCTTCTGCTGCAGCAGTCCTTTATCTGTATAGGGACTGAGGTACAGCCTGCTAATCATTCACAACCTACAATTCCACAAAGGTCCTTATAAGGACTGGTAAGGTATAGGGTACTACAGTACATAGGGTTGAGTGAGGTACAGTCTGCTATTCCTTAAGGACTGGTATAGGTCCACAATATATAGGGTTGAGGTGCACTACTGCTGACTGCTGCCCTTCTGCTGCAGTAGTCCTTTATCAGTATAGGGACTGAGGTACAGTCTGCTAATCATTCACAACCTACTAGTTCCACAAAGGTCCTTATAAGGACTGGTAAGGTATAGGGTACTACAGTACATAGGGTTGAGTCCTTTATCAGTATAGGGACTGAGAGTTTTGTCACAGGGTAATTTAAAAAATGACAGGCAGAGGAAGAGGCAGGCCCTTCCGCAGGGGTGGTAGGGGTAGGGCAGGAGCAACAGGCTTGAGCCAAATTGGGAAGTTGCAGAAGGTGCGTTCAATTACTTTAAAGGACGCACCAGACTTGGTTGAGTGGCTCACTCAGCCTTACTTTTCTGCACCCTCCTTATCCTCTCGATCTGCACCCTCTTCTTCACTCTCACCCCCAAAGACACTACCACCAACACCACCACCACCACCACCACATACCTTCCGCTTGAGTCACAGGAATTATTTTCCGATCCATATCAAGACATTTCTGATGCGCAGCCACTCTTGGTATTGGATCAGGAAGAGGAGGTAGCAACAACCGCCACTCAGCAGTCTGACGACAGTACCCAGTTCAGCCCAAGGAGGAGATTGGTCCCCGGTGTTGCTGCCTACTCCGAGATCTCTACTTATAGAGGTGGGGAAGGTGACGTCGATGATGACGTGTCTAGTGATGTCACGTGGGTGCCCACAAGAGAGGAAGAGGAGGGGAGTTCAGAGGGAGATATGGACCAGCAGATAGGGAGGAGAAGCAGGAATAACTTACATTGCACAGGAGGGACAAAACAGACTGCTAATGTTTCAGGAGCGAGTCATCGACCATGTACGGTCACATCTGGCGCTCCCAGGACGCCGACACATGGCTCCGCAGTGTGGGCTTTTTTTAACGTGTCCGCTGCTGACAATAGCGTTGCCATCTGCAATCTTTGCAGTCAACGCATTAGTCGCGGTAAGCACAACACTCACCTAGGGACGACCGCCTTAAGAAGGCACATGAGCAGCCATCACCGAGCCGAGTGGGAGCAACGGAACACACAAAGCCACACTCCAGGCTCTCACCGTCCAGCCTCGTCTTCTACTTCTCCTTCTCCTCTCTCCTCACAATTGTCCTCCACTCCACCTTCCATCACGCCAAGCTCACGTTTTTCTGCAAAAAGGCAGGCTTCCGTGGGCCTAATGTTCGAGCGTAAAAAAATGATGACGCCGGATAACCCTCTTGCCCAACGGTTGACGGCTGGCTTGTCAGAACTGATAGCCCGCCAACTACTGCCATATAAACTGGTGGACTCGGAGGCCTTTGGAAAATTTGTGGCCATTGGAACGCCACAATGGAAGGTCCCAGGAAGTAAGTATTTCTCAGAGAAGGGCATCCCAGAGCTATATGGCCATGTTCAGCGGCAAGTGAATGTATCTCTAGCACACAGTGTCGGTGCCAAGATACATCTGACCACAGACACGTGGTCTAGCAAACACGGGCAGGGAAGGTATATCACTTTTACTGCCCACTGGGTGAACCTTCTGACGGCCGTCAAGCATGTAACCCGTGGCACCCGTGTAGATTTGGTTTTACCGCCATGGATTGCATGCAGGCCTGGCTCTTCTTCTCCTCCTCCTCCTCCTACTCCATCCTCATCCCTCTCCTCCTTGGCTGACTCCTCCTTTTCCGCTGCTGGCGTCTCTTCTGCTGCGCTGCCCAAGCTCCCCAGAACCTATTCGACATGCCAGGTGAGACGTTGCCATGCCGTGCTGCGTCTGTTGTGCCTGGAAGCCAAGAGCCACACTGGCCCGGCACTCCTTTCAGCTTTGTGTTCACAGGCAGATCAGTGGCTAACACCGCTCAATTTTACAGTTGGTAAAGTGGTGTGTGACAACGGTGCCAATCTGCTTAGCGCATTGAAACAGGGCAAAATCATGCACGTGCCATGCATGGCACACGTCTTAAACTTGGTTGTGTAGCGATTCGTTGTCAAATACCCTGGGGTCCAGGACATCTTGCGGCAGGCAAGGAAAATCTCGGCCCATTTCAGAAGATATTACACGGCCATGGCTCGCCTTGCTGACATTCAGCGGCGACACAATCTGCCGGTCAGACGTCTTATTTGCGATTGCCCGACGCAATGGAACTCAACCTTCTATATGCTTGATAGGCTGCTCCAGCAGAAACGTGCAGTTAACGTCTACCTGTATGAACTCTGCGGCAGAACAGGTTCTGGGGAGCTGGGGGTTTTTTCACCACGCCAGTGGCTGCTCATGTGCGACGCATGTAGACTTCTGTGCCCATTTGAGGAGATCACCAAACTGGTCAGTCGCAGCCATGGCGCCATCAGTGACATGGTACCTTATGCCTTCTTTATGGAGCGTGCATTGCATCATGTCATTGATCAAGCTGTGGAGGAGCAGGAGCGGGAAGATGAGGAAGTCGCAATGCTGGATGAATTCCCAGGGGGGCTACTCTATCTGAGACAAGTGAACAACAGGAGTCTGAAGAGGAGTCAGAGGAGGATGGTGCCGGGGCGGATGAGGAGGAGCAAGAAGAGCATGCTTTAAACCTTTCTGGGAACCCTGTTGTTGTGCGTGGATGGGGAGAGGAGAATGAAGAGGACGACATTATCCTGGATGATGAGCAGGAGCCAGGCCACCACACCGCTTCCAGTTTAGTGCAAATGGGGGCCTTCATGCTCCAGTGTTTTAATAGGGACCCCCGTATAAAAAGCATACGGGTCAAGGACCAGTACTGGTTGGCAACGTACTTAGACCCCCGGTACAAACACAAAATGGCGGAAATGTTACCGCCGTCACACAGGGCTGTCAGAATGGAGCACTTCCAGGCATTGCTTCGAGAAATGCTGCATTCTGCTTTTGCGTGTGCTGGCAGAGGAGCAATTCCCACTCCCAGAGAAGGAGTTGCGGGTACCAATCCAACAGTGCCTGCAAGAAGAGGCCGGTTTGAAGATGTGTTGGTGACTTCGGATATGAGGTCATTCTTTCAGCCGACCCATCGAGAGGTGTCATCCGGATCCAGCATCACGGAACGCCTAGACCGTCAGGTGTCCGACTACATCGGGTTAACGGCCGATGTGGACGCTCTGAGGAGTGATGAACCCCTGGACTACTGGGTGGGCAGGCTTGACCTCTGGCCAGAGCTTGTCCAATTTGCAATCAAACTGTTGGCTTGCCCCTCATCCAGTGTCCTCTCCGAAAGGACGTTCAGCGCAGCAGGGGGGATCGTGACCGATAAGCGTACTCGCCTAGCTCACGACAGTGTTAACTACCTCACATTTCTAAAAATGAATGAGGCATGCATCTCGGAGGAATTCAACACATGTGACCAGTAGACCATGTATATGTCCAGAAACCATTTTTTTAATCGAGCAGAGACCTTCTTTCTTCATTTGGCTCACTTCCTTGTCCAAAAAAAGCACACCGTACTATATGCCCATACCCTCCTGTTTGAAGAGGTTGAGCGGTGTCATATTTCTACTGGGGCTGCTTATTATGAGGGGCTCCCACCATCCCTGTGCTGTGCTAACTTCCTCCTGGGGCTGCTTATTATAAGGGGCTCCCACCATCCCTGTGCTGTGCTGACTTCCTCCTGGGGCTGTACCTCTGCTGTGCATATTATGAGGGGCTCCCACCATCCCTGTGCTATGCTCATTATGAGGGGCTCCCACCATCCCTGTGCTGTGCTGACTTCCTCCTGGGGCTGTACCTCTGCTGTGTATATTACGAGGGGCTCCCACCATCCCTGTACTATGCTTATTATGAGGGGCTCCCACCATCCCTGTGCTGTGCTGACTTCCTCCTGGGGCTGTACCTCTGCTGTGCATATTATGAGGGGCTCCCACCATCCCTGTGCTATGCTCATTATGAGGGGCTCCCACCATCCCTGTGCTGTGCTGACTTCCTCCTGGGGCTGCTTATTATGAGGGGCTCCCACCATCCCTGTGCTGTGCTGACTTCCTCCTGGGGCTGTACCTCTGCTGTGCATATTATGAGGGGCTCCCACCATCCCTGTGCTATGCTCATTATGAGGGGCTCCCACCATCCCTGTGCTATGTTGACTTCCTCCTGGGGCTGCTTACAGTGCAGGTGTCAGTGCTGTATATCACAGTGCTGGTGTCAGTGCTGTATATCACGGTGCTGGTGTGAGTGCTTTATGTCATGCTGCTGATGTCAGTGCTCTCTATCATGGTGCTGGTGTCAGATCACTCTATCACGGTGCAAGTGTCATTGCTGTATGTCACGCTGCTGATGTCAGTGCTGTATATCACGGTGCTGGTGTCAGTGCTGTATATCATGGTGCTGGTGTCAGTGCTGTATATCACAGTGCTGGTGTCAGTGCTTTATGTCACGCTGCTAATTTCAGTGCTCTCTATCACGGTGCTGGTGTCAGATCACTCTATCACGGTGCAGGTGTCATTGCTGTATGTCAGGCTGCTGATGTCAGTGCTCTCTATCACGTGCTGGTGTCAGATCACTCTATCACGGTGCAGGTGTCATTGCTCTATGTGAAGCTGCTGGTGATCATCTTCTGCACCCTCTTCTTTGTCTACCCTGACCTTCCCTCTCCTCCATTGCCTTCATGCGTTCCACAGTCCTGAATTGTCAACAATTTCACATATAAAAAAAGAATGCTTGTAGTTGTCGATCCCAGATTCACCTCATACATGTGTTATGTCATTGGCCATGTGGTGGGACTATGTTTGCACAGCTAGTAATTATTTTGTGGCTGCAAATTTGACCTGTGGGTTTGCAAAGTTCGCCTCCCATTGAAGTCAATGGGGCCCGCCGCGAACGTTAAGGTTCGCGAACTATCGGCCACGCATCAGGGGTTAGATAAGACATCTGGTCATTAGCCACATATCTTGGCTGATCACTAAGGCTAAACAGGATATACATTCTGAAAACAGGCTTGATCAAAGTGAGCAATGGGGGGGGTGTTGTGAAAACATTCTTACACAAACTTAAACTTACACAATAAGAGACTTCACATAAGATGGTGGGGGTAATCAAAATAGAGTCATGATGGTTCATTCATATTATTACAGGCAGGAGGATAGGAGGGGCTGCCTGGAATATATATGAGGCCTCGGGCAATCCCCAGTAGTGGTCTGGAAGGAGGCAGAGTTAACCTCATAAATAGGTATGAACCATGCCCTGCAGGTCAGTCCGGTGGGAAATGTGAAATACAGCACTGAGGAGGCTGTCTGTGGCCCTCAGGGGTGCCCCTTAGTCTCAGGGTAGGTGTCCTTTCCAATCAAATCCAATGACACTGTCCAGGGGGTGGGGCAGAGCCCGGCATTCTGTGTTTATGAATGCAAATGCTGGACTCAGGAGAGCACCCACACAGTAACCCCTGGGAAAGCACTTCTACTAGGGGGTTTCCCGATGTGGGGAGTAGCCACGAGCGCCGTTGGGGGGCCCTAGAATACAAGGATCAGGACCACTCTGTGCAAAACGAACTTCACAGTGGAGGTGTTATTTAAAAAAAAAAGGTTTTACAACCCCTTTAAGTGGACGACATCTGGTTACATCTGTTTATGTTCACAAAAAGGAAAAGGACACGGACCTTTTTTTTCTGGGGATATAATATTTCTTTTTTTTTTCTGGGGCTATACAATGGATATACACACCCCCCGTTAAAATGTCAAGTTTCTGTGATGTAAAAAAAATAAGACAAAAATACATTTCAGAACTTTTTCACCTTTAACGTGACCTATAAACTGTACAATTCAATTGAAAAACAAACTGAAATAATTTAGGTGAAGGGAAGTAAAAATAAAAAACTAAAATAATGTGGTTGCATAAGTATGCAAGCTATAACTGGGAATGTAGATATGTTCAGAATTAAGCAATCACATTTAAAATCATGTTGAATAGGATTCAGTACACACCTGCAATCATTTAAAGTGCCTCTGAATAACCCCAAATAAAGTTCAATTGTTCTAGTTGGTCTTTCCTGACATTTTCTAGGTCGCATCCTACAGCAAAAGTCATGGTCTGCAGAGAGCTTCCAAACCATCAGAGGGGTCTCACTGTTAAAAGGTATCAGTCAGGAGAAGGGTACAAAAGAGTTTCCAAGGCATTAGATGTACCATGAAACACAGTGTTGACAGTCATCATCAAGCAGAGAAAATATGGCACAACAGTGACATTACCAAGAACTCAAGTCCCTCCAAAATTGAAGAAAAGACAAGAAGAAAACTGGTCAGGGAGGCTGCCAAGATGCCTACAGCAACATTAAAGGAGCTGCAGGAATATCTGGCAAGCACTGGCTGTGTGGTACATGGGACAATAATCTCTGTATTCTTCATATGTTTGAGCTATGGAATAGTGAGAAGGGACTATCTGAATAAAGGTGCTATAAAAGTGTACCACATCCCAAGAAAATGAAATAGGAGAACCCCCTTGGTGTGGGACTTTGTAGGTACTACCATATCACAAATTAGTAGAAAAAAATTATTATACACAAAAAATACATAGGAAACAAGGATGCATAATGATGTACAAACAACAGTGAGCAGACACAGTGCAGAATCCTAAACCCAATGACGTTTCAGAGATGATCTGTATTCTCCTTCATCAGGGGTTTTTCACAGGAAGTACAGTGTATCCTGATCCCTAATAAAGTACATGCAGGCATCCAAAACTTTTTTTAAAAAGTGAAGAAAGGACATTATGCCAAGGAGCCTCCTATGAATCCCATCCATCAGTGGTTGATAATGAATGACTGATAATAATAAGACAGAAAAGGGCCTTTGGGAGGACAAAAGTAATTATCCCCTTACTTTTGCCTCATACCCACTAGTCCCGCTGGGGTCTAAATTCCCAGACAAGCAGCGGGCTGGTATGTATAGTGGGGCCCAGTATGTGGAGAGTCTAAAATATGCAATGATGTCACCCACAGACTGATAACGAGATAATATTCAGGGCCATGAGGATGACGCTCTATTGAGGGGCTGGTGGGACTTTGATTCAGGACCTTGGCTGTCTAGCACTTTTACCTGACGGTCCTGTGTTTCTTGGGTCCCCGGAGCTCCTGAGTGTCATTCCTTATCTCGTTATCAACCACTGATGGATTGGATTTGTGGGTGGCTCCTTGGCATGATGTCCTTTCTTCACTTTAAAAAAAAAAAAATTTGGATGCCTGCTTTATTAGTGATCAGGATACACTGTACTTCCTGTGAAAAACCCCTGATGAAGGAGAATACAGTTCATCTCTGAAACGTCATTGGGTTTAGGATTCTGCACTGTGTCTGCTCACTATTTTTTGTACATTATTATGCATCCTTGTTTCTTATGTATTTTTGGTGTATAATACATTTTATATTTTTTCTACTAATTTGTGATATGGTAGTACCTACAAAGTCCTACACCAAGGGGGTTCTCCTATTTCATTTCGAGCTATGGGATAGAGTGGCAAGATGAAGAAAAACAAAGAAAAACATCCAAGCCCCGGCTAAATTTTGCAAAAACACATCTGAAGTCTGGAAATCTGGTACAGGGGCATTAGTCAAGGTTAGAGGGAATTATGAACAGTTACAAATACCAGTTATTATTGGCACGAAACCTTCAGGCTTCTGCTAGAAAGCTGAACATGAGGAGGAACTTCATCTTTCGGCATGACAATGACCCAAAGCATACATCCAAATCAAAAAAGGAATGGCTTTACTGGAAGAAGATTAAAGTTTTGAAATGACCCAGCCAGAGCCCAGACCTGAATCCGATTGAAAATCTGTGGGGTGATCTAAAGAGGGCACAGGAGATGTCCTAGCAATCTAACAGATTTGGAGTGTTTTTGCAAAGAAGAGTGGGCAAATATTGCCAAATAGGGATGAGCTTCATGTTCAAGTCAAACATACGTTAGACTCGAACATTGGCTGTTCACCGAATACCGAAAGTTATGGGCCGTTCGCGCCAAATTCATGTGGCGCTCACAACCCATAATGCACTGCGCCATCGCAGTGCATTGTTGGCTCATGATTGGCCAAGCATGCACTGTGACCCCCGCATGCTTGGCCAATCACTGCGCCGGCAGCGAGGAGAGACATGATTGGCCACAGGCAGGATGCCTGTGGCCAATCATAGCTCAAGCTGTGTAGTGCACGCCCCACACTATATAAGGCCGCCAGCACGGCGGCCTTGTGTAGTGTGTTGGCGTCTGTAGGAGTTAGTGGGTGTTCTCTGTGTACCTTCAACACAGTATACACCGTTCGTTATTGGCCGATTTAGCGTTCTTTCTCTTCTGTAATTGAGCTTTTAGCAATCTGCAGGAGTTTGTGGGTGTTGTCTACGTGCCCTGAGCGCAGTATACACCATTATATCCACTTATATAGCTAGCTATATTGCTCTTCTGTAATAGAGCTTGCAGTCAGTTGTAGGAGATTGTGCGTGTTGTCTGTGTGCCCTGACCGCAGTATACACCATTATATACACCTATATAGCTAGCTATATTGCTCTTCTGTAATAGAGCTTTCAGTCAGTTGTAGGAGATTGTGCGCGTTATCTGCGTGCCCTGACCACACTATACACCATTATATCCACCTATAAAGCTAGCTATATTGCTCTTCTGTAATAGAGCTTGCAGTCAGTTGTAGGAGATTGTGCGTGTTGTCTGCATGCCCTGACCACACTATATACCATTATATCCACCTATATAGCTAGCTATATTGCTCTTCTGTAATAGAGCTTGCAGTCAGTTGTAGGAGATTGTGCGTGTTGTCTGCGTGCCCTGACCGCACTATACACCATTATATCCACCTATATAGCTAGCTATATTGCTCTTCTGTAATAGAGCTTTTAGTCAGTTGTAGGAGATTGTGCGTGTTGTCTGCGTGCCCTGCCCGCACTATACACCATTATATCCACCTATATAGCTAGCTATATTACTCTTCTGTAATAGAGCTTGAAATCAGTTGTAGGAGATTGTGCGTGTTGTCTGCGTGCCCTGACCGCACTATACACCATTATATCCACCTATATAGCTAGCCATATTGCTCTTCTGTAATAGAGCTTGCAGTCAGTTCTAGGAGATTGTGTGTGTTGTCTGCGTGCCCTGCCCGCACTATACACTATTATATCCACCTATATAGCTAGCTATATTGCTCTTCTGTAATAGAGCTTGCAATCAGTTGTAGGAGATTGTGCGTGTTGTCTGCGTGCCCTGATCGCACTATACACCATTATATTCACCTATATAGCTAGCTATATTGCTCTTCTGTAATAGAGCTTGCAGTTAGTTGTAGGAGATTGTGCGTGTTGTCTGCGTGCCCTGACCGCAGTATACACCATTATATCCACCTATATAGCTAGCTATATTGCTCTTCTGTAATAGAGCTTGCAGTCATGTCACGTACCTTTAAGCAGAGCCCGGAGTGCAGGGAGTGGCCTCTCGTAGACCTCTGACTCGAGAGACCCTGGTAGTGATGACAGGGGCTCAGGAGCACAGAGGGGCACAAGTGCCTGACTGGATAGCAGGTGGTAGAGGCAGCAGACCGTTGAAGGAGGAGGTGTATTGTAGTCCGGTGTCAGAATGCAGGCAAAGGTGAGGTAAGGTTCAGCAGACAGCAGAAGGATTCCGGTAGTCCAGCAACAGCATACAAGTGATTGCAGGAAATGATAAACAACGGAGGGGTATTGTAGTCCAACAACGGATGCAGGTGCAATGGAATAAGCGGAAGTGGAAGAGTCCAGTAGTCTGCAGCCAGAGGTAGAAGGCTACAAACGCAGAGGGAGTACAGCCAAATATTGCGGAGGACTGGGAGGTGTCCTGTAGTACGACAGCAAGCAACTTACAGTTGACGGATGGTGTAACAGTCCAGGTCAGGCACAGGCGGGCAGATCAGGTACAGAAACGGAATCCAGAAGAGTAGTCGGGTACAAAGCCAAAGTCGGGGGGCAGGCGGCAAACAGCAGAGTCGGGAACAAGCCGGGTTCGATACGGATCGGGATACAGGTACAGGTTCAGGTTCAGGTTCAGATACGGATTACCAGGAAGCACAGGAACGCTGTTGATCAGGCAGCAAAGCAGTGAAGCATGGCTCCAGTTTAAATAGCGCTATTGGCGCCAATTTGCGTCAAACGGCCGCGCGCGCACCCGCGCACCGCTCATCGCGGTAACACTCCTGAAACTGGGCAAAAGATCTTCTGCGACTTTCGCCGCTCGGACGTCCGTGAGGAGGATCTTCCTGACATTGCCCCCCCCCCAATGGGCAGCCTCCGGATGCCCAACTGGGACATCTTACCTGGGTGAGATCTTTTAAATGCCAGAACCAACCTCTTGGCGTGGATGCCAGTCTCTGGTTCCCAGGAGTTCTCTTCTGGACCATACCCCTTCCACTTCACCAGATACTGGACCTGGTTGCGTCTCTTTCTGCAATCCAAAATTGCTTCTACTTCAAACTCTTCTTCACCATTAATAAGCACAGGTTCAGGAGGGCCCACGTTCCGATCAGTGAAGGGATCCTGGATTGAAGGTCTTAAGAGGGACACATGAAACACCGGGTGAATACGCAGCGATTCTGGTAATTTCAGTTCATAAGCCACATTATTAATTTTCCTGGTGATTGGGAAAGGACCCACAAATTTTGGGCCCAGTTTTCTAGATGGGCATGTTAATTTTAGATTCAGAGTAGATAACCAAACCAAATCTCCGGGTTTTAGATCGAGCTCCCCTCTCCTCTTTCTGTCAAAAACTGCTTTGTTGCGCTCTTGGGTTCTTGCCATCGTTTCTTGAAGCAACTTGTTATTGGTGCAGAAAAAGTTCAAAGTTTCTTGAGCTGCTGGAACCGTGCATTCTGGGATATTGGCTGATAAGAACTGAGGGTGAAAACCATAGTTCGCAAAGAAGGGAGATTGATTAGTTGCAGAATGAACAGAGTTATTGTAGGCAAACTCGGCAAGTGGTAAAAGGGATACCCAATCGTCTTGCGAAAAAGAAGAATAACAACGCAAATATTGCTCAAGGGTCTGGTTTGTTCGTTCGGTCTGGCCGTTGGTCTGGGGATGATAGGCAGAAGAGAACGAAAGATCAATTTTCAAGGACTTACATAAAGCTCTCCAAAATTTTGATGTAAATTGTACCCCACGATCGGAAACAATGTTCGCAGGTATACCGTGGAGTCTTACAATCTCCTTAATGAAGATCCTTGCGGTCTCAGGGGCAGAAGGTGTACCCTTCATGGGCAGAAAGTGAGCCATCTTGGACAATCTGTCGACCACCACAAGGATAGTGGTAAAGCCTTCTGACGGTGGTAGTTCTACAATAAAGTCTATGGAAATCATTTTCCAAGGTCTTTCCGGGATGGGGAGTGGTTTCAGCAACCCCCAGGCTTTGGCCTTGCTACTCTTGTTCTGGGTACAGGTAATGCAAGATTCTACATAAAGTTTACAGTCTCTTAGCAGCTGAGGCCACCAGAAGGTGCGTTGGAGAAGTTTGGCGGTCTTGTGTACCCCAAAATGACCGGCCAGTTTGTGGTCGTGGCAAGACTTAAGAACAGCAACCCGTAGTTGTTGGGGCACGTAGATCTTATTTTCATGCCATAACAAGTCATTGCTAGAGAGTAAGGTGGTGTTTGAGGGATGTGAAGCTGAAGATGAAGCCTGCTTAAGTTGGGATAGAAGATCTTCCTGGAGCATAAGGAAATTTCCGGGCGCAAGGATGGTGTCTGTGGGTTGAAGAACTTCGGGTTCGCTGAACATCCGGGATAGCGCGTCGGGTTTGGTGTTTTTCGATCCGGGCCTATAGGTAATGTGGAAGGAAAATCTTGTAAAGAAAAGTGCCCATCTGGCCTGACGCGGCTTCAGCCTCTTAGCAGTCTTCAAATACTCTAAGTTCTTGTGGTCAGTGTATACCAGAATGGGATGGGCTGCTCCCTCCAGGAGATAGCGCCATTCCTCAAGTGCAGCTTTGATAGCGAGTAGCTCCCTGTCCCCGACATCATAATTCCTTTCCGCTTCAGACAACTTACGTGAGAAGAACGCCACCGGATGCAATAAAGCCTTGGGGCCCTGTCTCTGAGAAAGGACTGCTCCCACTGCAACTTCGGATGCATCCACCTCAAGGATGTAGGGTAGCGCAGAATTAGGATGCTTCAGGACAGATGCTGACACAAATTGTTCTTTAAGGGAAGAAAATGCGGCCTGTGCCTCCGGAGTCCACTGGAACTTGATACCTTGTCTCGTTAATCTGGTGATTGGAGCGATGATTGTAGAAAATCCCTTGATGAATTTTCGATAAAAATTCGCAAACCCCACAAAGCGTTGAATTCCTCTCTTATCAGTAGGGGCTGGCCAGTCCAGGATGGCCGAAACTTTTTGCGGGTCCATCTTGATTCCATCCACCGAAATAATCAGCCCCAAAAACTGAATGCTGCGACGTTCAAACTCGCACTTCTCAGGTTTTGCGTACAAGCCGTGTTGGCGAAGCCGAGTGAGAACCTTCTTAACGTGTTCCCTGTGAGCTGGCAGAGAGGGGGAGAAAATTAAGATGTCATCCAGGTATACTATAACAAACAGGTCGAGAAAATCTCTAAAGATATCATTCACAAAATGCTGGAAAGTCGCAGGAGCGTTGCACAGCCCAAAGGGCATTACGAGATATTCAAAATGTCCGAAGCGGGTGCGGAAGGCAGTCTTCCATTCGTCCCCGCTTCGGATACGGACCAAATTATAGGCTCCGCGCAGATCCAGTTTTGTGAAGATACTAGCTGATCCAAGGCGCTGGAATAATTCGGGTACCAAAGGCAATGGGTACCGGTTCTTGACTGTAACTTTATTTAAGTCCCGGTAGTCAACACAAGGGCGGAGAGAATGGTCCTTCTTTTCTACAAAAAAGATTCCTGCCCCAGCTGGGGACGTAGAAGGACGTATGAACCCCTTTTTCAAATTGTCATCAATATAAGTCCTGAGAGTCTCCAATTCCACTTCTGTTAAGGGAAATATTCTCCTGAAAGGGATTTCGGCTCCGGGAAGGATCTCAATTGGGCAATCGTAGGGTCTATGAGGGGGAAGTGTTTCTGCCCCCTTCTTGCTGAACACGTCCAAGAAGTCATGGTAGGCCTCAGGAACGTGCTGGCGAGTCTCAACATCGGTCTCCATACACATTAAATGGGGTGAGACCTTAATTGATTCTTGGAAGCAGTGTTGACGACAATAGGGAGAGAAAAAGTAAATGTTTCCGGTGGACCAGTCTATTTGCGGGTTGTGTGCCCGGAGCCAGGGCATACCCAGTATGATAGGGAAAAGGGGAGATTCAATAATGTCCAGGCAGAGTTGTTCCTGATGGTTACCGGAAATAGTAGCAGTCAAAGGACATGTCTCCTGTGTCACTGGTCCTGATTTGATAGCTGACCCATCGGCAAGGTGTACAGACAACCCCTTCGCCCTGGGCCGTAAGGGCACTTGGAACTTTTGGGCAAACGATAAGTCCATAAATCCACTGCACGCTCCAGAATCAACTATTGCGGGGACTTGAATGTTCCCTCCGGGTAGCTGAAGAGAGACGGGAACAGCCAAGTGAGTAGCATTACTAGGCACAGCAGGTAAAACAGGAGAAAATACAGAAGAATGCTTACGGAATTTGGCAGGACAGGATCTCACGTAATGTCCGGGTTCCCCACAGTAAAGACACAGATTGTTGAGCTGCCGGCGTTGTCGTTCCTCGGTGGTGAGCGTTGGTCTAAGTAAGCCCAGTTGCATGGGTTCAGGCGTGTCAGCAGCAGGATGTGCAGGGGGATTTGGTACACGGGGTAACATCCAGACTGGTCGGGACGGCCCGGCAGTGCGTTCTGCTCTCCGTTCTCTCAAGCGTCTGTCTATCTGGATGGAGAGGTTGATAAGGGCTTCAAGAGTTGCTGGAATACCCACCCGGGCCAATTCATCCTTTAGAGGTTCAGAGAGTCCCATGCGAAACTGGTATCGCAGAGCGGCATCGTTCCAGATAGTATCGGAACTCCAGCGCCGAAATTCAGACGCATAGTCCTCTGCCACTCTGCGGCCTTGCTGAAGGGAGTATAAGGCTGCTTCCGCAGTGGCCGCCT
Organism: Lithobates pipiens; assembly: GCF_037356315.1. Classification (NCBI taxonomy): domain Eukaryota; kingdom Metazoa; phylum Chordata; class Amphibia; order Anura; family Ranidae; genus Lithobates; species Lithobates pipiens. Next base: position 527,323,392 of record NW_027507903.1, on the reverse strand, counting down.
GTTGAGGATCCTCATATAGCAAACCCATTGCTTGGAAAAAGGTATTCAGGTTGTTAAGGCATGTATCCTTTTGTTCCAAAAGACGGTGGGTCCATGCCTGGGGCTCACCCAGTAGGAGGGCGATGACAAAACCCACCTTAGTGGACTCAAGAGAGAAAGTTCTGGGTTGAAGTGCAAAAAATAGTTCACAGGCATTGCGAAAAGCTCTATACTTGCTGCGATTTCCCGAAAACCTCTCCGGAGTTGGGACCTTGGGTTCAGGGGGCATCATAACTACTGAGGGCGCAGAAGAAGTTCCTGGCACGGTAGGGCCTGTGGTAGATAAGACCTGGATACGCTCTTCCAAACGAGAATAGCCTTCTTGTAGAGATTTAACAGCCTGGGTAAGTCCAGCAAGATGACGGCATAAATCATCCATGGCCGAATCTCCCTGCGTGGGCTCAGACATGGCTGCCTGATACTGTCACGTACCTTTAAGCAGAGCTCGGAGTGCAGGGAGTGGCCTCTCGTAGACCTCTGACTCGAGAGACCCTGGTAGTGATGACAGGGGCTCAGGAGCACAGAGGGGCACAAGTGCCTGACTGGATAGCAGGTGGTAGAGGCAGCAGACCGTTGAAGGAGGAGGTGTATTGTAGTCCGGTGTCAGAATGCAGGCAAAGGTGAGGTAAGGTTCAGCAGACAGCAGAAGGATTCCGGTAGTCCAGCAACGGCATACAAGTGATTGCAGGAAATGATAAACAACGGAGGGGTATTGTAGTCCAACAACGGATGCAGGTGCAATGGAATAAGCGGAAGTGGAAGAGTCCAGTAGTCTGAAGCCAGAGGTAGAAGGCTACAAACGCAGAGGGAGTACAGCCAAATATTGCGGAGGACTGGGAGGTGTCCTGTAGTACGACAGCAAGCAACTTACAGTTGATGGATGGTGTAACAGTCAAGGTCAGGCACAGGCGGGCAGATCAGGTACAGAAACGGAATCCAGAAGAGTAGTCGGGTACAAAGCCAAAGTCGGGGGGCAGGCGGCAAACAGCAGAGTCGGGAACAAGCCGGGTTCGATACGGATCGGGATACAGGTACAGGTTCAGGTTCAGATACGGATTACCAGGAAGCACAGGAACGCTGTTGATCAGGCAGCAAAGCAGTGAAGCATGGCTCCAGTTTAAATAGCGCTATTGGCACCAATTTGCGTCAAACGGCCACGCGCGCACCCGCGCGCACGCGCACCGCTGATCGCGGTAACGCTCCTGAAACTGGGCAAAAGATCTTCTGCGACTTTCACCGCTCGGACGTCCGTGAGGAGGATCTTCCTGACAAGTCAGTTGAAAGGAGATTGTGCGTGTTGTCTGCGTGCCCTGACCGCACTATACACCATTATATCCACCTATATAGATAGCTATATTGCTCTTCTGTAATAGAGCTTGCTGTCAGTTGTAGGAGATTGTGCGTGTTGTCTGCGTGCCCTGACCGCACTATACACCATTATATCCACCTATATAGCTAGCTATATTGCTCTTCTGTAATAGAGCTTGCTGTCAGTTGTAGGAGATTGTGCGTGTTGTCTGCGTGCCCTGACCGCACTATACACCATTATATCCACCTATATAGATAGCTATATTGCTCTTCTGTAATAGAGCTTGCAGTCAGTTGTAGGAGATTGTGCGTGTTGTCTGCGTGCCCTGACCGCACTATACACCATTATATCCACCTATATAGCTAGCTATATTGCTCTTCTGTAATAGAGCTTGCAGTCAGTTGTAGGAGATTGTGCGTGTTGTCTGCGTGCCCTGACCGCACTATACACCATTATATCCACCTATATAGCTAGCTATATTGCTCTTCTGTAATAGAGATTTTAGTCAAATGTAGGAGATTGTGCGTGTTGTCTGCGTGCCCTGACCGCACTATACACCATTATATCCACCTATATAGCTCTCTCTAATTGAGCCATCTGCCATCTGCAGGAGTTAGTGGGTGTTGTGTGCCTCCAGTACAATATACACTACCCAATTGCTGGTTTTTCCATCTCCCTTCAGGCCATTACCATGTCTGGAAGGCCAACAAGGAGAGGCAGACAGGCGCGAGCCGATAAAAGAGGGCAAGCAGGCTCTGTGTCTAGAGACAACAGTGCTGGTCGTGGACGCGGTGCATCGTCATCATCAGCACGTGGCCATGGGACACAATTGTCCTTCTTTTCGGAAGCTGGACGTGTTGAGCTGCATCATGCCGAAGACTTGGTAGAGTGGATGACCAAGCCCTCTTCATCCTCCTCATCCTCTCTTACCCAAGCTCAGGGTACTAGCAAAGCAGCTGCCAACGCATGGTCTTCCCTCGTCTCAATGTCATCATCAGTGACTCCTTCCCTAGACCCACCACATCCTCCTGAGGAGTCCCCTGAACTCTTTGAGCACAGTGTTGGGTACATACTCCAGGAGGATGCCCAGTGTTTTTAGGCTCTGATGATGATACTCAGCTAGAGGAAGGCAGTAGCATGAGCGCAGAGAGAGGGGATGCTCAAGAAGGACAGCAATCTGGCAGTCATGTTCCAAAAGCTGCAGCATACTGCCAGGTTTGCTCCAGCAATGAAGAGGGGTGGAAGATTAGGGCACTGACTCCACATGGGTGCCTGGTAGGAGAGAGGAGGAGGAGGAGGAGGAGGCACATGTCCAACGAGGCAGGATGCCTTCCGGGGGCCAGCTTATGGGCAGCACACTGACTGGATCACACCGCAGAGCTCCGCCTGTGCAGGGTGCTGCCTCTGCGCATTATTCTAAAAGTTCTTTGGTGTGGGCCTTTTTTGAGACGAGTGCATCAGATCGCACCGCTGCTATTTGCAACATATGTCTCAAGCGTATCTCGCGTGGCCAAAACATCAGCCGCTTGGGCACCACTTGCTTGACCAGACATATGTTGACCTGCCATGCAGCTCGTTGGCAAGCGTACCTCAAAGACCCACACCAACGAACAAAGCGGACCTCTCCTTGCTCCTCATCAGCATGGAGGTGGAGGCTGGCACTTAGCATCAGCAGCAGCAGTCTCGCAGGGATGATTTACAGTCCCAAGAAACCCGTGGACTTGTACGTGGCTGGGAGGAGGTAGCTGCGGATCATGTTGTCCTTCATGACCCAGGGGACTCCGGACCGAATGCCTCAGCTAACCTACGCTGCATGGCCTCCCTGATCCTGCAAAGCCTGCGGAAGGATCCTCGTATTCTTCGGATCAAGGAGAGGGCCATTACTGGCTGGCCACTCTCCTTGATCCACGGTACAAGGGTAAGGTTGCCGACTTTATCTTGCCATCGCAGAGGGAGCAGAGGATGAGACATCTCCGGGAGGCCTTGCAGAAAGGTCTGTGCAACGCGTTCCCAGAGACTGGGAGGTTACAAACTCCTGGTCCTGGACAACGTGTTGCTGAGGCATCGGTCAGAAGGAGCGGTGGAGAAGGTGGCCGTCCGACCGATGCGTTCAGACAATTTTTTAGTCTGCAGCCCCAAGGTATGATCGGTTGCAGCAACCATCGCGAGTGTCTGATTTACATGGTGCAGGAATACCTAGGGGCAAGGTCAGACTTGGACACCTTTCCTACCGAAAATCCTCTGGCTTATTGGGTCTTGAGGATGGATCACTGGCCAGAGCTTGCACAGTATGCAAATGAGCTACTGGCCTGTCCTGCATCCAGCGTTCTTTCGGAACGCACCTTCAGTGCTGCCGGTGGCTTTGTTACAGATCACAGGATGTGCCTGTCCACCGACTCGGTTGATTGTCTGACCTTCATGAAGATGAATCAGTCTTGCATCACCCACAGCTACCAAGCACCTGAAGCTGATGTAACCGAATAATTTTTTTTTAAATATCACATCCCTTCAAGACTGCCTATGCTGATGCTGAGTGACTGTCCTGTTATGTTGATTGCCTATCCTCTTCCTCCTCCGCTGATATGTTGGAAGAACATTTTTGGTTCTGGGTGATGCCACCAGCCCACTTTTTCAGCCCCTGTTTAACAGGGGCATTTAATTACAATTTTTGATGCAATGCTTTGCAGCAGGGCTCATTCCTGCACCACAACTAAAGTATATGGGAGAGGTTGCAGTGTCGTGGCCCAATTTTTCAGCCCGTGTTTAACAGGGGCATGTAATTACAATTCTTGATATCATATTTCACAGCAGGGCCCGTTCCTGTGCCCACCCAGAGTAACTGTGAGGACTTATAGTGTTGTGGCACCACCACCACCACCACAACCACCAAAGGCCCAATTTTTCTACCACTCTTCAACAGTGGCATGTAATTACAATTCTTGATATAATAGTTCACAGCAGGGCGCTCCAGCGCCCACCAAGAGTCACTTTGAGGGCTTACAATGTTGTGGCAACACCAACACCTTGTTCCGCCATTTCTGCAGAGCATATAGGGCAGGCCCCTGCTTTCAAACATCCAACTTACAAACGTCTCCTACTTGCAAACGGAAGGAGACAACAGGAAGTGAGATGAAAAAAGACGGACAGCAAAACAAATTATACAGGGGTGATAACCCTTCCCTATGTTTTCCAAAAAGCTTAAAAATAGATTTTTTGACTGGAGCTACACTTTAAAAATGTACCAGTTCAAAATTACAAACAGATTCTACTTAACACAACAAACCTACACAGTCCCTGTCTTGTTTGCACCGCCTGTATACTGCTGTTCTGAGTATATAGGGCCTGGGGGCCCCACATCTTCCCTTTTTTTAATATGGGTACGGGGTTCCCCTTAATATCCGTACAAGACCCAAAGGGGCTGGTAATGGGCAGGGGGGGCTACCCATGCCATTTTTCTCAATGATTTTCATCCATATTGTCGGAACCAGATATTACATTAAAAACGCAAGCAGTTTTAAATGACTTTTTTCCATTAAATGTCCTTTTGTGCAGGGACTGTTCTAAACACGGGAAACACGTGGCACTTCACAGGCATACTTTAGACAACCCCCAGGCACGATATTTAAAGGAATATTTCACTTTTTTTTCACTTTAATCATCATTAAAATCAGTGCTCCCGCCAAAACGGCCATTTTTAAAAACATTTTAGGCATTGACCCATGTCCCCTGGGGCAGGAGCCAGGTCCCCAAAACCTTTTTAGGACAGTATCTTGCATATTAGCCATTAAAATTAGCACTTTTTATTTCGAACGTTCGAGTCCCTTAGACTTCAATGGGGTTCTAACGTTCGTACGAATTTGCGGTCCGTTAGAAAGTTCTGATGCGAACCGAACCGGGGGGTGTTCGGCTCATCCCTATTGCCAAGTCAAAATGTGCCATGCTGATAGACTCATACCAGTGGTGGCTGGTGGATTTTTTCTGGAAGGGGGGAGGCAAACAACCACCCCCAGTAGGCCAGTGGCACCCCCCTGGGGATTTCATGGTCGGTTGGTCATCCAACACTTACCCCATCTAGGTTCCAGGCAGGCAGCGCTGTGACAGGCAATGGGCAGATGTCTCCTCCTCATCTGCATCACGGCGGCTTCCGCCATGCGTCACCTTCCTCCTCTTCCTAGATGTCCAACAATATGATTTCAGCCAATCGGGTGATGGGTCCCACGACCAGGTTCCTGATTGGCCAGGAGGATGATCAATGTGAGAATAGCAAATATTCATTCACTATTGTCACACAACTGGATGGGCTTAGAGCGTAATGCTCTGTGCCCCGAGCCCACCCTTTTTTGTAGCCTATTAGAGCCTCTGGCTCTAGTCACATGATTACAAAAAAAACACCCCCCCATTGGAATCCATGCATGCAGTGCCCCAAATGTAGATTAGGGGGTTGGTGCCCGTGCTCCCCTAATGGATGGGCAGCCACTGCTCATACCCAAAAAGACTGAGTGCTGTAATAAAATCAAAAGGTGCTTCAGCAAAGTATTAGTTTAAGGGTGTGCATACTTATACAACATATTTATTTTTACTTCCCTCCACCTAAAAGATTTCAGTTTATTGCTCAACTGAGTTGTTCAGTTTATAGGTCACATTAAAGGTGTAAAATGCTCTGAACTTATACATCTTTGTCTCTTTTTTTTTTACATCACAGAAATCTGACATTTTAACAGGGTGTGTAGACTGTTTATATGCACTGTATATCCAGACTGAAAATCTATGTGAACCAGGGTTGGATTGCTTTTCAAAGATGTTTGATAGGCAAAGATGTTTGATAGCCACTGTAAGTATATAACACTAATAGGATTCATAGAATTCTTGCAGGGATTAAAACCAAAATCTCAGAATAACAGTGCAAACTACAAAGCTACAGAAAAAGCTTATAAATCATAAGCAAGAGTAAGCAAGAGATACAGCATGCTACCATGCCTATCAATCATGGCATTCTCTGCTATGGCTGTAGGTACACCTTAGCCCATGGGTGCTCAACCAGTGGCCCTCCAGCTGTTGCAGAACTACAAGTCCCATGAGGCATTGCAAGGCTGACAGTTACATGCATGACTCACAAAGAGTAAAGCGTGATGGGGCTTCCAAAACAGCTGGAGGGCCAAAGGTTGAGCACCCATGCTTAGCCTGTGACCCCTGTTGATCTGTGCTTTATGATTCTAGCTGTATCATCATGTACTGCATTCTGTATATCAGTTCTTTTTACTGAGCAAAAACCTTGGAAAACACCTCAATGCTTTCTACACAAAGCCAAAAAATAGAAATAGCCCAAAAGTAGCTATTTTGTCAATAAAAAAAATGCATTGTTTTATTTTTTTCTTCCGCCGGAAATTCCCATTAAAAAGAACAAATCCAGCAACAGGCAGGCTAAGGCATCCTGACACCCACAGGCATTAATAAAACATGGGTTTCTTGAGTTGATATTGATTTCTTTGGTAAATCTTTAGAGCTGAGCTTATGAGTGCCAAGTTTGATTTATACTTTTAAATCTGCTTTTCTTCTCGCAGCCTTCAGTCATTCTATCAATTTTTCCCAAGGTTCATCCTGCTTTGAACTTACTACAGAAAGAGGCACACTTACCTGTGTGTTCATCGCTTGGAAGATCTGCCCTCAAGAGGTGTCATTGATTTTGTTTCTGTGTCAGGGGTGCTCAACACTAAATACTGTATCACTTTGCCGAAGATTCTTTTAGCCAAACTGTTCCATCTTTTCTCTGGGCTTATAGTATTCTACAGCTTTTCTTTTAACAGTATATCTCTGTTGGATCTCAAGATAACTGAATTGTTGCCTGAACAATATTCTGCAAAGACTTTATAATAAGCAGAATATAAAGAGGTTGTCAATTTAGTGGGAATTGAAAACCTTTCCCCTATGTTCTCATTAAGATGCCCATGCTCTTTATTAGGATTAGGATTGATCCATCTCTTTATCGAAACAAAGTATGTGGTCACCTCTCCAAATTATTGAGTTCAAGTGCTTCCAGTGAATAGTACTGTTAATGATAGCGCATACAAAGACAAAGGTCCCTTTTTGTCCCAATGTGACATTGCCTAGGGATGAGCCAAACTGCCCTGGGTTTGGGTCAAGCAAAGTTCTGCAAACTTCAAGGAAGTCTAGATGCCAAACTCAAATTCCTTTGAAATCAATCTGTCAAATTAAAAATTCTCTGGGCTAATAGGCAAAGGGGTGTCAACAATAGCATGGGGGAGGGGAAGTGTGTATATATTGACCTGAGGAACATGTACCAATGCAAAAAAAAACAAAAAACAAAATGTAAAACTTACATTTGGCCAGGAGCAGTACATTTGTAAATGCTTAAAACGCAACATTAAAAACACCCAATTCCTTTAAATAACATGCCTGGGGGGTGCCTTAATCCTGCCTGTGCAGGGACGCATCTCTGTGATGTACAGAGAATGCTGCAGCAGCATGGGCATTTACAAAAGGAAAGAAGTGTTTAAAATTGCCAGCAAATAACATGTCAATGAGAGTGTCTTAAGAAAAAACACAAACCCCTGCAAGGGTCTGCTATTTATTTTGGCAGACATTTTGAGGGGTCTGTGTGCTTTATTTTAATAAGAAGCTGGCACAAACACACAAAAAAAAAGCTTGAAGTCCTCCTAAAAATCCTTACCTGCTCTGTACAATGCTTTTGCACAGAGCAGCCCCAATTCTCTTCTTCTGGGACCCCCCGCAGATGCTCCAGGCCTCTCTTCTTAGGCGGGTGCCCCCCATGGAAAGCCGCTTTCCCCGGGGGCACCTGTGTGTGCTCTCTTCTGAGCCCTGCTGTTGTGTCCATTGACACAGCCCGCCTCCCGCTTGCATGTCATAGCATTTGATTGACAGCAGCCAATGGCTGCCCAATGAGGAGCGAGACAGTGGAGGAAGCCTCTACAATCTGGCACATCGCTGGATCAGATTGGACTCAGGTAAGAAAAAGGGGGGCTAGGGGGGAAGCTGCAGCACAGAAGGTTTTTCACCTTAATGTATAGAATGCATTAAGGTGAAAAATCTTAAAGCTTTAGAATCATTTTACATGGGTGTTAACCACTTGTAGACCGGAAGATTTTCCCCCTTAATGATCAAGCCATTTTTTGAGATACGGCACTGCGTTGCCTTCATTGACAATTGCGTGGTTGCAAGAGGCTGTACCCAAACAAAATTGACATAATTTTTTTCCCAAAAGTAGAGCTTTCTTTTGGTGGTATTTGATAACCTCTGTGTTTTTTATTTTTTGCACAATAAACAAAAAAATAGCGCCAATTTTGAAAAAATTATATATTTTTTTACTTATTATAGTTATAATAAATATCCCCCAAAAAATGTAAATCAGTTTAGGCTGATATATATTCGTCTATATATTTTTGGTAAAAAAAAAATCGAAATAAGTGTCAATTGATTGGTTTGCGCAAAAGTTATAATGTCTACAAAATAGGGGATAGATTTATGGCATTTTTATTATTATTATTCTTTTTTACTAGCAATGGCGGCGATCTGAAATTTGTAGTGTGGCTGCGACATTGTAGCAGGAGACTTTTGACACTTTTTTGGGACCAATGATATCTATACAGTGATCAGTGCTAAAAAAATGCTTACTGCGGTAAATGAATACGGTATAAATGTCATTGGCAGGGAAGGGGTTAACACTAGGGGGCAATCGAGGGGTTAAATGTGTTCTTTCCTGTGTGTTTCTAACTGTGGGGAATGGGACTGACTGGAGGAGGAGACATATCGCTGTTCCTAATTACTAGGAACAGTAGATCTGCCTCTCCTCCCCTGTCAGAACTTGGATATGTGTGTTTACACACACACACATCCCCGTTCTGACTCTTGTGATCAACTTAAAGGTGCAGATGCACACCTACGTCGATTTGTGGGATTGTGCCGACCTGCCGCAGTATAATGATGATGGCTGGTCGGCAAGTGGTTAATGTTGGGAGGCAGGTGCAGCTTCCTAATCATGTGATTGCTGCAATTGGCTTTCACAGTGATCACATAATCAGGAGGAGCCTGTCCTGCTGGCTACAAATTGCAGTCTATAGGTTTGATTTGCTAAAACTGGAGCGTACAGAATCTGGTGAAGCTGTGCATGGTAGCCAATTGGCTTCTAACTTCAGCTTGTTCGTTTAAAGTGATTGTAAGGGTTTATTTACCTCCACTGTGCAGTTCGTTTTGCACAGAGTGGCCCTGATCCTCTTCTGGGGTCCCCCAGCGGCGATTGGTGTTTGTAACTGCCCCTACCGCCACACCAATCATTTGTGAGGCTGCCCGGCCTCCCCTGCTACACTGAGGACACCGGTTGTATTGGCCAGGTATCGGGTCAAAGCATCGGAGCATTTGCCCTAATACAAGTACTCGGGCAAATGCTCGGTATTGGCTCGGATACCGATACTAGTATTGGTATCGGTGCAACCTTAGCTAATATAGAGGGGCATTTAGGGAAAAAAGAAGACCAAATGCCTTTAAAAGCAACATTTTTGATGCCCAGTGTGTATGAGTCCTAAAAATGAATATAGCATTGATATATTGCACCAGTACACCTCAGTCCTATCCAGAACACCCAGGGCCTCTGGTAGAGGGGATCCCTGTTCCATAAAAAAATAATAAATTGTAAAATAAAATCATTTTAAAACAGATTTTTTTAAATAATAATAAAATGAAAAAAATGATAAAATAAAAAAACAATAAAAAATGGGCTAATTCACTTTCTCTGTTACCTTTGTGTCCGCTAAGAACGATTTCAGTATATATTTAGACCCTTTTAACACTGGGGCCGCGGCCACCCCATCGCTAAATCGGCGCTTGTTCTACCAGCGCTTTAGCACTGTTTGAGCGGGGCTTTTCAGCCGTTAGCGGGACGCTTTTAACCCCAAAAAGGGGTTAAAAACTCACGTGTTGTGGTGCTTCCAAATCACTTTTCAGTCGCTTCTGAATTCATTGCAATGGGCAGGGGTGTTTTGGGAGTGATGTATACAGTGTTCCCAAACCACCCCAAAGATACTGCTTGCAGGACATTGTAATGCATGGGAGGCAGTTTTCAAGCGATTTACAGTCGCTATTTCGAACTCTAAAATGCCTGAAAACTGCCTCAGTGTGAAAGCATGAGTGAAAATGTTGTTTTCATATATTTGAGGGTGGCCCTGCCAGGTAGGCTGTACGAGGCCCTGTGATTTCTAGCAGCAGCCCTGAGTACACCCCTGTCCTATTACAGTAATCATAAAAGCTCGATTGTGATGCCCACTGTCTTGTCATCTCTCCTGAAAAAAATGTAATTGCTAAGACATTTCTTCCAAAGTTTTTCTTTAACACATGTTGCAGTGAAGTGCACTCTTAGGCTGGATTCACACCTATGCAGTTTTAGTGCTTTTTGCATTTTTCAGATTTGCACTACAGAACGTGTTCCATAGGAAACCATGGTTGATGGACTGTAGTGCAAATCTGCAAAATGCAAAAAGCACTAAAACTGCATAGGTGTGAATCCAGCCTCAAAGATCTGTCTGGACTCAGAGCAGCCTACAGGCGTCTGCAAGGTGATACAGAAAACTCAAGTAAAACTTTCATATGTTGCAGTATGTGCTGGATAACATCACTATTTTACTGATTAATATCCTCTTTTGTGCTGAATTGCTCTCTTAATAGAAGATGAAGGTCAGACAGTTTTTCCTGGGTATGATTATTATTTTCCTGTGTCTTATAGATGACCAGTAAGACAAATACAGTTTTGTTGAGGAACATCTTATTTCAGTAACACTTACCCAAGTAAAGTTCGATTTTGCATACAACACAGTCTACAATCTTTATTGGACACTCCACGCTGTAACAATTGCTTTTTCACTTGGCTGCTTCAACCACTAGAATTAAATGATTTTGGAATGCGCATCACAAACAAAATTGTATTAAGTGACATTTAACCACATTTTCACTCAAAATGACTCATGTTTCATTACAGATCCACTCTGAGTTTTTGCTTCTGTTCTCATGATTTCGTTTCGCTGGAATGTCACAGTCAGACATTGATTAGCCATAGAAAAAAATTAATTATTGTTAGGTTTTTGCTGAAAAACAACACGACAAATCATATTTCTGCTATGATAAAGGTTATAATGACACCGGTACTGATTAATTTGTTATGTAATCCTGTATATATTCAGTAGGAAATGATGAAACATTGGCTATTACAGAAAGCACAACCAACACTGTGAATATATAACAGGACAGATATAGAAAAACTAGGTGGTGCACTTAGAAACCAGATTTCAGCTATAATTTTTTTTAATGTTTGTGGAAAAAAGCATGTAAAGTAAAAGTGGTTGTAAAGTCTAAAAATGTTTTACTTTTTTTTTTTTTTTTTTTTTCAAATAAATTTTATTGAAAAGAAGGTGCATGACAAAGAAAATACCGTAAGATGAATAAAGGCATTTTTGAAAGAGCTGTGTGAATCACGGGAAAGTAGTCACATCGACATTTAAATGCGTTGAAAACATAAACATGTTACTCCTTGCAGGAAATGGAAGCCAAACCATTCTCCCTCACAGGAAGGAGAAGGGGATGACCTCAACTGGATGGATCTGCGGATGCCATGGTATGGCACCATGGAGTCCTATAGGGGAGCCAAGGACCTACAAGGAATATACATAAAGAAATAACAAATTACTAGAGGGAAAGAGGGGGGGGGGAAGGGGGGGGGACTTGCCAAGTCTGGTATAGTATAGCAGTCCGCACCTGAGGAGGGTGGGAGCCCAACCGGTGGTGGGGGTGTGGTGTTGAAGAATAGAAGATACACTGTGTTGTAGACTGGGTATTAAAGTTTCACAATGCGGTAAAATTCGCTGGTAGCAGGGGGTCCTTGCGAGTGAAAGAATGGTCTTTGAGGAGGGTCCGTTCCTGTGGAGTGAGTTTGGAGGCGATGTACAGGTCCCATCTACTATGGAAACGTTGTGTGGCTTTAGGTTGGTGTAGGTTTGTGTTAAGTTTGTCCCGGAGAAGAAGTTGTCTGAGGTCTCTGTTGACTTGAGAAACTGAAGGAGTGGCAGTGGCAGTTCAGTTTGCTAGAATGGCTCTCCTGGCAAGCAACAGGCAAATCAGGGCCCATTCCTTGCCTGGGGGTGAGGAGGCAGCTGACCATGGGAGTAATTTAGGATCCCAATACCCGAAGATGAGGAGTAGTGGATCCTTGGGAAGTTTCAGTAGTGTAACTTCAAAGATGAAGGCCAATATTCGATCCCAGAACGAAGAGATGGCCAAACAGGACCAGTAGCGGTGGGCAAGAGTAGGTCTTGATTGTTGGCAAAGAGGGCACTGTGACGCTTGAGAAGTATGGGGTGTCCCCGATGGGAGGAACGGTATATGCACTCTGTGCAAGATTTTAAGTTGAGTTTCCCTCCAAGATTCGTTCGGGATTAGGTGGTATACTGAGTTAAGGCCATGCAGAATCTTTTCGACTATGTCATCGTCCGAAAAGCCTTTCGCCCAGTTGGATACCTAGGATGAATGTAGAGAAGGCGTTGTTTTAAGAAGTAGAGGTTTGCAGATTTCAGAGATTTTGTAGGAGTCTTTGCGTAAAAGCGTGTCGATGAGAGAAGATTTGAACCTCGAGTGCTCTGCCCTGCAAGATTTCTGGAGAAAGCTGAGGCACTGGCCGTAGTGAAAAACAGAGGAATCCGGCAAGGAGTATTTTTGGGCTAAGGTCCGGAAAGATAATGCACGACCAGAGTCCAAGTCACACATGGATGAAAAGTTAATAAGGCCTTTCTGTCGCCATGTTGCGTAAGGATGGTGGTCCAGACCCGGGGTAAAGTTTGGATGACCCTGAATCGGGAGGTGTCTTGACATGAACGGAGATAACTTGAGACCTTTTCTGACTTCTCTCCAGGCGATAGCTGTATCTCTCAGGAGAAGATTGTGTTGAAAGGATGGGTCGAGAGTTTTCCACTGACAGTGGAGAAGGGCAGACAGGGAATAGGGACGTGTCATTTCAGACTCCAGTTGGTAATTCGAGCAACGGGATTTCTGGGTTATCCAGTCAATGCCTACCCTTAACAGACAGGCTAGGTTGTACGTTCTAAGGTTGGGGAGACTGATGCCCCCCTCAGTTCTGGGAAGGTGGAGTTTGGTAAATGCTATGCGTGGTCTCTTGCCTCGCCATATGAAATTGGAGATTGTGGCGTTTAGGAGTTTGACGTCCTTGTGCCGGAGAAGTAGTGGTATCGTCTGAAGGGGATATAATAAGCGTGCGAAACTGACCATTTTGAATAGATGGCACCTTCCCAGAAGCGATAGAGGCAGATCCATCCAGTTTTCACATTCATGTTTAATTTTGTCAAAAAGGGGAGGGTAATTCAGGTGGTATAGAGAAGAGGGTAGTCTCCCTATCTTAATTCCCAGGTAAGTAATATGCGTTTTCGCTATTGTAAAAATGGAGTGTTGTGCCCATAGTGGATGTGAGTGGGAGCCTAAGGGGAGTATTTCGCTTTTAGAATAATTTATGCGCAAGCCCGAGCATTGTCGGAATTGGTCAAAAACCTTTTTGATCGTGGGCATATCAGCGGACGGGTCGGCAGAGAAAATAAGAACATCGTCAGCAAAGAGAGACGTTCTTAGTTCATGTGACCCTATTTTGATCCCATGTAAGGGGGCTACAGTCGATAAGTACCTAGAAAGTGGCTCAATAGCAATGTTAAAAAGGAGAGGGGATAGAGGGCAGCCCTGTCTGGTACCTTTATACAAGCGGAATTCGTCCGATAAGAGGCCTGCGGCAACAAGCCTAGCTGTTGGGGATGTATACATAGAGCTGATTAAGTGAAGAAAAGGGCCAGAGAAGCCCATCTCGCCCAGGACCATGGATAGCCACCCAAAATTAACATTGTCAATAGCCTTTTCGGCATCTAGGGTAATAATGGCTAGGTCACTATTAGGGTTGCATCTAGCGTGCTCCAGTGCGATCATCACCTTCCTGATATTAATGGTCGCTGTTCTACCCTTGACAAAGCCTGATTGGGCGGAATGTATCAGGAAGGGGATTATATTGGCCAGGCGGTTGGCTACTATTTTAGAAAGGATCTTGACATCAAGATTTAGGAGCGAAATGGGTCTATACGACCCTGGTTCTTGCGGGTCTTTCCCTTTTTTTTCTAGTAGTTTAATAATCGCTTGGTTCCCAGAGGGTAAATAGGCACCGCCAGACCATATGTTCTGGTAGACCTTGGCAAGAGTCGGAGTTAGCAGGGGATCCAGAGATTTATAAAATTCGCCTGTCAGGCCATCAGGGCCGGGGGCTTTGGAGGAGGCTAGAGACCGAATTGTGGAAGAAATTTCAGAAGGGGAGATGGGGGCATTCAGCTCATTGAGTTGATCGGAGGATATGCAGGTTAAGTCAACCTTATCAAGGAAGTCTCGCGCTGTGCGTTGGTCAATAGGGTCAGCCGAGTAGAGGGTAGAGTAGTAGCGCAGCATTGCCGCGTTTATGCCTTTCTGGGAGGTAGCAACATGACAGTCGGGCGGTAAGGGCCTTTGCAAAGTCTGGCAAGAAGTTTGCCAGCTTTGTTGCCAAATTTATGAAGAGTAGCGTCGAGGTAGGTTTTTTTGGTGATTTCCAGGGTTTCAGCCCATGCATCAAAAGACTGTTTGGCTGAGTGCCAAGCTGTCTGGTTTTCGGGAGAGTCAATAGCGTAGAGTGCTAATTGGGCCCGGTGCAGTCTGGAGCTGGAGGTTTTGTAGTTGTGAAGGGCATGCTTTTTGAACGAGGACGCATAAGAAATAATGCGTCCTCGGAGGAAAGCTTTGCCAGCATCTCAAAACAAGTTGGGGTTATCAGTGTGTATCGCATGTGTATGCGCATAGATTGCCCACTCCTTCTCCATGTATGCTTTAAATTCAGAATTGTGCTGAAGGTAGGATAGAAAGCGCCATAATTTGGGGTTGGGGTGCACGTCCGGGGTCTCTAGGGTCGCCAAAATGGGTGCGTGGTCTGAGATAGCTATGTCATGTATGTCCGCTCCTGGGAGCAGAGGTATCAGGTCGTCAGTGCAGAAGATGTAGTCGATTCTAGTAAAGACATTATGCGGGTAAGAGTAAAAGGAAAACTCACGGTCAGTTGGGTGGTGCAGTCGCCAGATGTCATGGAGGTGGAGGGAGCTCATCGTCGCTGTCAGGGTCGAGGGGTTATTGGAGGCTGGGGGTGTGGCTGAGCGCGGATATGAGGACCTATCGTCAACCGGATGGAAAACAGAGTTGAAATCGCCCCCCACTATTTGTGGAAGGTGAGGAGAACGCAGGAGCCATTTGGTTAACGTGCTAAAAAATTCTTTAGTAGGGTTGTTCGGGGCGTAAACATTAGATATAATAAGCTCCTTTGATCCTATGCGGACCCAAAGAGAGAGGAGTCTGCCCTGTTGATCTGCGTCTGTAGATAAGATCTTACAGGGGAGAGTCTTGTTGATGAGGATAAGTACACCCGCCTTACGGCCAACGGCTTCAGAGCCAGCTACATCACCCACCCATAGCTTTTTCATCCGGACATAGTCGGCTGAGGAGAGATGGGTTTCCTGAAGCAACGCTATATCTGTTTTAAGCCTTTTAAGGTGCCTCAGTACCTTCAATCTTTTTGAGGGGGAACGGAGCCCTTTCACATTCCAAGATACTATCTGAAGCATAATGGAGCGTCAAAGGGGACATAACAGGCTTGTAGTAGATTCTTTAGTTTGATCAGCCTGAAAAGCTGCAAAAAGGAGGAGGTTAGGTTGTGGAGGGCTGATATGCCCTGCTGAGCGACAACAGCGAGAGGGGACTGCGTAGGAGTAGGCATATCGAGGAGGAAAAGGGGGTGGAATAAGAAGGGGAGAGAAGGGTGTAGATACCAGATTTGAACACAGAGGGAGGGAACATAAAGAGTCATCAACTTCACTTTTTTCCGCATGGGGGTCACTGTGTAGATCAGCTCCCATAACCAAGCCCCATGATACATGCAGGTATTACTGCCCTACAGGAGGGGAATGAGGGGCGAGCCATCAATCCAGGACGAGTCATGGATGCGCATGGTGATCTGCACACAGGAAACCCCAGGGGAAAAGGAGTTATAAATTCGAGGTCAACAATTCAAGCAATAACAAATGAGAGCAGTTATACAAATGAGAGAAGGAACATAAAAATAAAACAATTGAACCAAGAGAACATGGAAAATATTCATCCAAGCCTACGAGCAGTGTAGCTCGTGTCGAGGAACAAATAATCGAACAGGGTGGCTCAATGAGCCCTTGCTGTACCCCAATACTACCTGAGAAGTGTGAACGGCCCAGGAGGGGAACTGTTCAAAACGGGTCACTTCATCCAGGCATGAGAAGGGTTGGCGTGGAGCCTGAGGGCTGGGAGAGATGCGAGAGAGACCTGTAGGGTAGGAGAGCCCTTCACCTTGAGGTTTGGGAAAGCTGAGCCAGGCCCCGCAGCCCTAAAGCGTTTGGGAGAGTCCTTCCGTGGGCTTCTTTGGTCCAGGGCTCGGTTTACTGGAGCTGCCTTGGGTGTGGGGCTGAGATGTGGGCCCGAGCGTAATGATTTTAGGAAGTGTGACGCCTCATCGGGATCATGAAACGAGAGTTGCTCGCCATTAGGTGCTTTGATCCGCAAAATTGCCGGGAAGGCCAGGGTGAATTTCATTTGTCGTTGGTGGAGTTCCGTGCAGATATGTTGGAAAGCTTTTAGTTTCTTGGAGACATCCACCGAGTAGTCGGCAAAGATCAAGATTTTGGTCCCGTCATGCTGAAGAGATCTGGATTGTCGATACTGCTGTAAAATGGAAGTCTTATCAGAGTAATTGAGGTATTTAGCTATGATCGGGCGTGGGGATTTGCGTTCGGCATTGTAAGCTCCCACACGGTGTGCTCGTTCCACTGTGAAGGGCCCCCCAAGGCCCATAGCTTCAGGTATGCGGCGGGAACAGAGGTCCGATAAAGTAGATTGGGGCAGCGATTCTGGAATGCCAACAAAACGCAGATTGCTTCTCCTGGACCTATTTTCGAGGTCATCGAGCTTTTCCAGGATATATTTGTTGGTTCTATCCTGGGCTTGTTCCAGAGACTGCGTCTGATAGAGTTCTTCCTCCAGGTTAGAAATGCGATTTTCTGCCTCATTTAATCTAGAAGTGTGTTCCCCTAGTTGTGCTTGAAATTTTTGCATGCCTGTACTGATGGCTTTTTCCACTGAGGCAGCTATCATAGGGGAGAGGAGAGCAGCCACAGCCTGTGCCAGTAGTTCAGTGTTACAGTCCTGTAATGGTGGAGGTTGCATGGGGTGCTGCATGAGGAGAGGTGCAGTGTGGCCAGCTGGACATGGATGGGCAGGAGACTGTGTGGATGGCGTGTCCCTTGATGCTGTCTGGCCTGCTGTGTGATCGCCTACCTCCATACGTTGCGCTGTCTCCTCCGGTGGGGCCGCGCAGGCCGGAGCTGAGTAGGCCGAAGCCGGGGCCTCGATTTGCGGCGAGGCCTGCCGCGCGGTGGCGGCCGCATATGAGCGCGGCCTGGATTTTTCAACAAACCGGTCCATCGCGGAGCCGGTGTGGCTGGGAAGGCTGCCTGTCGGTTTTCGCTTTTAACGCTGATTTTGGAGGCTGGTGTGCGGGAGCTGTGACAAGAGACAGCTACTCCATGCGGCGCCGGAACCGGAAGTTCAATGTTTTACTTTAATGCAATGCTTGCTTTAAGGTAAAAAATGTTTATGTATTAAAATCCCCACCCCCTTTTACTTACCTGAGCCCTCATTCGATCCAGCGCTGTGCATGTCTGTAGCTCTTCTCTCCCCTCACTTTAGGGTGGATTTACACCTATGCATTTTAGTGCTTTTTGCATTTTTACAGATTTGCACTACAGAACGTGTTCCATAGAAAACAATGCTAAATGGACTGTAGTGCAAATCTGCAAAATTCAAAAAGCACTAAAAATGCATAGGTGTGAATCAGGCCTTAGGGTCTTACTGGTTCCCAGCGCAGTGACGAGGGAGTGGGGGGCCAAGTCCTGCTGTCTGTGTCAATGGACGCAGCAGTGGAGCTTGGGTGCGAGTACGCATGAGTACCCCCATGGGAAGCAGCTTCCAATGGGGGCACTGGACAGAGGGGAGGGGCCAGGAGCGCCAGTGGGGGACCCAAAAAGTGGAGGTTTGTGATAAGTATAGACATGTTTCTTTTTTTTTTTTAAAGAAATACCTTTACAATCGCTTTAAAAAAATAATAAAAAATTGAAGGTTTTGAAAAGCAGGGAATGGGTAAAGTGACATTAAATGATAGACTTTTGTTATAAAATGAATCCATGCACATCCAATACTTAATGGTGCTGTAATCTATTTTTCATGAAAAGTTACTGCATTTTTCTGCCTCCTTGTAACACCCTCTTTGAGCTCCCAAACCTCTCCTTTTCCCCTTGTTTCAATTTTTTTGGAACAAGTGGTGTTGGTTAGTTGCAGTCATGTATATTGCACTATGCACACTACACATCTCATTGTCCATAGTCCATCTTAGGCGTAATCAAGAGAGAATGGTTACATTCCTACATACAGAGTAAACATGGAAGTCAGATCACATACAGAGGGAACATGTAATTCAGATCACACACAGAGGGAACATAGAAGTTGGATCACATACAGAGTAAACAAGGGAGTCAGATCACATGCAAAGTGAACATGGAAATCAGATCACATACAGAGGGAACATGGAAGTCAGATCACATGCAAAGTGAACATGGAAGTCAGATCGCATACATAGTGAACATGGAACTCATATCACATACAGAGTGAACATGGAAGTCAGATCACATGTAGAGTGAACATGGAAGTCAGATCACATGCAGAGGGAACGTGGGAGTCTGATCACATGCAGAGGGAACATGGAAGTCAGATCACATACAGAGGGAACATAGAAGTTGGATCATATACAGAGTAAACAAGGGAGTCAGATCACATGCATAGTAAACATGGGAGTCTGATCACATGCAGAGGGAACATGGAAGTCAGATCACATACAGAGGGAACATAGACGTTGGATCATATACAGAGTAAACAAGGGGGTCAGATCACATGCATAGTAAACATGGGAGTCTGATCACATGCAGAGGGAACATGGAAGTCAGATCACATACAGAGGGAACATGGAAGTCATATCACATACAGAGGGAACATAGAAGTCGGATCACATACAGAGTAAACATGGGAGTCAGATCACATACAGTACAGAGTAAACATGGAAGTCAGATCACATACAGAGTAAACATGGGCGTCAGCTCACCAGCAGAGGGAACATGGAAGTCAGATCACATACAGAGGGAACATGGAAGTCAGATCACATGCAGAGGGAACATAGAAGTCGGATCACATACAGAGTAAACATGGGAGTCAGATCACATGCAGAGGGAACATGGAAGTCAGATCACATGCAGAGTAAACATGGAAGTCGGATCATAAACAGAGTGAACATGGAAGTCAGATCACATACAGAGTGAACATGAAAGTCAGATTACATGCAGAGTGAACATGGAAGTCAGATCATATACAGAGTGAATATAGAAGTCAGATCTCATATAGAGGGGACATGGAAGTCAGATCACATACAGAGGGAACATGAAAGTCAGATCACATACAGAATGGACATGGAAGTAATATCACATACAGAGTGAACATGGAAGCCAGATCACATACAGAGTAAACATGGAAGTCAGATCACATACAGAGGGAACATGGAAGTCAGATCTAGGGCTGCCACCTTTTTCTTGCAGTCAAACCCAAACACTTTTGCGGTCCAGGGCAATTTTTATTTTTATTTTTGCAGTAAACACTATAGGATTATAAAAGACCTGGGACACATTTAGGTGCCCCAAGGGGAGTAGTAATGTAGTGCACAGAGCGTGCCAGTGGGTGTGGCCAAATTGCTCTTGCTAACATTATCACCCCACCCGTCAGTGATGCAAAACCGCCCCCCAAATAGCTGCCCACAGCCGCACCAGATTTGTGTATGACTATCTCTGTTACATGGGGAGTCACAGCCTGGTCTGAATAATGTGTCCAGGTTTCAGGTGAACTGAAACCTGGACACATGATTCAAAACCCAAACTGTCCAGGTGAATCCTGGACAGGTGGCAACTAGAGTGAACATGGAACTCATATCACATACAGAGTAAACATGGAAATCAGATCACATGCAAAGTGAACATGGAAATCAGATCACATACAGAGGGAATATTGAAGTCAGATCACATGCAAAGTGAACATGGAAGTCAGATCGCATACATAGTGAACATGGAACTCATATCACATACAGAGTGAACATGAAAGTCAGATCACATGTAGAGTGAACATGGAAGTCAGATCACATGTAGAGTGAACATGGAAGTCAGATCACATGCAGAGGGAACACGGAAGTCAGATCACATGCAGAGTGAACATGGAAGTCAGATCACATGCAGAGTGAACATGGAAGTCAGATCACATACAGAGGGAACATGGTAGGTAATTTGTTGAGTTAAAGTGGTATTTAACCCAAAAGAAAACATTTATTGTATTGCAGCTTACCAATTCTTAGATGTGATGCATGTATTCATTTTATTTTCATTATTTCTTCTATCTTCTTTTTGCTTCCACAAAAAAATGTTTTATTGAGAGCAATAAAAGTAGTTTAATCACTTGCCGACCAGCTAATGCCGATATATGTCAGCAAAGTGGCACGGGTATGCAAAACTATGTACCCGTACATCCCTCCGTCATCAGTGGCTAGCAGGCCACTGGAGCGGGTCCTGTGGATTCAATCGCCGCAGGTGGCCCACGATTGTGGTACGGAGAGGCAGAATGGGGTGATCGGGAGCAGTGATCTCTGTCGTGTTCTAGGGAGCCCACCTCCCCCTACAGTTAGAACACACTGAGGGAACACACTTAACACCTTGATCACCCCCTAGTGTTTACCCCCCTTCTTGCTAGTGACATTTTCACAGTAATCAGTGAATTTTTATAGCACTGATTGCTGTATAAATGCCAATGGTTCCAAAATATTGTCAAAAGTGTCCAATTTGTCCCCTGTTATGTCGCAGTCATGATAAAAATAGCAGATCACCGCCATTACTAATGTTAAAAAAATTTATAATAAAAATGCCATAAATCGATATTTTGTAGACGTGATAACTTTTGTGCAAACCAATCAATATACGCTTATTTAACAAAAATATGTAGAAGAATACATATTGACCTAAACTGAGGAAGAAATTATTTTTTTTATATTTTTGGGGGTTAATTATTATAGCAAATATTTTTTTCCAAAATTGTCGCTCTTTTTTTATTTATAGCGCAAAAAATTAAAACCACAGAGGTGATCAAATACCAACAAAAGAAAGCTCTATTTGTGGGAAAAAAAGAACATCAATTTTGTTTGTGTACAACATTGCATGACCGCGCAATTGTCAGTTAAAGTGGCGCTGGGGGCTGAAGTGGATAAGCAGTACAAAAATCGAATTGGTTTATATCAGGCATGTCCAAAGTCCGGCCCGCGGGCCAATTGCGGCCCGCGGTCCGGTTTTGAACGGCCCGCCTGGTTGTTTAAACATATATATCTTTTGTGGCCCCCGGAGATCTTCCAGCGCCGGGGCCACAAAAGATGTATAGTCCAGCTGCCTCGGAGGGAGGAGGCGGGACGAGTGCCGTACACACATGAGGAGAACTTCCTGTTTACACGGCAGCTGTAATAGGAAGTCCCGTCTCTGCCACTGGACGACTGTGCTGTCCATCAAAGGAGGCGGGACTTTCTCTTAAAGAGGCCGTTGTGTAAAACAGGAGATTCTCCTGTAAGATGTCTTTGGCGCTCGTCCTGCCCTCCATGGCTGCACTGATGGTAATGGTGGCTGCATTCCTGGCAATTGCAATTGTGGAGCTGCATTCCTGGCAATGGTGAGTGAATTACTAGCAATGGTGGCTGCATTCCTGGCAATGGTGGGTGAAATTCCTGGCAATGGTGGGTGAAATTCCTGGCAATGGTGGCTGCATTGCTGGCAATGGTGGGTGAAATTCCTGGCAATGGTGGGTGAAATTCCTGGCAATGGTGGCTGCATTCCTAGCAATGGTGGCTGCATTTCTGGCATTGGTGGATGCATTCCTGGCAATGGTGGCAGCATTCCCGGCAATGGTGGCAGCATTCCCGGGAATGGTGGCAGCATTCCCGGCAATGGTGAGTGAATTCCTGGCATTGGCGGGTGAATCCCTGGCAATGGTGGGTGCATTCCTGGCAATGGTGGGTGCATTCCTATCAATGGTGGGTGCATTCCTGGCAATGGTGCCTGCATTCCCGGCAATGGTGAGTGAATCCCTGGCAATGGCGGGTGAATCCCTGGCAATGGTGGGTGCATTCCTGGCAATGATGGGTGCATTCCTGGCAATGGTGGCTGCATTCCCGACAATGGTGGCTGCATTCCCGGCAATGGTGGCTGCATTCCCAGGAATGGTGGCTGCATTCCCGGCAATGGTGACTGCATTCCCGGCAATGGTGAGTGAATCCCTGGCAATGGCGGGTGAATCCCTGGCAATGGTGGCTGCATTCCTGGCAATGGTGGCTGCATTCCTGGCAATGGTGGCTGCATTCCCGGCAATGGTGGCTGCATTCCCGGCAATGGTGAGTGAATCCCTGGCAATGGCAGGTGAATCCCTGGCAATGGTGGCTGCATTCCTAGCAATGGTGGCAGCATTCCCTGCAATGGTGGCAGCATTCCCTGCAATGGTGAGTGAATTCCCGGCAATGGTGAGTGAATTCCCGGCAATGGTGGGTGAATTCCCTGGCAATGGTGGGTGCATCCCTGGCAATGGTGGCCGCTGCATTCCTAGCAATGGTGAGCGCTGCATTCCGAGCAATTGTGGGTCTGCAGATAGACACTGATCCTTGTTTTGCTTCACAGTTCTTTATTTAAAATTTTAAGTTTTTTTTCCTGAAGTTTTCTTAAAGTGAATGTGCGTGTTATACGTCAATAAATATGGTGTATCCAAATAATACACTTGAGCTCATCTATTCACCACACACAGCCACAAATCAAGAGAATTCTTGTGGGGAAGTGTATTAGTGCTCGGATGGACACACTTAGACCGAATTTTAATGGTTCAAAGAATGTCAGGCAAAATGGTCGGCCCTCGCGCATGTTCAGTTCATCAAATCTGGCCCTCTTTGAAAAAAGTTTGGACATCCCTGGTTTATATGATAACCATGACACACTTATACAATATAGAACACAGATTGTAAATAAGTCATGAAGAGTATCAATAAGAAAAAACGAAATATTACTCAAGACTGAAGCTAGCAAGGGGTTTTAAACATACACATAGTCAGTCAACAGAAAGAAACATCTAGGGTCCAGGTTCTTTCCTAAGTAGAGTAATGGAATTTCTGTCAACCAAACAATGGATTTATTTCTGATAAATGTTGCCTCAAACTTGTCTTGCATACACACGGTCGTACAAATTCCGATCGCCAAAAATGCGCTGACGTACAACACGTATGACAGGACTAGAAAAAGGAAGTTCAATACCAAATGTGCCACCCTTTTTTGCTTCTTCTACTAATCTCGTGTTAGTAGAAGTTTGGTGAGAGAGGATTTGTGCTTTTCAGTTCATTACTGCTCTTCAGTTTGTGCTTGTGGGTTTGTATCTGTTTTTCAGTGCGTGTATTCAGTTTGTATCTGTTTTTCAGTGTGTTTTTGTGTGCTCGTTTCTGATTTTCAGCTCGCTCTTCTCAGGCCTTTCTGATTTTCAGTGCGTTCTGCTAGTTCGTTCTGACCAGTCGACTGTTTTGAAGCCAAGTTGTGGTTACAAACTCATCTTAGGCCGCGTACACACGGGCGGATTGTCTGTCCAACTTAGTCCGCTGAACCGTGTTTCAGCGGACAATCCGCTCGTGTGTGGGCTTCAGCTGACTTTTTCAGCGGACAGTCTGGCGGACTAAGTCTTTCGGAATTTCCGTAATTTTGTCCGTCCAAACTTGGTTTTGTCCGTCCAAACTTGGTTTCAGCGGACAGTCCGCTCGTGTGTAGGCAAGTTGGACGGACTAAGTATGGCGCATGCTCAGAAAGGATTTACACAGCCGAAGGTTGCATTGCAGTGTATTTTTTTTTTTTTACACAAAGTTGTCACTAAATGATATATTGCTCACACATGCTATGGGCGTATGTGAAATAACACCCCAAAATAAATTCTGCTGCTTCTCCTGAGTACGGGGATACCACATATGTGGGACTTTTTGGGAGCCTAGCCGCGTACGGGGCCCCGAAAACCAAGCACCGCCTTCAGGCTTTCTAAGGGCGTAAATTTTTGAGTTCACTTCTCACTACCTATTACAGTTTTGAAGGCCATAAAATGCCAAGATGGCACAAAACCCCCACAAATGACCCCATTTTAGAAAGTAGACACCCCAAGCTATTTGCTGAGAGGCATGTTGAGTTCATGGAATATTTTATATTTTGCCACAAGTTGCGGGAAAATTACAAACTTTTTTTTTTTTTTTTTTTTTTCACAAAGTTGTCACTAAATGATATATTGCTCACACATGCCATGGGCATATGTGAAATGACACCCCAAAATAAATTCTGCTGCTTCTCCTGAGTACGGGGATACCACATATGTGGGACTTTTTGGGAGCCTAGCCGCGTACGGGGCCCCGAAAACCAAGCACCGCCTTCAGGCTTTCTAAGGGCGTACATTTTTGAGTTCACTTCTCACTACCTATTACAGTTTTGAAGGCCATAAAATGCCAAGATGGCACAAAACCCCCACAAATGACCCCATTTTAGAAAGTAGACACCCCAAGCTATTTGCTGAGAGGCATGTTGAGTCCATGGAATATTTTATATTTTGCCACAAGTTGCGGGAAAATTACAAACTTTTTTTTTTTTTTTTCACAAAGTTGTCACTAAATGATATATTGCTCACGCATGCCATGGGCATATGTGAAATGACACCCCAAAATAAATTCTGCTGCTTCTCCTGAGTACGGGGATACCACATATGTGGGACTTTTTGGGAGCCTAGCCGCGTACGGGGCCCCGAAAACCAAGCACCGCCTTCAGGCTTTCTAAGGGCGTTACAGTTTTGAAGGCCATAAAATGCCAAGATGGCACAAACCCCCCCCAAATGACCCCATTTTGGAAAGTAGACACCCCTAAATTTAGGGGTACACTAGTGAGACTAGGTAATAAATGGCGGGTGCCCTGAAACTATAAAAAAATAACTAACCAACCAGCGTCACCTGTAACAGTTATATGGTGATCACTGGTGAAAGGGTTAACTAGGGGGCAATCAGGGGGCTTTATGCGGTAGTATATGGGGGTCCCTGGCGCTATAAAAAGCTGCGGCGAACCTAAATACCTACCTGCCTAACTAGCGTCACCTGTGACACTAATACAGCGATCAGAAAAACGATCGCTTATTAGGCTGGGTTCACACTGGAGCGATGCGGGAACGCCACGAATGCGCGGCGGGTTCCCGCATCGCATGCCTCCCGGCGGCAGTTCACACTGCCCTATGCGAACTGCTGGGAGTGTCAGTGAAATGTTACTGACACCCCCAGATCAGTTCGCATATCGCAGTGCGATCTGCAAACTCGGATCGCATGGTGTGAACACCCATGCGATCCGATTCTGCTGCGGGCCAAAAAAAGGGTCCCGTGCGAATTTGCGGCGGGTGCGGCGGGTGTGGCGGGTGCGGCGAATGGCTGAACTCGAATCGCACAGAGATCGGATGTGATTTGCACTGCAGTGCGGTGCGAATCACATCCGTTCTCATAAACCGCTGCAATGTGAACCCAGCCTTAGTGACACTGGCGACGGGGGGTGATCACGGGGTTAAACCTTTATTGGGGGGGTTAGGGGGGTACCTTAGAACTAAAGGGGGCTAACCCTAACTGCCCTAACAGTTATTAGTCACAAATGACACCCGCCGGGTGATCAGGGGGTTAAACCTTTATTAGGTAATAAATGGCGGGTGCCCTGAAACTATAAAAAATAACTAACCAACCAGCGTCACCTGTAACAGTTATATGGTGATCACTGGTGAAAGGGTTAACTAGGGGGCAATCAGGGGGCTTTATGCGGTAGTATATGGGGGTCCCCGGCGCTATAAAAAGCTGCGGCGAACCTAAATACCTACCTGCCTAACTAGCGTCACCTGTGACACTAATACGGCGATCAGAAAAATGATCGCTTATTAGGCTGGGTTCACACTGGAGCGATGCGGAAACGCCGCAAATCCGTGGCGGGTTCCCGCATCGCATGCCTCCCGGCGGCAGTTCACACTGCCCTATGCGAACTGCTGGGAGTGTCAGTGAAATGTTACTGACACCCCCAGATCAGTTCGCATATCGCAGTGCGATCTGCAAACTCGGATCGCATGGTGTGAACACCCATGCGATCCGATTCTGCTGCGAGCCAAAAAAATGGTCCCGTGCGAATTTGCGGTGGGTGCGGCGGGTGCGGCGAATGGCTGAACTCGAATCGCACAGAGATCGGATGTGATTTGCACTGCAGTGCGGTGCGAATCACATTCGTTCTCATAAACCGCTGCAATGTGAACCCAGCCTTAGTGACACTGGCGACGGGGGGTGATCACGGGGTTAAACCTTTATTGGGGGGGTTAGGGGGGTACATTAGAACTAAAGGGGGCTAACTCTAACTGCCCTAACAGTTATTACAGTCACAAATGACACCAATGCAAAAAAAAAATAAAAAATGACATTGGTGTCACTGTGACTGGGGGGCAGGGGTAATTGGGGGGGTGATCGGGGGGTAAAGGGGGGGTGTGAGTGTGCCTGGCATGTTCTACTGTGTGTGTAGAGTGTTGGTGCAACTCACCGATCCGCTCTCCTCCGTGTCGGAACGAAAAATACCGACACGGAGGAGAGAATACATCACTTCCTCTCCTGTGTTTACATTACAGGAGAGGAAGTGATGTCACGGGGGATTCCTATTCGTCGGGAGCGATCGCGAGGGGGTGGCCATGAACAAATGGCCGTCCCCTCGTCCGGGATCGCTCCCGCACGAATACCGACCGCCGCAGGCACCGGGCGGGGGCCCCCGACCCGCGGGAGGCAAGGGACGTACATGTACGCCAATATGCCTGCCCGTGCCATGCTATCGACGTACATCGTCGTGCGGCGGTCGGCAACTGGTTAAGATAAGTTGTGTCCTTTAACATCAGATTCTATGTATTTAATGTTTGCTAATGTATTTATTGTATTTATTTCATCATTCCATAATTACCATGATTGTAATATGCTGTGAATGTCCTCTTTGTCCTCATGCATGCTGGAAGCTTTTAATGCTCCTTTCTTGTCCTTCATGCATATTTGCCTTCACTAAGATCCCCAGCATGCTATCCTGGGTCAGTACACGCCTAGCCTAGTCACTTAACAATGTATTTTGTCAGCTCCATAGTAGTGTTTTACCCTAAACACCCCCTAAAATGTTTACAAATGTTATGTGTGTCCTTAAATTCATGCAGAGTGCAAGAGGCTTTTTTTGGGGGGCCCAAACTCATTTAGAACCCTCCTTCCCCCTAACCGCTAAGTCAACTGAAACCAATCCTCTATCTACTGACTTTGCCAAACGTATACACACTATACCTACTTATTTTGTGTTCATATTTATGTATGTATTCACCAAAGCATGTAGTACAAGGGCCTGCCTGAATAATTTCAAATGGTACTGTTTAAAGTTTTGTTCTCCTATTATCTTGATAGGTAATTGCAGAATGTAAAAATGTGCTTCAATGTGTACAGTGTGTGTTCCTATTTTTGTATTATGACACTTCTTACCTGTCCAGTGGGCTGCCAATAGTGTTAGCAAGGAGGGGCCCGCCAAAGTAGCACACATTATTTAGGCATTCAGCTCTCAATGAAGTGGAAAGTGTTACCTGTCCAAAACATCTCCCCTTCCCCCCTAAAATTTTTACAATGGGCCATCAGAGGGAGTGAGGAGTCTGATAAGTGAACCTTATACTTTTGTCTTTGATTACTCCTTAAAATAAATGTTATACTGATGTTGGCCAAGAATGTTTGTGTCTAATCTTCTTGCAATGTTATGTGCAAAAGTACTAATTTTTGTTTTTCATGTTTGACTCCACAGTCTCCTTCAACCCTACAGGAATGGCAGACTGTGGCATCCTACTTTGCCCATTGGTGGGACTTTCCTAACTGCAGAGGGGCAATCGATGGGAAACACATCCACATCGTCCCACCCCCCCCCCCCCCAACTCGGTTTAATACTATTATAAGGGGTTTAATAGTATAGTGATGTTGGCGATGGTGTTGGCGACATACAAGTTTTTGTATGTAGATGTGGGGAAGAATGGCCGGATGTCGGATGGTGAAGTCATCGCCCAGACAGAGTTCTACATACGGCTCCAGAATGGTGGCTTGGGTTTGTCACCTGCGGCAGACAATGCTGGTGGTTTTCCATTTGTTTCCATCGCTGATGAAGTGCCGCTTGGGCTAGGAGAACATCTAATTGGGCTGTTCCCCATGAGGACCCCCACCCCGGACCAGGGTTTTTTTAATTACCGGCTGGCCAGAGCCAGAATAGTGGCAGAGAATGCTTTTGGCATAATGGCCAGCCTGTTCCGCCTATTTCTAACACCAGTGGTGGAATATAAACTCAACCATATTGCACAATTTCCTACGTAAAAATGCTACAAACTATGTGACCTCAGTTGGGACTGAGGTCAGATTTCCTGATCAATCAAGCCTGACTGCACTTGAAGCTGGCCGTCCTGGCTTGCCCCCCCCCCCAAAGCGCCCGCAAAGCCAAACAAAAATATCTGGAGTACTTTGCGGGTAGGGGGCCATTGATATGCCAGCAAATGTGTAAAACATTTTCTTTAATAGAAAAAAAATAAAAAATGAACTAATATTTTATTGGATTTACTGCTTGTGTTTCTTTTAGCTGGCTCCTAGGTTCTCCAATGGGCTTTCCTTTTTGGCCATTTTCTACAATAGGGCAAACTTAATTTATTTGATACATGAGGTGACAATATCTTCTTCAGCTACTGTAACTATTATGTTGTGGGCCTGCTACACACACACATTGTCTTTGTTATTAATGTATGTAATGCATTAATGATAAAAATAATCATCCTTTTCAGCATCATGAATTAATTGTTTAGAGTCCCTACAATGGCCTGATTGGGGCCAATTTTAGAGCACCGTGGGGGTTATTTACTAAAGCCAAATCCACTTTGTAGTGCACTTGTAACCCTTGTGTGTTGTGTTTATTTTACATTTTTTTCACAGGTGAATGGGTAGGGGTACATTGTGCCCCATACTCATTCACATAGGGTGGGGGGCCAGGATCCGGGGGCCCCCTTATTAAAGTGGGCTCACGGATTCCGATAAGCTTCCCGCCCGCAGAACCCGACAACCAACGGACAAGGTGCTTTGGGGTGGGGGGGCTGTGCGGCCCCCCCTTCCCCAAAGCACCCCCCATGTTGAGGGCACGCGGCCTGGTATGGCTCAAGAGGGGGGCGCTCGCTTGTCCCCACCCCTTTTCCAGGCCGGCCGGGTAGCGTTCTCAGATAAGTGTCTGATATGGACCTGGGGGGGACCCTCACGCCATTTTTTCGGCGTAGGGATTCCCCTTTAAGTCCATACCAGGTGACGGGGCCAGCGACGCCACCTTCGCTGGTCCCAGCTACCTGGAGCCAAGCTCAAAATGAGCGGACTTTTCTCCGGGAGGGAAAAGTCCATTCATTTCAAAAATACGGCGGACTAGCACACACATGGCCGTATTGTCCGTCGGACTAGCACACACACAGCCATATTGTCCGCCGAAATGCAAGTCCAGCGGACAGATTGATGTGCAAAACTACTTTCTTAGTCTGCCGGAGCCCACACACGGGCGGATTGTGTGACCGCCTTTCCAAGATATCTACTTCCTCTGTGACTTCTGTGCTTTCCTATATCTGGTCAGCTGCAGCATGCAAAGGTGTGCAAGATGGTAGCTGACCAGCATTAAATCCTTAGACTCTGCATCTCAAAAATGCTGCCATCAAGCATGCAGACTGGATGGTGGTGATCCTAAGCTATACGTGACAGTTCGATCTCTGGCACCATACATGACCTCCAGTTTTAGGCCAGCCATATGCGGTTCGAATCTTGGATGGTTCAGCAGGAATGGGCAGGCTGAATGTACCAAGTTAGTTGTACGATCGTTCTGAGATTCCCTTGCATTTATCTCTAGCAGCTGCTGTAGCTGCTACCTTTAATAACTGTCTTCTTCTGGGGGTGATGCCCCCGCCGGAAGAAGGCAATAGCCTGGCAGGAGGGAATCCCGCATCAACACTGTCATGTGTTGATGGGGGAATCAAGCAAATTCCATTCCTGCAACCAGCGGTTCCTGCAACAAAGCAGGCATGAGATGTTTGTTTTCTTTGTGTTTAGACCCTGTGTTTAGTGTTAAGGCCCCTTTTTTACACGGGCATCTCTGCTAAGTGGAAATGGCTTGCTCAGCCGGGAATCTCTTCCCTGATCCCCGCTGAGCACATGGATGACACGTCATGTCCCGCTCTCCTCTGTGGGGCAATCAGATGGAAAGGTCCACCTGTCCATTTTCATCCGATGCCATCTGATCCGTTGGATGGATGGGGAATATGATCACCATCCTTCTGTTTGTTTGCAGACAGGATTGGATCAGATGGCGTCAGGTGTTAGCATATATATGTTCATTGATATCCGCCATTCCATATAAGAGACTGGAAGGTCCAAACGGGTGCACCTGAAAAGCTGACAAGCTGACCTGATCAGACAGCCTGTGTGAAAAGGGCCTTAAAATTTCCTTAGACAATCATCATCTGCCTTGACACATTCTATGAGATTAGATTGAGGTAACAGAGTTAGCCTTGTTAAAAAAAAAATTGGGATATATTCCCAACACTCATTAGAACTAAATTAGTGCATTGGATAAGCTGAAAAATGTCTTCAAATTTACAGAACAAGTTCAGCTAAATGTTGTTGCCAGTGACAGAATGCCCAACATAACATGGCCCTAATGTGCTGATGTCCATAGGCATAGTCTAACACTAAAAAGTTTTTGCATTTTAAGCCCTAATCAAAAAGTAAAGACATTTAAGTTACTTGACTCAGAAAAATAAATATTTTTGCAATGACATGATGCTTGCACTGGTATTTATTTTATAATGCAGCACAACAGTATTGTGTTGTCCAAGGATAGCTAAGCCGCTTGCCAATGCATTATGCCCTTGGTCTTTCCTCTTATATATCAGGCTCTTCTCCGTTTTCAGCTGGCACATGGGATGTTTGCAAACAAAGGTCCTTTAATTAAAATCTCTTGCTCTGTTTAATGATACGGCTGTCCCTTTGCCCGCTGTTTCCGCCACACACGGTATTCTTATAAAAAGCTTGCAATGGCAAGCCGAAGATGTTTGATTGGTGCCAGCTCGGATGGTATAATTATGGAAGCAATTTCAGAACTGTCACACAATACTTAACCCTTTAGCTCTCACTGGCATATGCCCCATTGGCATCAAATGGGTACATTTGCAATCACCACAGCTAAACATTAAATAAATCATAAAACTATTCTAAGCAATTACAATAACCATAGAAATGCAAAGCAGTAAATTCAGGTTTAAATAGAGATTGTTAGTACACAGAGAGAAAATATGATTTTGCATGTATTACTAACAGAGAAATTGTAGCGGAATCATGACAAATAGCCACCTGAAAAAAAATAAAAATAAACTTTCTAGCTGGTTCAATACAGGAAATATAGAAGCACAGAAGCCTATAGTAAACAATATAATTTAATTGTATTCAAGACAGGTATGTGGAAGATGAATTTTGAGTCAGGATTATGCCTTTCTTTTATTTTAAGTTTATATGTTACCCTTATGTTACCTAACTTAGGCTTTTCTTAGGCCCCATGGACACTGGGCTATAACCCCGGTGCAAGGGTATCTGGCGTTTATGTACAGGCAGAGGGTACAGGTGTCCCATCTAGGCCTGCTACCGGCAGCCTGTCAAACTCTATGAGAGCCTGACAGATGCTGTGGCTTAATGGAGCTGGATGGTGCATTCTAGCGGTACAATGTTGTATGTGCCCAGCTACAAATGTCTGGAACATAGACTTCTTGCATTCATACCACTAGATGCACCATCTGGCCCCATCCAGCTATAGTCGCTGTCATCTTCTCATAGGGTTTGCCAGTCTGCTACCAGCGGGGCTGGATGGGTCTTCTGTGCCCTCCGCCCACAGTTAAAGTGGTGGAAAAGGCTAAAGGTCTTTTACTTTAAAGTGTTACTAAACTTAGGACCCTGCATTCACTATATCTGGTCTCCCAAAGTACACAGAACATGGAAATTGAATTGCTTTAGTAAATATAAACTGCTAAATACCTTTTCTCATCAGCAGTATATACAGTAGCAGCCTTGTGACTTCTATCAGTTTCTGGTAAAGCTTGTAGGAGGAGTTTTAATACTGCACTGAGCTGTCCTATCAGGATCTAGGACGCCTGACCCTCTGTCTAGACAGTGCTGATTGGCCCTGTGCTGATCACATGCACCCTCCCAAGAAAAAAAATCTCTCTAACAATACACACAAAATTGAGCATGTTCAGCCTGATTCCAAAGGCTCCGTCTTATCTGGACTTGTTCTGGAGTCAGTGGAAGAAGAGGAGGATCTGTGCATACAGGACCAAACAGTCTTTTTACACAAAGTAGAGAATTAACCCCTTAGGCTCCACAGTGAGTATAACAAGCATGCCTTACAGCATATACAGACTGATTTTAGTGTTGTGGACTTAGTAACACTTTAATACAGTAAGGTAAAAAAAAACCTTTTAAGTGCCCACCATAAATATTTACCTGAGCACGATCTCAATCTAGCACTGAGCAGCAACATTGTTCTCCCTCTCACTTTCTCCCATCTCACTGGATTTGTTGGCTCCTGCTTCTACCAATCAAATTCAGTGATGGGGAGGGGGGGGGGGCTTGTTAACAGATGTACACAGTGTGGCTCAGTATCCAGCCTGCACGACAAGTGCACCCCTAACAATTGACTTGGCAAGGGAGAGAAGCCATGAGCGGTAGGGGGACAGCAGAAGAGGAGGATCAGGACTGCTCAATGCATAAGTGTGGGAAACACATTTGTTTGTTTTTTTGTTTTGTTTTTTACACAGACCCTTTACAATCACTTAATTGTAAAAACATCTAACCCTCATGGCTAAACACCAAGAATGCATTGGGTCTTATGCTTATATTTTTATCTGCATTAGCACTGTTCTGGAAACAAATTTACACATGTTATTACTTATTTATTGTTACCACAGGAATGTATATAGAGCTGACAATTTACATGGGGCTTTAAATATTGTGCTTTTACATTAGCCCTTGCTTCAAGGAGCTTTTAATCTGAAGCTCCTATCTCACATGTATACATACACATGGTAGGGCTAAGTTAGACAATATCCAATCAACCTAATATTGTTGGAATGTGAGAGGAAATGGAAACATACACAAGGATAACATGAAAACTCCATGAAGATAGTGTTCTGACTCGGATATAAACTGGGGACTCTAGTGCAACAAGCCACTGTGCTCCTCAATATTGCTTGCCAGTGCCAGTCATTGTGTAAAAAAAATGTATTTATCGCAACAGAAATCCCCGGGCCCAGACGGACTCCCAACCGAGATATATCGGCAGTATGGGAAGGTATTGCTTCCCGAGCTGTTGAGGGTATTGAATTGGTCATTAATGAGGGGAGAGCTTCCCTCATCGATGATGGAATCCACCATAATCACCATACACAAGGAAGGTAAAGACCCACTTGATCCTGCCTCATATAGGCCTATCGCTTTATTAAACACTGACATAAAAATACTGGCAAAGGTCTTGGCGGCTAGGGTGAACAAGGTTATACTGAAACTCATCCACCCTGATCAATCAGGGTTTTATACCCGGAAGAACTACTAGCACAAATATAAGGAGGGTATACTTGAATCTTCAGGTCCTTACGGTTGAGAGTGGAGAGAGGGCTATTTTGTCTTTAGACGCCGCCAAGGCCTTTGATAGTCTTGAGTGGCAGTATCTCTGGAGAGTTATGGAGATGGCCCAATTTGGACCGGGTTTCATGAAATGGGTAAAAATGCTTTATAGGGCACCAGAAGCCAGAGTAAAGGTGAATAATGAAAAGTCTGATAAATTTAGACTGGGGAGGGGGACAAGACAAGGGTGTCCCTTGTCACCCCTCCTCTTTGCCATTGCAATTGAACCTCAATTGAACCTCTGGCCATTGCCCTGCAGTCTTCTGCTCAGGTGAAGGGTCTTAGAAGGGGAGACTTGGAAGAAAAAGTGGCATTATACGAGGATGACCTACTGTTATTCCTTGGCGATACACAGGATTCTCTTCAGAAAGCTATGGATATTATTAACAAATTTGGCCAAATTTCCGGACTTAAGATAAATTGGGAAAAATCTAGCCTTCTGCCAGTAGATCCTCTGGGAAGCCCCTTGCCTGAGGAGGTGACCCAGATCCAAGTAGTAAGTAAATTTAAATACCTAGGAATAAACGTATCTAGAGACCCTCAACAGTACACTGCAGATAATATAATTCCGTTACTGAATAAATTTAGGAGGTAGACAAAAGTGTGGAAATGCCTTCCATTATCTGTGGCAGATCGCTGTAATTTAATCAAAATGATATGGATGCCGCAGCTTCTCTATGTACTGCATAACTCCCCAATTTGGTTATATAAAATGTGGTTTCAAAAGATAGATATGGTGTTCAGGGAACTGATTTGGAAGGGTGGGTCGGCAAGAATTCGATTGAGTACTCTGCAGTTACAAAAACAGGAAGGAGGAGTAGCACTCCCACACCCCTTTAGCTACTTCCTCGCGTCACAACTCCAGTATATGGGGGGGTGTAATTTAGAAGGGGGAGAGGCAGGGAGAAAAATGCTCCTACAAAATACACCACATGACTCAATAGTGGAAGCTCTGGAGGCAGGATCCTTCCTATTAGGATGCCCTACTTTGAGTTTAATGACGAGAGTGTGGGACACAGTGAAGGCCATATTAAAATACAGAGGATTTAATGAGTATACCCCCTTATGGAAGAATAGTAAATTGGGAGAACTGCAGAAGATGGGGACAGTAAGAGAATGGGAGAGATGTGGAATAAAATTTATTGCTCAGCTATACCAAGATGGTGCCCTGAAAACCTTTCAGGAACTGAGAGATTATTTTGCTCTACCAAATAAATCCTTCTATAAGTATTTGCAGGTCAGGCCAGGTCAGCTTAGAGTTTAGAGGGAGGACCTTAGCATGGAGCGCAATCCCAGTTCTTCAAAAAATAATTCATGCAGAAACAGGAAAAGGTTTAATTTCAAAAATATACCCACATATAAACAAGGGGAGGATGGGAGGGATAGAGACCCCTATGTACAAGAGGAAGTGGGAAAGAGATGTGGGAGATATCTCCGAAATACAATGGAATCGAATTCTTGAACTGGCTCCGTTGGTATCACTCTCTCCCTCTCAGAGGATGTCACATCTGTTCTTATTATATAGAACCTATTATACTCCTTGTAAACTTTTTCAATTTGGCCGACGGCCGGATGCAAGCTGCCCCCGGTGCGGGGACATGGAGGGAGACATGATTCATATGTTTTGGAGATGCCCGAAGTTGATCCACTACTGGACGGAGGTGACAGGAACCATTGATCGGGTTTTTGGAACCTCCACCAGGATGGAGGCGAAGTATTGTCTCCTGCGATTAGTTGAGGGAGTTGGAAACCCAGGAAGCAGCCAGATGGCAGTCCTGAGATGCCTATTTCAGGCAAGGAAATTGATTGCGCTAAGATGGTTGTCAGTGTCGCCTCCGTCCGGTAGAGAATGGGTAAATAGCATGAATTTGGTAATTCTTAAAGAGAAAGCGTTATATATAAAACAAGGGACTTTAAAGATATATGACAAGATGTGGAAACCTTGTTGGGATGCCAGAGGGATTGATATGTGAATAATAATAGAGTGAAAAATAAATATTTTAACGTTGAAAAGTGACCCAATAAGAATTAAAGTAAGAGGACAAATGAAGAGGGTGGAAGTGTGCGAGAATGGGGATGGGAGGGAAGATTGATAGAGTGGGAATCTAGATTATATGAAACATCAGCCAGGATGGCCCTCATGATACCAATCCTCCCTTAGGTCACCCAAGATATGAATCATCCTTTTTTATATTTTTTATCTGATAAGGTGATGGGAGGGGGGGGGGGGGACTGAGGGGATGTTCAATTTTGATGTATTTTGATGTATTTTGCTAACAGGTACATTTTTCCTTCAGTTAACCTCCTCCTAAACTGCCTCAACCTTCTTCTAGCTGCTTTTATGGGGAGAGAAGCAGTTCCAATAAAAACAAAAGCCCTTGTACAAAGGCCCCTCGTTTCCTTTTATATAACCACACATGAAATTAACCCCTGACAGCCTAGGCATGATATGCTCCTAAAACTGTAGATAATTTAAAAAAAGTTTTGGATATGACTGCATTCCTGTGATCCACAGGAGAAGTACAACCAAACAAGCTTTGGCTGTACTTCTCCTTTAAACATATGTGGTATCCAGTAGCATAGCTAGAGGAGGCAGGGGCCGCACCCGGGTGACACCTGCCAGATGGGTGACACCTGTTGGCAACGGCATAGTATGATCCGCACACCACATGGATCTGTGTCTCTCTGGTGTTGTGCCGATTGCCAAAATAGGTTTCCCCTGGCTCTTGGCTCAGATTGGTACTCCTCCCCTCCAGCCCTCTACACTGCAGCTCCTCCCACACAACATGTACACAGGAAGAGGGAGTCCATGGAGGGACACACAGCTGTGCATATCCTGTGCTATTCTGAGGTCTGAACAGTGTTTTGTATATGGACATATGCTGGGGGAACTATGGGAGGGTAGAGGGGTGACTACTAACATAAGTAGAGAGGGGGGTCTGCACTGAGGGGGGTCTATGCTGATGAAGGGGGGACTGCACTGAGGTGGGTCTATGCTGATGGAGGGGGGGTCCAGGCTGAGGAAGGGGGGTCTGCACTGAGGGGGGTCTATGCTGATGGAAAGGGTCTGCACTGAGGGGGGTCTATGCTTACGGATGGGATCTGCACTGAGGGGGTCTATGCTGATGGAGGGGGGTCTGCACTGAGGGGGTCTATGCTGATGCAGAGAGGGCCTATGTTGATGGAGGTCTACGCTGATGGAGGGGGGTCTACACTGAATGGGGTCTATGCTGATGAAGAGGGGGGTATATGCTGAGGGAGAGGGGTCTGCACTGAGGGGGTTGTCTGTACTGAGGAAGAGGGGGGTCTGTACTGAGGGGAGGTCTGTTCTGATAGAGGCGGGTCTGTACTGAGGGAGAGGGGTCTTTACTGCTGGAGGGGGTTCTGTACTCAATTGGGGGGTTAATGCTAAGAAAAGGGGGTCTGTACAGAGGGAGAGGGGTCTATACTGAATAGAGAGGGGTCTATACTGTGGGAGGGCAGTCTGTATTAATGGGGGATTATACTAAGGAAAGGGGGTCTGTATTTAGTGGGGGAGGCTGTAGTTAGTGGAGGGGTGTCTATACTGACGGAGGGGTGGTCTGTACTGAGTGGGGACTATAGTTGGTGGAGGGGGGTGTCACCAATTTTTTTTCCGCACCGGGTGACACCAACCATAGTGATGCCACTGGTGGTATCATCGTGAGCATCAAGATTAGGAGAATTTCTGAGTTTTTTGGTGATGGGTCAATGGTAATGGCAAGAAATATATAGCTAAAGTTTAAGAAATGTTTATTTCTTTACTTTTTTGGGGACAGTTTTCCATTGGTAATAAATAAAATAATCAGAAGATATCCTTTACCGTTTACTACCAAACAATGGCCCAATTTATTGTGAAAAGAACATGGCATAAGCCATCTTGATAAACAAAGTAGTTGGAATGATAAGTACAATTTACCAACACATGTCAAAACTGCAAAACTGCCTTCGGGCATTAAGTCGGTATTACTTGTATGCAAATGAATCAGATGGGGCAGATTAATGGCAGTGAAACAGCTACAACAAATGAACTTTGACTTCAGAGCAACATAGTGAGCAGTGGCTTGTGTCCGGGTCTGCTCTGCATAGCAGAGCAGACATGGACCAGTCATCTGCCTGTTCAGCCGAGATCAGTTTAGCGATCCCCCACTGAGCAGGCCAATCTGTTTGGACAGATTTTGCCCTGTGTGAAAGGGGTCTAAGGATTTGGCTAAGTCAGTGAAGGTAAACAACATTTTTATTTACTTTCTGAAGATTGTGCAGCATATAGTAACTGGATTTAATAGACTGTAATACAGTCATAAACAAAACCATTTTTTTAAAAGAATTGTTAAAAGGTAAATCATACTTTTAAATTGTGCTGAGACTTATCTGGACTGAAAGAAGAACAAATTAGTCAATATTCACGGAAATAAACACTGACTGCTTAAAGGAAGACCTGACAGTGAAAATAAAGGTCTAATATTTTAGACACATAATGCATAATGAAAACACAGAATTCACTAGAGTAGACTCTGATGTTTAGAAAGACTGAAGACAAAATAGGAAGGGGATCACAGAGGTTAATTTAGATAGACAGCATTTCTGAAGCATGAATATAAACTTGCAGAACCTCAGAGAGTAAAGTAATGCCGCACACACACGACCGGACTTTTCGAGGGACTAGTTCCGACGGTCTTTCCGATGGACTTTCGGCGGAGTTCTGACAGACTTTCCGAATGAATGGACTTGGCCACACACAATCACACCAAAGTCCGACGGATTCGAACGTGATGACGTACGACTGAACTAGAATAAGGACGTTCATAGCCAGTAGCCAATAGCTGCCCTAGTGTCGGTTTTTGTCCGTCGGACTAGCATACACACGAGCGGATTTCTCGGTCCGGTGGAAAAATTGAAAACATGTTCTATTTCTAAAGTCCGCCGGATTTTTGGCAAGCAAAGGTCCGATGGAGCCCACACAAGAACGAATTTTCCAACGGACTCGTTCCGTTGGACCTTTGCTGTCAAAAAGTCTGGTCGTGTGTACGTGGCATTAGTGTGCCAAGTAAGCCTACATGTCCACTAACAGTCGGATTCACCTAAATAATGCTTCCAGCAGTGACAAACTCTTATGTTTATTTGCACCAGGTTCTTAAATGAGGTTTTTTTTGAAAAGTGGCTCCATGTAATGTCAATGATGATGTCTTATCCACAATTTTTTTAAGCTTAGACAACTGCACTTTTCTCTCATTTCCTCCTTTTGTCATGCTTACACAATGTTCACATCAATGAGAAATGGCAGGAGAATTGATGATTCATCACTTTTTGGATCTCTTGAATATTTAAATGTAGATTTGACTAATCCATGAAGAATTACGAAATGTAAAAATCACAGACAATCAATACATACCTAAAATACATGTTTGTCTGCAGATTGACTATATATGAATATACTGTATGTAGCGCCACCCCCGCAAGGGCCACTGTAATATACGGGTCTTCTGTCCCACACCAGTGATGGCTCACCCTCCCCAGGATCTCAGTAACACCAAAACACAGTTTAAACTTTTAGCTGGGCTTTATTAGAACCAGTAAAAAGCCCTGAAAATAGATTAACTGATTAACAGAATACAAATAAGAGGGCCAGTATGGTGGCCCGTAATTATGGGAGGAGCCCGGAGGGTATATAACCAGACCTCGCACACCGTTCAGTGTTGATTCCAGTGCGCGGTACAACGTCACCAGGCCGACCTTTGCTTCTTACTTCGTTTTCGTAAATGTGCGTACAACACCATCGCTATCCCGTCTCCATTCGTAAACTTTCGTCGACCGTTACGCCTCGTCGTCGCAGGTAGGACTATTCTCGTTATTCTTTACTCAAGTTGGTATCAGTTCGTTAGCTTGTTTTCCTTTGCTAAATTGTCGCACTTTCGGCTAGTATCTCTTTCACGCTATCTTTCACGTATATTGTCTTCTACCTGCCGTATTCACCCCTACGTTCTCATTCTGTACTCGTTCACAGCTTTCGTTGAAATCGGCACGCATTTCCGTCACAGGCAGGGTCATCTTGCTTCCTTTACTCTGAATTCGTATCAATTCGTTACCATGTTTACTTTTTCGAAATTATTGCTCAGCTAGTACCCCCCCCCCCCTTTTCTAAACAGCATCTTCATATATGTTCAATTTTTCAGCCTGCCGCTAAGTAAACCGAAACCAGTTGCTACCCTTACACGGTTTCAAACATGCACCCTGCCTCGAGTTGGCCTTCTACTCTTTCGTTCAGATCACATACACACTCCAGACTGCCGATTCGAAATGCGGTCGTCAAACTGTACGATTCAAATATTTTCGCCATTTTGTCAAATACCCTTAAATATATAAAAAAAAAAAAAAAGGAGGGGGGGGGCATTCATCTACACTTAGTCAGTCCGAACCCTTGTCATCGACTGACTCACAACTGGTTATGAGGGATTCGCACCTAGTCGCAGCTATGTTTCGAATCCACACGGAACCAATTGTAAAAATACCGCACCGAGTCTTATCACATCATCGACCCAACGGGCCAAATCTTTCACCAACCGTTCTTTCAGGGCTCGCATCCAGCCCGGTTCTACTAGTCACAGCACAAGCTCTACGATACTTTCTTTCACCTTTCTCGAACCTAATTGCATGTTCATTCACAACTTCGGCACCAAATCGCTCGAAGTACGCACGGTCAACCCCACATAATCATTTTTCTTACCTTTATCTTTCTAAACTAAACCATCTTGCAACCACGGCAAGTCTTTCTGCATTTGGCTCACAAAACAGCCAAACGTCTCCAGTAGCAACACGGCTACTCATACGTTTTCTCAATCCCTGTTCCTCTTTTAGGTCAGTAAGTTTGCCATTTGGTCCATCCTGCAACAGGCTCGGACCACCCATTCCAGGTAAAAAAAAAAAAAGGGGGGGGTAGAACACAGGGTAACCTGTCTAGGTTTTGCATTTCTTCACCAGGGGGTCGGCTATGGCCCCGAAACAGCTTGTAAACCCACCTTATTACTACTCCCGTGTCACCCCGCTGTAGGTTTTCACACAAACTCAGTCCTTGACCCCAACAGAGTCGCCAGCACCAGGGCTTCAAGGCAGGTGCATCGTTAGAAGGTTTGGAATGATAAGATTTAAAAATTTCCTTTCTCTTACACACTTTCACAACATATTTTACTTCACACGCATAATTTTATTTTTGGTTCCGAGGCATTAGCAACTGTCACATACTTCTACGCATCTCACTCTGTTTTCAGAGCACAAGCCTCCACTACGCAGACAAGGTCGCCTAAACCCCCATTCTTGCTGGCAGTGCAAGCATTTAGCCGACCGAACACACGTCAAGTTTCTACAGACCGCAACATTCCTACTTAGCACACCAGACTTCCGTTACCCTCCCCGGTCCGCCCCGGGGACTCTGGTGCACTAGTCTGTGCCGAGCACAGTCGGACACCCGAGCTATCGGTTACCTAGCCAGTCACCTCCTGGCTCACCTCGGTTGTCACGCATTCTTATGAGTTTTAAAAAAAATTCACTCAAACAGCGCTCAAGCGCAAACCAACTGTCGCTATGGCTGTCACTCCCCCTGATTTTTCCTACTTTGTGCTTTCCTCAAAATACCCTTCTGTCCCCTCCTGTATCCCCAACC
The DNA here is from genome assembly GCF_037356315.1 of Lithobates pipiens. Classification (NCBI taxonomy): domain Eukaryota; kingdom Metazoa; phylum Chordata; class Amphibia; order Anura; family Ranidae; genus Lithobates; species Lithobates pipiens. The sequence goes on along the minus strand of NW_027507903.1, from coordinate 527,281,272 downwards.
TTTTCTTAAAACATATGCATTTCCCCTCTCGTTTAGCGGACGCCATGTCGTTGGCAGGCAGCGACATCTCCTCCCCCGACCCGTCATCACCTGGGGCGGGTTCAACCAACGATGACGGACAGCTCTACAGAGCCTGGACCATCCCGAAACTCACGGAAGAACTGCGACGTAGGGATATTCCCTACCCGGCTACAGCAAGGAAAGCCGAACTCTTCAAATTGCTATTTCCACCATCTACGCCAGCCCCATCAGACTCCCAGGCGTCCCTACACTCCATCGCATCAGCAGTTGCTCAGCTGCACTCCTTAGTGGCTTCACTCTCATCGACAGTCTCCGATGTCCAGACCAGAGTAGTGTCTCTGGAAGAACGACAAGTGCTCCCCACATCACCCACCACTACCACCCCCATGCCAATGTCGTTAGGTACGCCCCAGTACAGCTCCACCATCTTCCCGGCACATCTCGTCCCAGCTAACATTAGGAAGGACATTTTAGATGGCCGAGACGTCAATCTCGCATCCCTCCTTATTTCGGTACACGACGCAGCGGAGAACAAAGCCTATACATGGGGGGGATGTCTCCGTCGTCCTAAAAGCAAAAGACCGTAGGCTCACACGTAAGCTCACAGTCACTGAGTTCGTGCTCGCCTTCGGCATGGTCATAGACATAATTTGCTCCCTCAACCCCAACAAAAGGGAAGAACTAGATCTGTATTTACACGCAGTGACAGATCTAGGTTATAGGTATGGAGGTAGCGTGTTCTATGACTACCACCGCTCCTTTTCAGCCAAAGCAGCTGCCAGGCTCAGCCAGTTTCAGTTGGCTACCGACTGGAGCGCAGTCGATACAGAACTATTCTGTCGCCATTTCGCGGGACTACGCTCCCCACTGTGCACCAACTGCCAGTCGGCCACCCACACAGCTAGCTGGTGTTCGGAAAACGAGGGCAGACGCCCTCCGTACTTTCCCCCCTTCTTAAACACAGCTCAGAGCTCAGGTACATCCACACAGCGCCCACAAGAAGACAAGCTAGGTCAACCTATTAAAACGCTAGGAGGAGCTCAAATTTGTAACAACTTCAATATCGGGGGTTGCCATTTCCCTCAATGTAGACTCCTCCACGTCTGCCTCGCTTGCCACCAAGCTCACCCCAGAATCGCCTGTGGGATCAAAAAACCTAACCACACATGACTGAGCCGCATACACATCGGATGGCTGCACTTCTACCTTCTTTCACACCCATCACCCTCACTAGCAGCCTTCCTACTACAGGGTTTCACCGTAGGTTTCCACACGGGGTTTATCACTCTTCCAGACACCACCCACGAATGCAGAAATCTTCGGTCAGCAGCCACAGACGAAGAAGCGATCAGCACCTTGCTGCAAAATGAACTTGATCAGGGATACATGATCGGCCCCTTCTCACACCCACCTTTTTCTGTTTTGAGAGTCAGCCCTATCGGGCTTGTGAAAGGGAAATTCTCAAATAAACTTCGTTTAGTCTATGATTTGTCCGCACCTCATTTTTCTCACGTACCCAGTTTAAATTCCCTTATACCCTCAGAAGAATTCGGCCTCAAATATTCCTCCATAGACCTTGCCATCCAAACCATCCTCAGCTTAGGAGCTTGCGCCTGGCTGTCGAAAGCCGACATCGCGGACGCTTTTAAGTTATTACCGATTCATCCATGCCTATGGCAATGGCACGGTGTCAAATGGAAGGACCAGTACTATTTTGCCACAAAATTAACCTTCGGCTCCAAAAGCAGTCCGTGGCTCTTCGACACGTTCGCCCAGTGCCTGTCCTGGATTCTTTCACACCACGCGTCCTGTCAGAAAGTGATCCACTACTTGGACGACTTTCTGCTTATTGAGGAACCTGGGGAACCTCCAGTAGATCTAAATAGCCTTAGGGAAGTTTTTGCCAAACTCAATATACCCATAGCAGAGAAGAAGGTGGAAGGCCCTGCACAACGCATCACCTTCTTGGGTATCATCCTCGACACTCAAACCATGCAGGCTAGCTTACCTCTCGACAAACTAACCCGCATCAGGGAGGTCATCCATACCTTTACAGTTACCCAAGGGTGCACCAAGAGACAACTTCAGTCTTTGCTCGGGATGCTCAACTTCGCGGTAAGGATCATCCCCCAGGGTCGATCTTTTGTCTCCCGCCTCTTGGTACTTCTTTCCCAAGTCCAAGACCCCGACCGTGTCTTCAGGTTAGATCAAGCAGCGACAGCCGATCTCAACATGTGGGACGATTTCTTAGCAAATTGGAACGGCATCTCAATGTTTATCCCATCAGTATCCCCCTCTTCACCCCAGATAGTCACTGATGCTGCAGCCTCCACAGGCTTTGCAGCGATCTTTGACCGTCACTGGTTCGCAGGCCCATGGCCGCCAGAAATTCTCGCAATCCCCGGGTTCAGTCTATCATCCTCGTTATTCAAGCTATATCCTATAGTGGCTGCAGCGCAAGCCTGGGGCAGTAGCTGAGCAGGACAGACAGTTACTGTTGTTACAGACAATCAAGCCACAGCCAACATCATAAACAAAGGCCGTTCTAAGTCACTGGCCATAATGTAATTTCTACGCAGGCTGGTACAATTGTCCCTTCAGCACCAATTTAATCTTCTCTGCATCCACATCCCAGGCAAATGTAATACCTTAGCTGATGCCCTGTCCCGCCTTAATTTCGAATCGTTCTTTTCACAGGAACCTGGAGCCGACCCAACCATGACTACTATCCCACACTGGTCTCAACTAACTCTGCATTGAATCCATACCTACGCAATGCTACCAAGCTCATTAACCTTTCGTTATCTCACAACACGATCAAGGCCTATCGTGCTGCCTGGAAAATGTACAACAGATTCCTAGCAGCCTTTCCCGGGGCGAGCCCAGGCGATCTCCATCATATCCTCGCTTTCATTTCATACTGCCACACGCAGATGACTTTGGCTCACAATACTATCAGACTCTATCTGGCAGGCATCCAACACTTTATTTCTTTGCAAGATCCCGCCAAGCCGTCCTTATTCGCCGCTCATGCAGTCAAGACAATTCTGCGTGGTATTCTCAAACAGCAGCCGCCAGTCAGCAGCAAACGTCTTCCCGTGACCGGCGCCATCTTTCGTGAGATATCGCTCTTCCTCTCTCGTTCCCCTTTTGGCCCCTTTCCTAGCCTGGTCATTAAAGCAGCCATTTACCTAGCCTTCTATGGTTTTCTGCGCCCCAGCGAATTTACAGTCACCAGCTCCCGCTGTAAGACGCTATGCAGATGGAACCTCACTCGCCACCAAACCTTCTTCACTCTACATCTAGAGGTATCTAAAACACAACAGGTGGGCCCAGGGACGGACATCAAGTTTTTCGAAACCTTCAATACCTGGTGCCCCGTGGCCGTCTTGGACCAATTACTAGCGCACTTATCCGATCCATCACCCGACAGCCCGTTATTACCATTTCCGGTTAAACCTCTTAGCTGTAATCAGTTTATCAGCCATGTCAAGATCCTCCTACGCAATATAGGCCTTGACCCAGCTCGTTATTCAGGACATTCTCTTCGCATCGGAGCAGCATCAGCAGCCTCACGCAACGGAGTTCCAGCACACGTAATCAGGAAGTTGGGAAGATGGAAATCAACTTGCTTCGCTCAGTACATTCCCGACCCACAGTCAGAAATGGCTCAAGCCTTCTGCGGCCTTGCTCTCTAATCATATTGTCTTACTATAATAAACTACTTTGTCCCTAAACCAAGTCTTTTGCACCCTTCTCTTAGCATACCGCCCAGTAGCACAGGGCTCACTGCCCAGCTCACCTGGGTTTACCTTACCGCAGACCAGGGCACACTTCAGGTCTATTTTATGTTGTTCGTCATGTGGCGTGTTTATGTTTTCCTTCCATATCTTTGAGGACGAAGGGTTTTGACCATAAATAAGAGGGCCAGTATGGTGGCCCGTAATTATGGGAGGAGCCCGGAGGGTATATAACCAGACCTCGCACACCGTTCAGTGTCGATTCCAGTGCGCGGTACCCTCCCACCCATTTCCCTTTCTCATAGCACTCAAAAAACAAGTTTCTCTACAGAAACATCCATTACTTTCTTCAGGTATGCGCCCTTCTCTTAGCATACAGCCCAGTAGCACAGGGCTCACTGCCCAGCTCACCTGGGTTTACCTTACCACAGACCAGGGCACACTTCAGGTCTATTTTATGTTGTTCGTCATGTGGCGTGTTTATGTTTTCCTTCCATATATTTGAGGACGAAGGGTTTTGACCATAAATATTACGTGCAATAATATACTACAACTTCTCAGTAAAGGAAAACAGGATTTGTGTTCATTCACTTTAACTGCCAGTGGGAGGCCTTGCCTGAAATGCACTGAACAAGTGGTGAACAAAACTGTGCAATACAATAAAATAATATTCAACAATTTCCCAGTGATATTACTGACTATAAGATCCTACCTAGGTCTTGTATGTTCTAGCTAACCACTGACCAGTGGGAATTTTATTCACACAAACAAACACAGAGTCTGCCAGCATTGGGGCCCTTTAAATCCTGTGTTTGAGTACTCAGACTTTTGTGAAGTAATATTTGTATCACAAAGATTAACAGATGTGGAGATCCACCTTCAGATAAAGCTGCATTAACAGTAAATAGGACCTAGCAGCTAGATCCACCTACACAAGGATGGCAGAAGATCTCTCACCATTATGCCGCGTACACACGATCAAACAATCCGGTGGAAAAGTCCGGCAAACTCAAGTCCGCCAAACAATCCCCCCGTGTGTAGCCTCCGGCATACTTTTTTGTCCCGAAAGTACGGCGGACTTAGAATGCCGTGTTGCACTCCAATCCTACCGCCGGACTCGCATTTCGGCGGACAATCCGGCCGTGTGTATGCCAGTCCGCCGTACTTTTGAAATGAGCGGACTTTTCCTGCCCGGAGAAAAGTCCGCTCATTTCGAGCGGGTCTCCAGGTAGGCGGGGCCCGCGAAGGAGACATCGCTGGCCCCGCCGCCTGGTATGGACTTAAAGGGGAACCCCAAGGCCGGAAAAAATCGGCGTGGGGGTCCCCCCCAAGTCCACAACAGACCCTTGTCGGAGCACGCTACCCGGCCGGCCAGGAAAGGGGGGCGAGTGAGCGCCCCCCCTCCTGAGCCGTACCAGGCCGCGTGCCCTCAACATGGGGGGTGCCTTGGGGAAGGGGGGCCGCGCGGCCCCCCCACCCCAAAGCACCTTGTCCCCATGTTGATGAGGACAAGGGCCTCTTCCCGACAACCCTGGCCGTTGGTTGTCGGGGTCTGCGGGCGGGGGGGCTTATCGGAATCCGGGAGCCCCTTTTAAGAAGGGGGCCCCCGGATACCGGCCCCCCACCCTATGTGAATGAGTATGGGGTACAATGTACCCCTACCCATTCACCTGTAAAATAAAAGTACAAAAAAACACAACACACGAGATAAAATGCTTTATTGCACAGCTCCGGGGGTCTTCCGTCTTCGGGGGTCTTCTCGCCGGACTCCTCTGTTATCTTCTTGTAGCTCTTTTGCTAGCAGAGGAGTCCGGCTTTCTTCCTCACCGCCGGCCTCTTCTTCCGACTTCGGGGGTCTTGTCCCCCTCTTAGGTTCTTCTGCCGGGCCACCGCGCTTTCTTATAGCTCTTTTACAGGCGGTGGCCCGGTCTTCTTTTGCCGCCGCCTTCCGGAAGGCGGCGGTGACAGATTTTTTCGCCGTTGGGGGTTCCCCTATCAGTCTATACCAGGCGGCGGGGCCAGCGACATGTCCTTCGCTGGCCCCGCCTACCTGGAGACGCGCTCGAAATGAGCGGACTTTCCTCCGCGTGTGTGGGTGAGTCCGTTTATTTCAAAAGTAGGGCGGATAGTACGGCGGACTTAGTACGCTGTATTAGTCCGCTGAAAAATTGCCGTGTGTGGGCAAGTAGCCCGTTCGGAAAGTCCGACGGACAGTCTGGCGGGAAGTCCGCCAGACTAAGTACGTCGGACATACCGCTACGTGTGTACGCGTCTTTAGATGCACTTGATATATCTTCCTTCCAGCAATTGGTAGATTGATCGCTGTCTCAGTTGACTGGATGGTGATGGGAGCAAGACATGCCACAGAAACCTCCAAACAGGATGATGATGATGATTGCTGCAGCACTGAAATTTGTCTCTAGATTTCTCTGGACTGTTAGCACATCTTCAGTAATCAGGCAGAATAACACACTGCAAACTCCCCTCTGAAGTGTGCACCTTCCTTTAGGAGAGTCACAGGCTCTGGAAGTGCTCAAGAGATAAACACATGGGATACTTTTTTCTGTCTGCCTGCCACAATGCCAGTCTGTCTCTCCTCCTGTGTCCTCCTCTCTCCCCCCTAATCACGGCTCTCCTGGGCAGCTATCCAATCCTGTCTTTCATTGTCTTTGTTGTTAGGGGTGGGCTTCTTTCTTAGCTACAGCAAGACCCAATCTGCCTTCAATCCGGCAGCTGTACCCAATAGAGTCTCTCCTCCTGCTATCAGTTTAGCCAGAAAATGCAATGCAATGTTTCAGAGAGCAATATTCTGCATATATTACAGAGGCAATACTAAGCCTGTGCTACATCATATATACTGTATGTCACCTTTTGCGGCTATCACAGCTCCAAGTCGCTTTGAATAAGTCTCTATGAGCTTGCCACATCTTACCACTGGGATTTTTACCCATTCCTACTTGGAAAACTGCTCCAGGTATAGTTTTTTCTCAAGACTATCCCTGTATTTAGCACCATCCATCTTTCCCTCAATACCGACCAGTTTCCTTATCCCAACTGCTGAAAAACATCCCCACAGCATGATGCTACCACTACCATGTTAGTATATGGATAGTGTTCTTTGGGTGATGTGATATGAGACATATCATTTTCTTTGATGGCCAAAAAGTAAAATTTTTGTCTCATCAGACCAGAGCACCTTCCTCCATACATTATGGGAGTCTCCCACATGCCTTTTTGCAAACTCAAAATTTGCCATTTTGTTTTTTGCTGAAAGTAATGGCTTTCTTCTGGCCACTCTACCATAAACCCCAACTTTATGGAGCGTATGGCTTATTGTCATTCTATGTACAGATACTCCAGTCTCTACTGTGGAACCCTGCAGCTCCTCCAGGGTTACTTTAGGTCTCTGTGCTGCCTCTCTGATTAATGCCCTCCTTGCCCAGTCTGTGAATTTTGGTGTATGGACGTCTCTTGGCAGGTTTACTGTTGTGCCATGTTCTTTCCATTTGGTTTTGATAGATTTGATGGTGCTCCTAGGGATCATCAAAGATTTTGATATTATTTTACAACCTACCCCTTACTTGTATTTCTCAACAACATTGTCCGTTACTTGTTTGAAGAGTTCATTGGTCTTCACAGCAGTGTTTAGTTAGTGGAGTTTCTTGGTTAGGTGTTGCAGCCTCTGGGGCCTTTCACAAAGGTGTGTATATGTAATGACAGATCATGTGACACTTAGATTGCACACAGGTAGACATCATTTTACTAATTATGGAACTTTTTCCCTCCCCGGGGGTATGTGACTCGTTAGTGTTACAAGGTTTCAGGTGTGAATGGGGAGCAGGTGTGTTAAATTTGGTGTTATCGCTCTCACTCTCTCATACTGGTCGCTGGAAGTTCAACATGGCACCTCATGGCAAAGAACTCTCTGCGAATCTGAAAAAAATAATTTGTTGCTCTACATAAAGATGGCCTAGACTATAAGAAGATTGCCAAGACCCTGACACTGAACTGCAACATGGTGGCCAAGACCATACACTTGTTTAACAGGAAAGGTTCCATTCAGAACAGGCCTCACCATGGTCGACCAAAGAAGTTGAGTGCATGTGCTCAGCGTCTTTGAGAAATAGATGTATGAGTGCTACTAACATTGCTGAAGAGGTCGAGGGAGTGGGGGGCCAGCCTGTCAGTGCTCAGACCATACACCACACACTACATCAAATTGGTCTGCATGGCTGTCATCCCAGAAGGAAGCCTCTTCTAAAGATGATACACAAGAAAGCCCACAAACAGTTTGCTGAAGACAAATAGACTAAGGACATGGATTACTGGAACCATGTACTGTGGTCTGATGAGACCAAGATAAAAGTATTTGGTTCAGATGGTGTGAAGCATGTGTCGCTTCAACCAGGTGAGAAGTACAAAGATAAATGTGTCTTGCCTACAGTGAAGCCTGGTGGTGGGAGTGTTATGGTCTGGGGCTGCATGAGTGCTGCTGGCTTAGCCCTTCCTTCTCTGGACTGGCTGCTGAGCTGTCGGCTAATTGCCAGCTCTCATCTCTCCCCAAAGTCACCCAGCTGTTCCTGATCCTACTCGTCGGACCTGCCTACTTAAAGCTGTCCAGCTCACTTCATCTCTGCCTTCGCCTTGGTCACATCACAAGAAACCATCTTCTGCGGTTCTGTTTTAAGACTGGCTTGCTGACATTCCTTCTGGCACCTTACCCTGCTTGCTGTTGCTCCACTTGGATCCCTGACTTCTGGCCTGGCTGATTACCCGATCTGGTTATTGAACTCTGGACTGGCTGACTACTCAATCTGGTTACCGGACTCTGGCTATGCTTTGACTACGCTTACTCTATTTACCTTTTTATTTTTTATTAATAAACAAGTGTGAATTAATTGTACTTCTGTCTCGGTTTGGTTCATGGTTTCTGACACAAAAATACAACAATGGCTGGGTAAGGCCGGTATACATGTCTATTCTGCACAAGGTACGGACAAGTCCTGTGAGATCCATGCCTGGCTCATTTTAATGAACGTGAGCGTGTCCACATTGGCTCTGGACAGGCATCTGCGCTTGTCTGTTATAACGCCCCCTGCCGTGCTAAATACACATTCAGATAATACACTGGCTGCAGGGCAGGCCAGCACCTCCAAGGCATAAAGGGCAAGCTCACGCCATGTGTCCAATTTGGACACCCAGAAGTTGAAGGGGGCAGACCCGTCATTCAGTATGTGTAGGCGTGTGCACACATACTGCTCCACCATGTTGGTGAAATGCTGCCTCCTGCTAAAACGTTCCATATCATCTGGTGGTGCTGGTTCTTGTGGTGTGCTGACAAAGCTTTTCCACATTTCGGCCATGCTAACCCTGCCTTCTGAGGTGCTGGTGGTGCCACGGCTGAGTTGGTGACCTCTTCCTCCTCCTCTGCCTTCGCCTTGTGCTTCCACTGTGCCCCCGCTGTCAGGTGGGAATGCCACCAGCAGCGTGTCTGCCAGCGTGCGCTTGTACTCGCACATCTTACAGTCACGCTCCAGTGAGGGAATTAAGGGCGGTACATTGTTCTTTTAATTCTGGATCCAGCAGTATAGTCTTTCAGTAATCAGCACCAGTTAGAATGTGGGAAACTCGGCGGTCGTTGCGGAGACACTGCAGAATGTAATAGCTTGTGTGTGCCAGGCTGCCCATAGGCAACTAAAAGCTGTCCTCTGTGGGAGGTGTATCATCTGTGTACTCCGTATCCCCCCAGCTATGCACCAGTGATGGCCATGAGCTGGTCTGGGTGCCACCTTGCTGTAAACATGGTTCCTCCTCCACCATCTCCTCCTCCTCATCCTCCACCTCGTCATCCTCCAGAACTGTGCCCTTGCTGGACAATTGTGTACCTGTCGTTTGTTGGTGCAGGAACTCACCCTCGGAGCCACTTGTGAATGACTGCCCTGAAAGCTTTGGAAATGATCCCTCTCCTCCTCCTCCTGTGCCACATCCTCTTCCATCATTGCCCAAAGCATTTTTAGAAGGAGGCATAGAACTGGCATAGTAACGCTGAGAACGGCATCATTGGCACTGGCCATGTTGGTGTACTCGAAACAGCGCAACAAGGCACACAGGTCTCGCATGGAGGCCCAGTTATTGGTGGTAAAGTGGTGCTGTTCCGCAGAGCAACTCACGCGTGTGTACTGCAGCTTTAACTCCACTATCGCCTGCTGCTGTTTGCACAGTCTAGCCAGCATGTGCAAGGTGGAGGTGGGCACGTCACATATGAGGCGGTCACATATGAGGCGGTCACATATGAGACGGTCACATATGAGGCGGTGAGCGGGAAGGCCGAAGTTACGCTGCAGTGCTGACAGGCGAGCAGCAGCAGGGTGAGAATGCCAAAAGTGCTCATAGATGGCCCTGCACTTTCTGTAGCAGCTCTGGCATATGGGGGGAATTTTTAAGGAACCTCTGTACTACCAAATTCAGCACATGCGCCAGGCAAGGGATGTGCGTCAAGCTGGCTAGGCCCAGAGCTGCTACGAGATTTCACCCATTATCGCACACCACTAGGCCGGGCTTGAGGCTCACTGCCACAAACCACTCATCGGTCTGTTGTTCCATGTCCCTCCACAACTCCCCAAACAGGAAAGTCTTAAAACTGCCTGCCATCGTTTACTCCTGGCTGTACTGAAGTTGGGGGTGAATGTGTTACGCTGACTGTATGAGGAGGTGGTAGAGGATGAGGAAGCGGAGTAGGAGGAGTTAGCAACAGGAGGCAAACTGAAGCGCCCTGCAATCCTCGGTGGTGGAAGGACATGCGCCAAACTGCTATCTGCCTCAGGCCCAGCCGCCAATGCATTTACCCAGTGTGCTGTTAGGGAGATATAATGTCCCTGACCGTGCTTACTGGTCCACATATCCGTAGTTAGGTGGACCTTGCCACATATGGCATTGCCATAATGATGCACACCTGATTTTGTCCCCCACTTGGTTGTGAAGAGAAGGAATGTCTCGCCTGTAAAGGTAGTGGTGGCTGGGCATGACGTACTGTGGGATAGCCAATGCCAACAGGCTTTTTAAAACTCTGCGTCTCCACCAGACGGAATGACAGCATTTCAAAGGCCAGGAATTTTGAAATGCTGGCCAGGGATCGTGGGTGGGTAGGGGGGTACTTCCTCTTCCGCTCCAGTGTTTGGGAGATAGAGAGCTGAATGCTTCCATGGGGCAGTGTGGAGATGGTTGGTGACCCAGGTAGTAGTGTTGCTTGCAGATCCCCTGTTTGCAGGGTGGCAGGTGCCACTGTCACTACAGAGGTGGATGAAGAGGCCAAGACTGCAGCAGAAGAGGAAACAGGAGGAGCCAGAGACCTTTCTTGGTTTTTGAGGTGTCTACACCACTGCAGCTTGTGGTTTGCACTTAGATGCCTGGTCATACAGGTTGTGCTCAGGTTGAGAATGTTTCGGGCTCTGATTGCACAGCGTGAAAACCACCTGTGTCTTGTCATCAGCACATTGTCTGAAGAACTGCCATGCTAGGGAACTCCTTGGACCTGGCTTTGGTGTGTTCAGTCCATTGCTGCGTTGGGCAGTAGCAGGCGTACTGTCTAGGGGACGGACGCTCTGCTTTTGCACCCTGCTCCTTCTTCTGCTGTGCTGGTGGCTCTGTGCGACCCCGCCTCTTCCTCCAAACTGCACAGGTCACCTGCATGACGTTGATTCCATGTGGGGTCGAGGACCTCATCGTCCTCTACATCATCTTCCACCCAGTCTTCACCCCTACCCTCCTTGTCGGTCTGCACAATTGCGAAAGCAGCAGCAGTTGGCTTCTGTGTTTCGTCATCATCCGAGACATGCTGCGATGGTCCCCCCCATGTACTCATCTTCAAACATAAGTGGTTGGGCATCGGTGCACTCAATCTCTTCCACTTCTGGGGCAGGGCTAGGTGGATGGCCCTGGGAAACCCTGCTAACAAAGTCATCAAAAAGCAGAAGAGACTGCTGCATGATTTGGGGCTCAGACTGCTTGGCTGATTTGCAAGGGGGTGAGGTGAAAGACTGATGGACATCGGCTGCAGGTGCCAACTCTGATCTTTCAGCAGGAGACTGGGTGGGAAACAACGTGAAGGAACTGGAGGCAATGTCAGCAACCCAATCTACTATCGCCTGGTCTTGTCCTGGCCTCAACATTCATAGAGCCGCATTAGGCCCGACCAAATACTGCTGCAGGCTCTGTCGTCTACTCACACCTGAGGAAGGTGTTTCACTTGTGCGTGTAGCTGGAACAGATCGACCACGTCTTCTCCCTGCAACAGGAGCTCCACCAGCAGCACCACGATCGGGGCCATGTCCCTTATTTGAAGTTTTTCTCATATTTCTTAAATTTAGGATCTTGCCCTAAATGGGTGTTTTTGGAATTGCAGAATAGAAGAACAGTATCTAAAGTGTGCATCTCACAAGTACAGATATGCAGGAAACACTGCAAAATATATTTTTTTGCCCTAAATTGGTGTTTTTAGAATAGCAGAATAGAGCAACAGTATCTAAATGGTGTATCTCACATGTACAGATATGCAGAAATCACACCAAAAAAAAAAAAGATAGGGTAAAAAGATTGTGCACTGCACCCACACAACAAAATCAAGGTAGATTGCTGGGTAATTTGATTTCTGAATCAGGACTCCTATCTAAATACTCTCCCTCAAAGCAACAGCAGCAAACTTTCCCTAAACTATGTAAAGCAGAGTGACGTGCTGTGCTATGTGCCTCTAGCTTATATAGAGGCTGGGCCACATGCTGCACTGGCCAATCACAGCAATGCCATTAGTAGGCATGGCTGTGATGGCTTCTAAGGGCACACAAGTTAAACGAATATTGATTGGCTGCCCTGCAGCTTTTTAAAATGTGCCATTACATTGCCGAACACCAAACTCGAACTCGAGCATACAGTAAATTGTTTGGGTTCGGGTCCGGGTACCAAAACCCCAAAAGTCCGGTATGAACCTGAACTTTACAGTTCGGGTTCGCTCAACCCCAGTCTAGATGCCAGATTTTGGTAAAAATGTTTTTGTCTAGTAAGGTCAAGGTCATAGATATTGGGTGATGATCCAAAAGAAGCATTGTTTCTATACTTGCATTGGTTAAGAAGTAGAGGCCCTTTTGGGATACAAACAGGTAGTCAAATCTAGAATATCTGTTATGTGGAGCAGAAAAGAAGGTATAGTCTTTATCACTGGGGTGTAATGTACACCAGGTGTCCTGCAAAAGGAGGTCTTGAAGCTGTATTTTGATTTGGTGTAGGGCCCTGTATGGGAGTGAGGCAGTACCAGAAGAGGTATCTAGTATTGGGTAGATTGCAACATTAAAATTGCCTCCAAAGATGGTTAGTCCTGTTCGAAAGCCTGTTAGGATTTGTGCAATTGATCTGAAGAAAGTGACTTGGTCACCTAGAGTTAGGGCTATAGATGTTAACAAAGGTGACTGGTCAGCCGTATATTTGACCCTCAAGAACAATGTGTCTGCCTTCTGTATCTATAATTGAGTCAATTAATTGGCAATTAAGATTTTTAGAGATCAGTATTAGCTTTTGCAAGTGAATTGGTCGCGTGGTAGCATTTGAGTTTGGGGACATTGTTGGTTCGGAAATGGGTCTCTTGTAGAAACACTACATCAGCTTTGAGCTAGTGCATCCTGTCAAGGACTTGACTGCGTTTTTCAGGGATATTCAACATTTTCACATTCAGGGAGACTAAGCGTGGAGAAATTGGTAGCGGGGCGTGTAGAAGTCATAGTGTTTTGTAAACGTGGACTTGATTATTTGTCTAGATTAGAGGCGTGTAGGGATGAGCCGAACACCCCCCGGTTCGGTTCGCACCAGAACTTGCGAACGACCCCCGCGTTCGGTACGAACGTTAGAACCCCATTGAAGTCTATGGGACTCGAACGTTCGAATTGGAAAGTGCTAATTTTAACGGCTAATATGCAAGATAGTGTGCTAAAAAGGGTTTGGCGACCTGCCTCCTGCCTCAGGGGACATGGGTCACTGCAAAAAAAAGTTTTAAAAACTACCGTTTTGGCGGGAGCAGTGATTTTAATGACGATTAAAGTGAAAAAAAAAGTGAAATATTCCTTTAAATATGGTGCCTGGGGGGTGTCTATAGTATGCCTGTGAAGTGCCACGTGTTTCCCGTGTTTAGAACAGTCCCTGCACAAAATGACATTAAACGGAAATAACACCATTTAAAACTGCTTGCGGTTTTAATGTTATATCTGTTTCCTGCAATATGGTTGAAAATCATTCAGAAAAATGGCATGGGTAGCCCTCCCTGCCCATTACCAGCCTATTTGGGTCTTGTACACATATTAAGGGGAACCCCGTACCCATATTAAAAAAAGGAAATGCGTGTGGCCCCCAGGCCCTATATACTCAGAACAGCAGTATACAGGCGGTGCAAACAAGACAGGGACTGTGTAGGTTTGTTGTGTTAAGTTGAATCTGTTTGTCATTTTCAACCGGTACATTTTTAAAGTGTAGCTCCAGTCAAAAAAACTATCTTTAAGCTTTTTGGAAAACATAGGGAAGGGTTATCACCCCTGTATAATTTGTTTTGTCGTCCATCTTTTTTCATCTCACTTGCTGCTGTCTCCTTGCGTTTGCAAGTAGGAGATGTTTGTAAGTTGGATGTTTGAAAGTAGGGGCCTGCCCTATATTATAGCGGTATGTACTGGGTACAGAGCACGCAGACAGCACGCCTAACACTACTGGCTGCAAGCTCTATTATTAACCACTTGTTAGCCCAATGTTTGCATAAAGTGAAAGATGAAGTTATGCTGAGTAAATAGATATCAAACATGTCACTCTTCAAAATTGCACATGCCCGTGGAATGGCGCCAAACGTCGCTACTTAAAAAATCCCCATAGGCGACGCTTTAAATATTTTTTTACTGGTTACATGTTTTGAGTTGCAGAGGAGGTCTAGGACTAGAATTATTGCTCTCGCTCTAACATTCTCGGCGATACCTCACATGTGTGGCACATGCGAGCACATGGGGACATGGGCGCTTTAATTTTTATTTTATTTTTTTATTGTTCATTTTACTTTATTTTAGTTTGACATTTTTTTTCCCAAAAATATATTTTTGATCACTTTTATTCCTATTACAAGAAATGTAAACATCCCTTGTAACAGGAATATGGGATGACAGGTCCTCTTTACAGTGAAATCTGGGGGGTCAATATGACCCCACATCTCACCTCTAGGCTGGGAAGCCTGAAATAAAAAATTAAAAAAAAGATTCTGGCTTTGATCGTACTGGCGAGTTGGTAGAAGCACCAGAGGGCGGTGAGGGGTGGGGGGCGTCTATGGCTGGGTACTTCAGGGTATCACCGAGTATGGCTGGGTATCTCTGAGTATGGCTGGGTATGGCAATTTATGGCAGGGTATTACAGAGTATTGGCGGGGTATTGGCGGGGTACTACAGAGTAATAGCAGGGTACTGCAGAGTATTGGGGGTACTGCAGAGTAATGACGGGTACTGCAGAGTAGTGGGGGGTACTGCAGAGTAATGGGGGTTACTGCAGAGTAATGGGGGGTACTGCAGAGTAATGGCGGGGTACTGCAGAGTAATGGCAGGGTACTGCAGAGTATTGGGGGGTACTGCAGAGTAATGGGGGTTACTGCAGAGTAATGGGGGGTACTGAAGAGTAATGGCAGGGTACTGCAGAGTAATGGCAGGGTACTGCACTGCAGAGTAATGGCAGGGTACTGCACTGCAGAGTAATGGCAGGGTACTGCACTGCAGAGTAATGGCGGGGTACTGCACTGCAGAGTAATGGCGGGGTACTGCACTGCAGAGTAATGGCGGGGTACTGCACTGCAGAGTAATGGCAGGGTACTGCACTGCAGAGTAATGGCGGGGTACTGCAGAGTAATGGCGGGGTACTGCAGAGTAATGGCAGGGTACTGCAGAGTATGCACTGGTATTGCAGAGTATTGGCAGGGAATTGAGGGGTTAAATTCGGTGAGCAGCGATGTGGGCACTGCAGATGCAGCCCACATCGCTGCTGACACCGATCTCTTTCCCCTCCGCTGTACCGATCGGTACAGAAAGGGGAGGGAGGAACAGGCGTCATAACATGACGCCGGTTTGTTTCCAAGTGATCACTCCGTCATTTGACGGAGCAATCACGTGGTAAACGGCCGCTATGAGCGGCCGTTTACCGTGATGCGCCGGGTCCTATGGACCCGGCGGTCACGGATGCTCTCGAGTGCGCACACCTCGAGAGCAGAATTCTGGGAGGCCGTTAATTAACGGCCTCTCTGAGTTAAACAACCGCCCTGAAGCCGTTAATCGGCAATGGGCAGTTGTTAAGTGGTTAAAGCTAGATCACTAGCTATATAGGTGAGGTGAATATAGTGGTGTATACTGCAGTCAGGGCACAGACAACAACCACTACACAGCAGCAAGATAGGAAATCAGCCAAAAACGATTGGTGTGTACTGTGTTGAAGGTACACAGAACACCCACTGCTTCAGATGCAAAGTAACACACTACAGGAGGCCGCCTTAAAGGCGGCCTTTTATAGTGTGGGGCGTGCACTACACAGTCTGAGCTATGATTGGCCACAGGCAGGATGCCTGTGGCCAATCATGGCTCTCCTCGCTGCCGGCGCTGCGATTGGCCAAGCATGCGGGGTCACAGTGCATGCTTGGCCAATCATCGGACAGCAATGCACTGCGCCAACGCAGTGCATTGTGGTCCGCGCGCGCGTCACTCGAATTTTGACGCGAACGGCCAAAACGTTCGGAATTCGCCGAACGCACGAACAGCCAATGTTCGAGTCGAACGTACGTTCGACTCGAACACGAAGCTCATCCCTAGAGGCGTGTCAGAAATGTCCCAAGAAAGTTTGGGCTAGCGGATTCAGGGGGTATATTATTGCAAAAAGTGTGGCCGTTTTAGACAATGTTAGCTTTGCGTTGGTGGAGACCGAAGAGGTAAGGTATGTAGGGGAAGGGAAGGGGAAGGAAGAGAGAAAGAGGACTACTCAGGAAAGAGGGAGGCTGAGGTGGGAAGGGTAGAGGGTAAGAGAGGGCGGGGGAATGTGGGAGGGGAAAATATCAAGTAAGGGTGTGTATAAATGAACCAGGGTTAGGAAGGAGGTTTTAACCTATCCTGGAAGTTATGCTAGAAAAAAATTCCCATGACCTGAACTGAGCTGGACGCTGGACGCTATAAGGCAGAGATAAGCAATTAGCAGACCTCCAGCTGTTGCAAAACTACAAGTCCCATCATGCTTCTGCCTCTATGTGTAATGCTTATGGCTGTCAGAGTCTTGCTAAGCCTCATGGGACTTATAGTTCTGCAAAAGCTGGAGGTCCACTAATTGCATATCCCTGCTATAAGGTCATCCATTTGTAATGAGTATACCTATCTATAGTGTCTTAGTGTTAAACTGTGGGACATTCTCAGGAGAGCCCTTAGCCCTATACTCCCTAGGCAACACATAAGCCTGGGTGTGCCACTTAAAGACCACTAAACTGTCTGCTGAATAATGGCAAAAGCATAAGAAAAATAGTTAGATTCTTCCTAAACATTTGCCAGCCACAGACAGAGCCAGCTCAGACATTTCCCTACTGCGTAGTAGGCTGTCAACTAGATCTCATATTCCCCACCTTAACTTTTCTAATTTGCCAGAAAAATTCTGATGTTTAGAACATGATTTGCCGACAAAGGAAAAAAAATGGTGTGCCCCCCCCCCCCCGATCCATATCAGGCTCTTCAGGTCTGGTATGGAGTTTGAGGGGAACCCCCACACCACATTTTTTAAACAAAATGGCATGGGATCCCCCCCCAAAATCCATTCCAGATTTTTATCCGAGCATGCAGCCCAGCAGCTTAGGAAAAGTGGGGGACATACCAGGCCATATACCCTCAATATGGGTGCTGTGCTTTGGGTCATGGGCCTCCCAACAAAGCACCTTGTCTCCATGTTAATGGGGGCAAGGGCCTCGTCTCCACAAACCTGTGCGGTGGTTGTGGGGGTCTGCAGGTGGGGGGCTTGTCAGAATCTGGAAGCCCCCTTTAACCAGGGAGACCCCAGATCCAGGTCTTCTCTATGTAAATGAGTAAAGGATACATTGTACCCCTAATCATTCCCCCAAAAAGGTGTAGTGTAAAAAATTACAGTGGGATGCGCATGTGCACCTGAGATGGGTACATAGTCCAGGTGCTCTGTCCCGCTCCAGCCACCCGAGATTCCTTAGCGCTGCCCACACCCACACTATATGCCACATCTAACTCCCATCGGGTGGAGGAAACCCCGCTGCTGCCCCTGATGTTCCCAAAATCTGTCTGTCGGGACAGATTCAGAGAAGGAACTCCACAAGCTGCAGCCTCCAAGATGGCGACCTCTCTGCAGATGCAGACACACGCTCCTCTCCCAGCCTCTTTCCTGCCTTCTTCTGTACCCTCACATACTCAGGGCTCGCATGTGAGTACTCCCTATATGGGACCCCCACTAAATCTCTTCTGGGGCACACTTTGGGGGAGCTGTGCCTATCCTCCATGGAAGCAGGCCCTCCTCAAAAATCATTACAGCTGGTCAGCCTGGGTCCCGGCCACCCGACTACTATGGTTGCACTGTTCTCCAAGTTTGCTGATCTACTTGATTGTGGCCTACATAACACAGCCACCAAAATCACTAGTGAAATTAAAGCGGACCTCCAGACTTTAGGTTCCCGCATAGAAGCTATGAAGAACAGAAACAGGAGATATAAATTTAGAATCTGGGGACTCCCAGAATCCTTTAAATATGTACGCGAAACAGTATGCTACTTTATTAAGGAGCTCATAGCGGATATCCCCCAACACTGACTCACCTCTCACCGTTTACAGTCCAAAAGCGCAGATCTCTCAAGCCACTCCTATAAGTACTGGTGGAAAAGGATATTAAGCACTGGTGGTTCTTCCCGTTTCTCTTCAAAAATAAACCCTACACATTTGCCACTTTTTCTGAAGGAGAGTGTCTTTTACTGAAGCTGGGAATCCTTTGACAGGATCCAAATCCACAACACTTGAGATTAATGGCCAATTCATCAAAGCGACAGCTTCCATCAAGCCCACTGACTCCTGTGTGGGAAAAGTCCAAGTCCAAGAAATCGAAAGAGACTCTCCCTTCAAAACATTCTGAGTCCCTTGGCTTCCTTATCCTCTTCATTCTTCCTAGGAAGGTCACCTTCCTCTACGGTTCATCAGTTGATCCTGTTGCCTCACATATACTTTTTTAATGCTCGGTTTAGGCCTTCTTAGGCCAATTGGTTTCCCCCTTATGTTTATTACAGGGGTTTCTTTTGTTTAAATTAAGTTATCCTTTGTTTAACAGAAAGGGACGAAAATGGTCTTGAAAGGGTGGACAGTTTAGAGGGAGCGGGACTGCCTTTGCTCCAGGGGTGACTCTCCTCCCCCTGTGCACTGTTGATCTATAGTAGTGTTAGACCCGCTATCAGCACAGGGTTTGTTTTCTCCTTCAGATGTTACATTTCTGGGGCC
The DNA here is from genome assembly GCF_037356315.1 of Lithobates pipiens. Lineage (NCBI taxonomy): Eukaryota > Metazoa > Chordata > Amphibia > Anura > Ranidae > Lithobates > Lithobates pipiens. Next base: position 527,261,981 of record NW_027507903.1, on the reverse strand, counting down.
CTTGGCCTTCACAAACTATCTTAGGGCCAGACTGCCCTCCTATATCCCATCCACCCCCCCTCCCTTTCCGAACCCTCCCTCTCCTGCCTTTCCTAATTCCTCTCCCCCTGTATTCCCTCCCCCAGCTATCCCTTAACCGAATCCTTCATCCCGTCCTTGTGCTCTCATATTTAAATAGTATACTCCGGTTTAAAAATGATTCATTTTTAATATGGGTGCCTTCACTTAGCCTAAGGCCTTTGGGCCCTTTTGGTTTGCTTATTTTCAGGATGTCTCATGGCTGGAGTGGTGCTCATGCCCCTCCCCCTGTCTCAGAGATTTGGAAGTATTCCCTCTCCTGGATAGGACTGTCTTCTCTCTGGAAGTAGAGGCATTTATGGTAATTTTGACAAGTGGTGAGGGACATTTTTCCTCTCACCCTTATTGGCTTCCCTTGACTCCTACCCCTCTCTCTATCCCTTTGAATTCTTTTATCCTTTCTTCTTTATCTAACTTTCTTTTTTAGTGACCCACCTGGATCTACCTAGCTGGCAGATCGCAACAGTAGTGGAATCTCTCCCTGGTGGTGGATCCCATGGTAATCTCCTTCAGTGGCGCTGGGTAAGTACTTTCATAATGTTTCCATCCCTTTGATCCATGGCTAGTATACCCCATTTGCAGTCCCTCCTCCTGGTGGTTTCTCATAAGACCCAGGGACTAAACTCTCCAACTAAATGGAGGCAGGCCTTGCAATATTTTCACAAGCATAACATTTATGTAGTTCTCCTAAAGGAATTTTCCTAAGAAATATAGCCCTTTGTTCATATACGCCAAATTTCCTAAATATTTTATGGCCAATGCTAAAGACAAAACTAAGGGGTCGTGATTCCTTTTTCCCAAAGTTGTAAATTCTCACTCCTTCTGGAAAGTAAAGATCCTGAGGGAAGATTCAACTTAGTTAAAGGGGTCCTTGATTATCAAATCTATTCTTTCATATCCTATTATGCTCCAAACAAGGGACAATACTCCTTTTTTCAAACTTTATTCCAGACCCTAAACCCCCTATTAGATAAAAAAAAACTATAATGTAGCGCTAGAAAAAGTGATATAAACAAGTGAAATATATGACAGTGAAAAAGAAAAGAACAAATAAAGTCCAAATCTTAAGTGAATAAATTAGTCCTTAGAGTCCACGTAGAACTCAGATGTAATGTTTCACACGATATGTGAACCGAGAAGTAATCCTGATAACATTTCACATCAGTGACATCTAGGTAGGTAGAAAAGATGGGTACTGCGTGTATAGATCGGTGAATCCCCGCAGGTCTATCCACCACTGGAAGGGCTGTGGGTCCTCTGGTCGATGAAGGGGTAATCTGCACCATCCACGAGGTTCCAATTCACCAAGGATCCAGAGAGGATGGAAGCGAAGGAAAAATCCAACCAATAATTTGGTGATAAACGAGACCCACAATATTGGCTCCTACTCTTTCCCATTCTTTTTCCCTTTGGGATAACCTAAGTTCACAGCCCCAGCTAGATTCTTCTCTCAAACCCCTATCCCATTTATTTAGGAATCCCTCGTTTCCACCAGAGTTGGAAATCAAAGCTTTTAGATGGTGGTTGAACAAGGGGCTATACAGAATCAGTCATTTTCTTCATCCCTTAGGCCCACTCACTAAGGCATACTGCATTAGCAAATTGGACATGCCCCATTCTAAACTCTTCTGCTTTATGCAAATGTCCAATTACTTACACTAGCTCTGGTCTTCAACTTCTGAAGGGCATAATATCAAAGTTTAGTCTATTCCCTTTTCTTCTTCTTCTGTCTGCTCTTACATCTACTTGATATCCCCCCTATTGGGAATATGCTGTCCACTTTTTTCATATTGGCTTTTAGATGGTGGTTAATCAAGGGGCTATACAGAATCAGTCATTTTGTTTGTCCATTAGGCCCACTCACTAAGCCGGGCTGAATTAGTAAAATGAAAATGCCCCCTCATTATCCTTTCCCCATTTCCTAGTTTAGTCTATTCCCTTTTCTTCTTCTTCTGTCTGCTCTTGATATCCCCCTATTGGGGATGTGCTGTCCCCTTTCTTTCATATTGGCTTTTAGATGGGGGGTGAACAAGGGGCTATAAAGAATCAGTAAATTGGACATGTCTTCTTCTGGACTCCCTTACATCAGTGTCCCCAGGGAGCGCTCCCTTACATCAGTGTCCTCAGATAGTCTCCCTTACATCAGGGTTCCCAGAGAGCCTCCCCCTTACATAAGGGTCCCCAGAGAGCCCCCCTTGCATCAGGGTCCCCAGAGAGCCCCTCTTACATTAGTGACCCCAGAGAGCCCCCTTACATCAGTGTCCCAAGAGATCCCCCATACATCAGTTTCCCCAGAGAGCCCCCTTACATCAGTGTCCCCAGAGAGCCCTCCTTACATCAGTGTCCCCAGAGAACCTCCCTTACATTAGTGTTCCTAGAGAGCCTCCCCTTACATTAGTGTCCCCAGAGAACCTCCCCTACATCAGGGTCCCAAGAGAGCCTCCCCTTTATAACAGTGTCCCCTAAGAGCCCCCCTTACATCAGGATCCCCAGAGGGCCCCTTCCTTACATCAGGGTCCCCAGAAAGCCCCTCTTACATCAGAGTCCCCAGAGAGCCCCTCCTTACATCAGAGTACCCAGAGAGCCCCCCTTGCATCAGGGTCCCCAGAGAACCCCTCTTACATCAGTGTCCCCAGAGAGCCCCCCTTAAATCAGGGTCCCCAGAGAGCCCCCCTTACATCAGTGCCCAAGAGATCCCCCTTATATCAGTGTCCCCAGAGAGCCCCCCTTACATCAGTGTCCCCAGAGACCTCTGCTTACATCAGTGTCCCAAGAGATCCCCCTTACATCAGTGTCCCCAGAGAGCCCCCTTTACATCAGTGTCCCCAGAGAGCCCTCCTTACATCAGTGTCCCCAGAAAGTCCTCCTTACATCGGTGTCCCCAGCCCCCCCTTACATCAGTGTCCCCAAGAACTCCCCTTACATTAGTGTCCCCAGAGAGCCTCCCCTTATGTTAGTGTCCTCAGAGAGCCTCCCCTTACATCAGGGTCCCAAGAGAGCCTCCCCTTTATAACAGTGTCCCCCGAGAGCCCACCTTACATCAGGATCCCCAGAGAGCCCCCCTTACATCAGTTCCCCCAGAAAGCCCCCCTTACAGCAGTGTCCCTAGAGGGCCCCTTCCTTACATCAGTGTCCCCAGAAAGCCCCCCTTTCATCAGGTTCCCCAGACAGTCACCCTCTCTCCAGAGGGTTCACTGTACCTGGCTGGTCTTCGCTGTCTGTGCACCTCCAACCCCCAACACATCTCTGTACACCCGACCGGGGGGGAGGTGGGTGGCGGAATCTATCTGGGGCTAGTATTTCTCTTTCCCAGTATATACGTGGAGAGGGGAGGGGCCTCTGACCCAAGCTTGTATCAGCAAGAGTGTACAGGCAGAGCGACTCACTTGTACACTGAAGAGTGAAACTGATACATGCTTGGGTCAGAAGCCCCTCCCCTCTACACCGTATACACTGACACACGGGAAGAGAACTACTAGCCCCAGGGAGATCCTGCCGCACACAGGCAACATAGAGCTGCCGATCATCGCCTCCCACCTCCCCCCTCCCCACTGAATACTGAATGGACACCAGAAGTGCAGGGGGAGATGTCGGCTCTTGGGCCCCCCCCCCCCCCCACAGTGGCAGAACGGCAGGGCCCAGTCACAAGTGTGACTGCTGTGACTGCGATAGTTTCGCCACTGGTGGAACCTCACAACATTTTCTTTATATGGATGGGGACCCCACACAGTTTTTTTTCCTTAATTTTTCTTTCCCGGGAACGTTTGTTTTACATTCAGCTGTCAGCAGGGAACTCCACTGACAACTTTCAGAGGGGAATCCCTCTGACTGGTGATGACTTGTTGATTGTTAAGGATGCAGCAGCTGTCTTCTCCTTAACAACTGGCTATTCACAGTTTGTTAAGGAGAAAAAAAATGCATGTAAAAACGCATCAACGCTTGCATTTTTGGTGCTGTTCCATTTAAGTCTATTACACACAAAAAATGCAATCTGCTGCTGGAAAATAGACCATGACCCTTTCCAAAAACACAACATCTGAAAAATGCATAGATGTGAATGTGTCCTAAAGGAAAACATGTTAAATGAATTGCAGTGCATCAGATTAATTACGAGGGTAACAATGTGGTAAAAGGACCAAAGGGGCACAATCAAGTTTTTCTTAGGGTGCCAAAAGGGTTGGGGCTGCCCTGGACTATGATCACTTCTGAAATGTTTCCCAACACTTCATAAGTAGTATGTGGAGATACCCAGCTCCTTACTACATTTGCAGGGAATGCTCACCTAGGCATGACATGCTAAGGTCATCCTCAATACCAGGTCTTAGATACGTCCATCTCCAAATTCTGTAAATACTGCAATGTTTTGTTCATCCGTATATGCAGTAGATGGATATAGTCGTAAGTCACCATAAAAAGCTTTGTGCCTGGAGGAATATTATGTAAATAGTTTCATAGTTAGTTAAGTTGAATAAAATCTCTCTTTGATTTTCACAAATGATGTTAAATCTCTCACCCTTTCTCATTTTCAGCTTTCTTTTATATTCACAACAGCTAGATTTCATAACAAAATAAATTGGTGGTTATTGCTTTGACAAAGAGTAGCGTTTTGTGTTATGACACTGAACACAAGTCACTGTAGAGCCTTTGAGCGAGGCCAGTCCTAGCTGCTCATTGCAGATGCTTCAGGAATATGCTGGCAAACAGGCACTTCCATTTACATACTGCAAATATTGACATGATCCATGATTGCTTTTGACTGCCATACAAAACCCATAACCATTCCCAACCTTCTGCGCCGCAAATGACCTAATCAAACTGGCTTGGAACCATTGTACAGTGGCTTTAGTGTGCCCGGGCACCATTCTGCTCACAGAAACACAGATAAAAGAAGGGACGAGTGAGATTCTAACTCCCTGTAATGATTGCCTGGAAATTGCAGTAATTAGGATTTTTGGATGGAGCTATTACAGCTGGCCAGGGCATGGCAAATTGACTCACCATCGGTCTAGGAGGATAATGCTTTTTTACAAGATAAAGAAAATTTGTTTTGTGTATATATTTTAAAATCATCTTTTGGTAGTGCTAATTCATGCAGGTTGAACGTAGTACATTAAATTAAGACTCAACAAAAATATGTGCATATCATAGCATCCCTGTCAAAGAAAACAGGTTTCCTTACCCACATGGTGTGCGCAACACATTCTTTCCAAACGCTGGTAATGGCACATAGACCTGTGACAATTAGAAATGAAGTGGCAACTTTCTGATCATTACAGACCTCTGTTATCAGTATTTTGTCATGCACTTGGTTCACATAGTGACATACAGTAAAGATATTTTACGACTCATTTCCTATGGATAGCAAGACGGGATCCATTTTTTCTGAGCCCTGCCTTAAGAAATTATAAAAAAAGGGAGTGGACAGGATGCCTGTGTTTTATTTGACTATGGGAGGAAAAGCACACAACCAGAACACATTGTCAATACAGAGTATTAGGAATGAATATTGATTAAAAATTGATTTATTAAATTAAAGTATTCCTCTGAATCAAATATGACTCCTTTTTACAAATGCTATATACAACCAACTTTTGTGTAGACTCAAATTTCATATCACTGTTTCTTTGTCATTAGAAACTTAGAAATTGTGGTATCTTGAGAAAATAAGAAACCTTTGACTACCATTTTGGGTGTGCCTTGGTGGTTTAAGTTGTTAGTTATACAGACTCTCTCAGACTCTCAAGACTCTTAAGCCCCATACACACTATCAGTTTTTCCTTCAGATTTACCAAAACCATAAAATATGAGGTCAAACCTTAGGAGTTTAAATTTGTATGCAATCCGGCAGGTCACTTGCACTACATGGTTTTGGTAAACCTGAAGGAAAAACTTCCTGTGTTCTGGGTAACTAGAAACAAATAGTGATAAGGCACCTAGTTTGTCCGTCACTCATGACACACCTAATGGGTGCATACTGTGTTATGAGGCGACTGGTGAGAGGAATAGCATTAAGTGCCATTTGTATCGTTACCAGACCCAAGAAATCGGAAATGACAGTGGTTTCCAGAGTTGCGGAAAATTCATATGATGAGCATCAAGGCTGAGGATACAACAAGTCCTATCAGGGAGTGTCTAGGAGGAAACTCTTATAAACTTCAACTTTATAATAAAACAGAAAAGTTTAGAAAGGGAAAGGAAAGTAGTAGAGAGAGAGGAAGAAGAGGTGCCATATTCTGGGGAGATCACCCCGATTATATTGTTTTGTTGTCGGGGATGAGAGAGGTTCCCATGTTGCTTCAAATGTTTTGGTAGTGTTTAGTATTGAGCTGACCATATTTTCTTGGGTCATGATCTGTGATAACTTTCTCTTGGCTGCTAGGAACGAAAATGTGGGTCGCTTCCATGCTCTGGCAATGGTGATCTGTGCTCCCAGAAGCATAAAGATATTCAATTTTTGGGTGTAATTGGGGCTACTTGGGGAGACTTCGGGACTGATTGGCCTGAGAGTTTCTGGATAAGGTTGAACATTTTGTTCCAAAATCCTCAAATTTTTGAGCATTCCCACCATACATGTAGCATGGAACCAAGGGTGTGACATTCCCTAAAACATAAAGGGAAGGCTGAAGGGGAAATGACTGCTAATATGGAGGGTAATAGGTACCATCTTGTAATTACCTTCAGGTTGGCTTCTATTAAAGAGATGTTCAGTATACCTTGGAAAGGCCCTCACCACCGTTCTATGCCAATCCTCCAGGTTCAAGGTTTCCTGTAGGTCTCTTTCCCATGCTTCCATGTATGAGAATTTGGAGGTGGGTTTGGACAGTAATGCATAAATTATTGATATACCACCCTTTTGCTCCATTGCCTGTCCACACCAACATTCATAGTTTGTGAATTCTGGGGAATGGGTTTCTTTTTCCAAATGGAAGAGAGAAAATTCAAGATTTGATGAAACCTAAATCCCTGAGTCTGGTAGGTTTAGATTGTTTATACAATGTTTCAGAGATAATGGGCCTGCAATAGAGAAGTAATGTCCAATACGATAGAGAGAGTGGGGGACATTACTGGGGTTCTAGATTTTCGGGCATACCAAAGAAAATAGTCTAGTGTATATGTTGGGACCGCCTGTCTTACTATGTGAATCCAGTCAGGTTTCTTAAGCCTAGAGTAGACCATGAATAATTGGGCTAGCCTTGCTGCCTGGTTATACCATAACAGGCTGGGGAGGCCTAGTCCCCCTTGTGACTTGGGGCTAAAGAAAATGCGTTAGGCAAATCTATATCCTTTTTTACCTCAGATAAATTTGATTACTTTCCTTTGGAATGATTTGAGGTGATCTCTTCTTATCGCCACAGGGAGGGATCTAAACAGGTAAAGAAGTCTGGGGAGTAGAGTCATCTTGATAGAGTGTATTTTACCGAGCAATGATAATTGGAACAGGGACCAAGTTTTGAGGTCAGATTCAAGCTTGCGGTACATGGGAGGGAAATTAGCCTGGTATAATCGTTTGATCTTGTAGGTGAGGTTTATCCCTAAATATCACATTGAAGAGTCACTCCATTTGAATTTGAAGGATGGTTTTAGTTGCTCCACTAAAAGAGGTTGGAGGGAGATGTTTACTGCTTGGGATTTAGTCAGGTTAACATGAAGGCCTGAGATGCTCGCAAAGGAGTCTAGCAGCTTACAGATGTTTGGCAGAGAGGTAATTGGGGAGGTGACAAAGAGAAGGATGTCATCAGCGAATAACTTGCCTTTATGGTTGGTGTGTCCACACTGGATACCCCTAATGTTCGTATTAGATCTAATTGCTATTGTTAAGGTTTCAATGCTAAGGTAAAGATCAGGGGAGATAGGGGACATTCTTGCTGAATTCCCCTGGAAATGTTGATGGGATCTGAATAGCAGTCTGATCCTAGCTTCTAGATTAGTGTAGAGAGATCCCGGAAGCCCCAAGAAGATCTCTCCAAATCCCCATTATTTTAGAACTGCAAAGAGATAAGGCCAGGATAGTGAATCAAAGGCCTTCTGAAGGTCCAACAATAGAAGCAGACCTTCCTGGTGGGAACTCCGTCCCACCCAGACTGTAGGATTGAGATTACATCTATAGCCCACCTTACTTGCTCTGGGCCTTGGCTTCCTGGAATGAATCCCACTTGGTCTTTGTGTATATAGCCATTGATAAAGGAGCCTACTTTCTGTGCTAAGATTTTGGTCAGTATTTTCAAATCATTGTTAATCAATGATATGGGCCTGTAGTTCTCTACTAGCTCTGTGACTCTGTCTGGTTTATGGATAACTGAAATGAATGTCACATTGACATGAACATTTACTGGGTCTCCCTTCCGCTTGGAGTTAAAGAACTTGACTAGACGGGGGTCAGGGTTTTTGCAAAAGTCTTATAAAGGACAGAAAATCCGTAAGGTCCTGGGGCTGATCCCCCTTTTAGGTTTTTAATCACGTCGAGGACTTCTTTTGTCAGAAACCAAGGAATCAGACTGAGACAGAAGTACAGTTAAATCACATTTGTTTAATAATAATAAAAAAAGTTAAACAGAGTAAACGTAGTCAAAACATAGCCAGAGTTCAGGAATTGGAATGGATAGTCAGACACGCCAAAACATCAGGGAGCCAGAGATGAGAGTATTAGTACAGCAAGCAGAATCTGGAGCCAGAAGGAATGTCAGCCAAGCAAGTCTTTCACAGAAACACAGGAAACCGTCTCTCGAGATGTGACCAAGGTGAAGGTAGAGATCATCTGGGCTGGACAGCTTAAGTAGGCGGGACTGACGAGCAGGATATCATCAGCAGGTGAGTCACTGTGGAGAGATAGGAGCTGGCAATTAGCCAACAGCTGAACGGCCAGCTCAGAGCAGGAAGGGCTGAGCCAAGCCCTGACATTCTTCCGTCGAGAATGGGGCTTCCATTATATCCTTGTGGTTGTTCTTTGGGGGGGATAGGAAGTTTGTCTAGAAAATAATGTAATTTGGTCTCATTTGTTATGTTTCCTCTGTGGTATAATTTTCTGTAGAATGCCCGAAATGTTTGTAATATGCATTGAGGGTTTAGGGTCATAGACCCATCCTGTAAACACATTTTCGGGAGCGTGAAGGAGCGTAATTTTGGGGACAGTTTAGAGGCTAATATTAAGCCCATATTGTCTTTATGTTGGTTGAATCTTGCTTTTTCAGCCTTGACCGTGAGTGCAAGGTTTAAGCTGATGCGGGATGCGTCTAGTTGGGCTATAGAGACCTTCTAAGGGTCTTTTTTGAGGAGTGTGCATAAAGTGGAGAAGTCCTTCTCCAGCTTCTCTTCTTCTGAGGTTCTTTCTTTTTTAATCTGAGTTGCTATTTGTATCAGCTTTCCTTGGATCATTGCTTTGTGGGCAGCCCATAAAGTCTAGGGCGAGATTCCCTCCACATCGTTAACCACCTCAATACAGTGCACTTACATCCCCTTGATGCCCAGACCAATTCAGCTTTCAGCGCTCTCACAGTTTGAATGACAATTACTCAGTCATTCAACACTGTACCCATATGAAACATGCATCCTTTTTTTCACACAAATAGAGATTTCTTTTGGTGGTATTTAATCACTAGTGGGTTTTTTATTTTTTGTGCTATAAATAAAAAAAGGCCGTACGTTTTGTGAAAAAAATGCCCTTTTCTTTGTTTCTGTCATAAAATTTTGCTAATTAATAATTTTTCTTCATACATTTGGCCAAAATGTATTCTGCTACATATCTTTGGAAAAAATAACCCAAATTAGTGTATATTATTTGGTCTTTTTGAAAGTTATAAGTCTAAATACTATGGTGCTAATCACTGAAAATTGATCACATCTGATCAGGCCTTCAGTATATCAGGTGACTCTCATTTCTTGGGACACTAACAAGTCAGGATGTACAAATACCCCCCAAATTACTTTTTTAGAAAGTAGACATTCCAAGGTATTAAGTAAGTAGCATGGTGAGTTTTTTTAAGTTGTAATTTTTTCCCACAATTCTTTGCAAAATTAAGATTTTTTTTTGTTTTTTACAAAATTGTTATATTATCAGGTTATTTTTCACGCACAGCATATGCATACAACAAATTACACCCCAAAATACATTCTGCTACCCTTCCCGAGTATGGCGATACCACATGTATGAGACTTTTACACAGCCTGGCCACATACAAAGGACCAACATTGAAGTAGCACCTTCAGGCGTTCTACGAGCATAAATGACACATCTAATTTCTCAACCACCTATTACATTTTGAAGGCCATCGAGCACCAGGACAATGGAATTGCCCAGAAAATGACCCCATTTTGGAAAGGAAACACCCCAACATATAATCTTTGAAGCCTAATGAGTCTTTTTAACAGTCCATTTTTTTCCAGAAGTTTTTGGAAGATGTGGAAAAAAATTAAAACGTTTTTTTTTTACACAAAGTTGTCAATTTCTAAGATATTTCTAACACATAGCATGTATATAGCAAAAATTACACCCCAAAATACATTCTGCTACTCTTCTCGAGCATGGCGATACCCCATGGATGAGACTTTTACACAGCCTGGCCACATACAAAGGACCAACATTGAAGTAGCACCTTCAGGTGTTCTATGAGCATAAATGACACATCTCATTTCTCAACCACCTATTACATTTTGAAGGCCATCGAGCACCAGGACAATGGAATTGCCCACAAAATGACCCCATTTTGGAAAGGAAACACCCCAACATATAATCTTTGAGGCCTAATGAGTCTTTTTAACAGTCCATTTTTTTCCAGAAGTTTTGGAAGATGTGGAAAAAAATTAAAACGCTTTTTTTTACACAAAGTTGTCAATTTCTAAGATATTTCTAACACATAGCATGTATATAGCAAAAAAACACCCCAAAATGCATTTTGCTACTCTTCTTGAGTGTGGCGATACCACATGTGTGAGACTTTTACACAGCTTGGCCACATACAGAGGCTCAACATTGAAGTAATACCTTCAGGCATTATAGGAGCATAAATTACACATCTCATTTCATTCCTACCTATCACACTTTTGAAGGTCCTTGAGCACCAGCCCAGTGGAATTAATCACAAAAAGACCCCATTTTGCAAAGCAAACACCCCAACATATATATTCTATGAGGCATGGGCTGCAAATAGGTACTCTAATGGGCTTCAGATAGGTACTCTGGAACTCTGATAGGCTGGAGACAGGTACTCGGTTACTCTGATGGGTTGGTGACGGGTACTTGGTTACTCTGATAGGTTGGTGACAGGTACTCAGCTACTCCAATGGCCTGGTTTACAGGTACTCAGGTGCTCTAATGACCTCGTGATAGGTACTCGGGTACTCTTGTGGGTTACAGATAAGTACTCAGGTACTCTGATGGGCTAGTGACTGGTATTTGGGTACTCTGAACGGCAGTGACAGATACTTAGGTACTCGGGTACTCATATGGACTGTGACAGGTACTCAGGTACTCGGGTACTCAGATGAACTGTGACAGGTACTCATATGGACTGTGACAGGTACTCGGATACTCAGATGGACTTTGACAGGTACTCCATACTCAGATGGACTGTGACAGGTACTCAGGTACTCTAATGGACTATGACAGGTACTCTGGTACTCAGATGGACTGTGACAGATACTCATATGGACTGACAGGTACTCAGATGAACTGTGACAGGTACTTTGATGGGTGGTTACAGGTCCTCTTTATTGGGGGGCAATCAATGTGATTGATGTACACTGTAAGCGGTAACGAGATGTTACCAGAATCTCCTTCTCACACACAATTGGTGTGTGAGGAGGAGAACCCAGTAACATCTCGTTACCGCGGTTTGTTGACATTTAGTGATTACTGTAGCTGTGATCCTATCCCGTGGTAAACAGCCGCTGGCCGATGGCTGTTTACCAGTGTCCGTGATGAGCAGTGTTCCCGGGAGCATGCGCAGCATGCTGGAGATCCCGTGCATGCGCTGTGCAAAGTGGGGCGGTACCACCTGTGATCGGCAGTGACTTCATCGCTGCCGATCATGTGGTAAACAGCCATGCCCAATGGCTGTTCACCCCCCTTGATGGCGAGCGATGTCTCCGTGACATGCCACCACCAAAGGAACAGGGATGCACGCACACGATTGTGCTCATTCCCTGTTTAAATGGAGGGACATCATATGATGCCCTTCCAGAATGAGAGCCGCGCTGCCTGGCCGTCATATGACAGCCGGCGGGTGGCAAGCAGTTAAGGAGAAAGTATTCCCTTAATGATTTTTCAAGTTCTAGAACCTTAATGGGGTCACTAAGTATAGTTGTGTTGAGTTTCTAGTGTGTTAGGGGTGGTCTATTTGAGTGTCCTTTTAAAATGAGGAGGACCATTGAATGATCTGATAGCACCATGTCCTTAATGTATGATTTGCGAACTGAGGGGATATGTATCGAGGAGATGAAGATGTGGTGAATTCTGGAACAAGATTGGTGAGGGCTCAAAAAGTGTGTGTAGTCATATTTAGAGGGGTTAAGTTCCTGCCAAATGTCAGCAAGGCCATGTTGGTAGATAAATTTGGCTATTTTGGAGCTGTTTTTAGTGGGGTGAGTGAGTTATGTGGCTGTGGGTTTAGACTTATCTAGGTTATGATCGAATGCCATGTTCGAGTCACCTCCAAAGATCACGGTCCCTCCTAACATTTGCCCTAGGGTTTGAAACATTGTTTGGAAAAATATTATCTCTCCTTTGTTGGGTGCATAATAGAGATGAAGGAGAAGAGGTGGTCATTTAGCACTCCCTTCACTAGAATAAGCCTGCCCTCCGGGTCTCTATGTTCCAGTTGAACCTTAAATTTACAAGTTTTCGTGAATAATATGGCTACTCCCTTCGCCTTATCTTCAGCATTCGCTAGAAAAAATTGGGGGAAGTGAGCATGGAGGAAGGAGGGGATGTACCGTCTTGGGAAATGCATCTCCTGTAACAGCACCACTTCCATGTTTTGAGAGTGATAGGCTTGGAGAACTTTCCTTCTCTTGATAGCAGAGTTAAGGCCCTGAACATTATCAGAGACTATGCGGAGGGATGGGGAGAGTGTGGTATCGGGTGGCATGGAAATCAGAGGAAAGGTGTATATCATTACTAACATCACTTACCATTGATGGAGAGTGAGAGTCGGATCCAGACATAGCTGTGTGTAGGACCCAAGACCTGGAGCGAGAACTGGAAAGAATAAAAAGCCATCCCTGAAAAAGAAAACATAAAAAGCAAAACAAACTATAACAGTAACTGATGGATGGATCATAACCAGCAGGTGAAAATTTAACTTGGCTGTTAGGCTATATTTGGGGAGGGAGAGGGTGAGTAGGGGAGGTTAGGTAGGGAGAGGGTTGGGATCATGGATTTGGAGGGGTGTAGGGATATTGAGGTAACTCATGTAATGCCATTTGGAAGACTAGAGCAGATTGAGACCCCAGCCTAGAAATACAATTACATTTTAAAACCCATTAGGTTGGGGTGGGCAGATACATTCCCTCAGACAACCTAGAGAGAGTCAGGAAGGGGATCCTTCCTGCTGTCCCTTGTGCAGTGTGCAAAAGTCCTTGGAATGTCACAGAAGGTAGATGACAACAGTAGCACTTAAATGTTAGTCGCTTATCGGTATTCTGTATGTCCCCTTAGCTGGGCAGAGGAAGAACATGATTAAAAAGGGACACAAAAATAAAACACGAGGTGACAAATGAATACAGTTTCGATTGAAGGTCCCGGGGATCACCAACTTCTGAGAAGGGATCCTCATTTTTATTTGCTGGGCAAGGCCAAGCATTAGGATCTGCGCTCCAGATGACGTCTTGATGACGAAACGCATAGGACGTGGCCATAGGATGTACACTCTCCACAGTAAACTGCAGCGGCCGGCGGTGGATTTAAATGTGTTGCGATTTCAAAACTTGTCACATGTGAGTAGTTTTCTTTCTTAATAAATACATTGTGGAAATATACCACACCATGGATATCTCTCTTTTTCATTAAACATTTGAATGAGGCAACAATTCCAGCAGATGAAAAATGAAGCTCCCAGGGAAACACCAGAGAGCAGCACAGGGGCTTACACCGTGAAGGCAAATCTACCCTGCAGGGGCAGGGTATCTGGTGAGGGCAATATCATTATTTTGCACTGGAAAAACGCATCGGGAGCTCTTTTCATCTTAGGAACAGCTACAGATTGCCTGCACAAGTCACTTTCACTACTATTTTTGGGACTACTTATTTATCTATTAATCTATTTAACTATTTATTTATATTAATCATATGCACATTACTATATGCATGAATTTTAGTATGATTGACAGTTCACTATATATATATTATAGGCATGCATGCACGTATATTGGTTGTAAATCATTATAGATCTGTTATTATGTGTTGATCACAGGCACGCATAGAATTTATTTTATTTTTTATATTTTTATCAAAATTTATTTATTTATTTATTTATTTTTTTCTTCAACCAACATCACCAACTGTACACATTTTTTATATCAGCTACCATCACCAATTATTTAATTCAACCACAATTTGTAAGCATCCGTTCAACCTCTTTTCTGGTTGGGGGGATTTAGAAACACTTTAGGGAGCGAAACACCCTGAGATATTTAATCACTGTCACCATCAAAATATTCACTCTTATACCCAGTAGGACAGGTACACATCACGGTATAAAAAAGGAATACACCATCATTTTTATATTGGAAAGTTTTTATTTATGTTGTAAAGGTATAGCGCCAAATCTACTTAACCCTTTTTTCATATAGCATAGTCCACCTCAATCGATTGGAGATACAAGGTAGAGGCAGCTCTTACCCACTGTGTTTTTGCTCACTCTATAATCCATCCATAGCGCAATCTCACCTTTATCTTTAAAAAGGGGAATCCCCTCATGGTGGTCAGGGGGGCATGGCGTCCTTCATTCATCTGCTTTTGGTAGATTTTGAGAGATCAGGCTTGTTGGTGTGGGACGTTTGGAAATCCCTGATTGGAGGTTTGTGGTGTCCATTGCTGAGTCCTGGGAGATAAATTTCAGGTTCAGAAGAACTCATTCACCTTCTGGAAGACTGGCGAAGGAATAGATTTTACCTTTATAGGTGATTTCAAGGCAAAAGGGAAGGCCCACCAGTACTCCTTTTGAGAGAGGATTGTCAGCGGTGGTTTAAGGGCTCTAAGTTGTTGAATGGTCATGGGAGAAAAATCTGCGAAAATCTGAATATTGTGCCCTTGAAAGGATATATGCGATTGATTGTGCGGGAAATTTTCATGATATCCTCTTTAACGCTGTAGTAGTGGAGTTTAACTACCATGTCTCGGGGATCTATCTTTCTTAGGGGGGCCCAGTGATCTGTGGGCTCGGTTTAACTCCAGTCTGTGAGGATTTTGATGAGATCCTGAACTGCCTTTGGGATATCAGACTCTGGTATGCCTCTGATACTGAAATTATCCCTCCTTAAACCATTTTCCAGGTTATCGAACCTGGCCAGGGCCACATCCACCTGCACCTCTATAACCTGGATATGGTCTGTGTTTTAGTTAGCCCTGGATACTGTGATGTCCAGCTTGTTTTCAATTACTTCCATTCTGGAGCTTAGGTTTTGGAAGTCTGAGCGAATGTCATTAGTGATTTTTTTAGCTTTGAGAGTAAGGCCTCTGCCTAGCAGCTCCGATAGCTTAAGGTATAGGTCTTCTGCATTTAGGGGAATGTCTGTGCCTGGGCCTCCAGGGGTAGTGATAGTATCCAGGCGGTCAGGGTTTTCTCCCATAGGGGATAGCCTGTAATTGTCCAGCGATCGCTCAATGAGAGATTCAGTTGAGGCAGGGGATGGGGATATGTTGTGAGTGATGCTGATGGATGCCAGGGGTTTGTAGGCTAGAGTCGCTGGGGTTAGGACTTGCCTGTGCTCTGTTTGTCCTCCTGTACGCTGGTATCGTGGCTGAGATGTAGCCGCCATCTTGGATTCGGCTAGTTTTCACTCGTCTGAGAATTGCGGTCCCAGGTCCTGACTAGCTGTGCTGCCCGACACGTAAGTGCTGCGGGGGGGGTTCCCAGAATGATTCTTGCTGACTACAATCTGGCGCTAGGATGGCTTGATGGCTGAGGCAGTGTGGAGCTCCTGGCTTACGCGGCCATCTTGGAAGCTTCCGCAAATGCGCTCCCTCGCCTTTAATGTTTCAACTTTGAAATCAGTGAATGCATTGTTCCACAGTGCTTGCAGCTAAAGTGGTCAGTGAGGGCTTATTTAAAATGTCTGCTTCTTAGGAATATGGAAATAAAGATTATTCAAATGTCTCAATTCAATAATCTTGTCATAGGTTCATTTTAAAAGTTGTAATTCCTTATCAAAGCTTTATTTTTTGACACCTCAAGTGGTTTAAAATATTTTTAAGTAATTTACTAAGCTTTGTTGACACAAGTTAACTATCACAGGCTTGTCTATGAGTCTGTGCCTAGATTAGCTGTATTCCCCTGTCTATATTTTTCATCTGTAGTTTTAATTAACAAATCAGATTGCTCGCTAGGCATCTTAATTAGTTTCTATAAAGTAGGATATTTACTACTGGGCCAGCTAAAAAAAGGCAATTGAATGCCCAGAGGGGGTAAGAAGTACCAATAATGAGAGATCCCTGGGTACCACAGTGGAAGGTAATAGAGCTTTTTTTGTTGTTTTTTTATTTTTATTGGAGGCTCTTGATAGTGTGACAGGTATATTTCTATACTTTGATTTTCTTAAAAAAATAAACTATTACTTTATCCAAAGTTTCTTTGATATGGGAAGTGTCACAGAAACTACTCTCCATTACTGATGAGCGAGTTGAGAAAGTTCAGTCCACTGGATTTTCACCAAACAATTTTCAAACCCCAAACATGGAGGTTAAACCCCAGTCTTTGAGAGCCTCTCTCTTTGGCTGATTTTGGGAGAAGACTATATGCCATTATTTTCTTTTTTACATGGGGTCCTCCTTAAGTATCTACACCAAACCCCTATTTAGGAGAAAGGTTTTGATTTATTTTTATTTTTTTATTTTTTTTTGGGGGGGGGGGGCAACATTTTCCTTGTTTTTGGGTCCTCTTAAAAAATCCACACCAGACCCAAGGCCCTCCCCAAGATCCATTAACTTAAATAGTGGTCAGATATTGATTTTTATGGGGCAAAAAAAAATGTCACAAAGTCCAGCCTATATCAATACCTTCTGTATTTGGTCTAATGATTATGGTCACAAGGGAAGAAAGTAAAGAGAAATCCCAAATTCTACAAATGTTTTGGGGAACTGTTCCAGTTGTCTAAGAGGCCATATCTCCTTTATAGAGAGTTTATTTCACATCCTGTTGGGTTGATAGGGCTTATAACCACTTCCTAGGCTTTTTAAAACTTTAGACTTTAAAGTGACACTATTTACGGTTTAAAAAAAAACAAAAATGTTCATCCAAATCTCCAAATTGTAATTTTTTTTTGTAATCTGACTTCTTCTTAGAGGGCAGCTACTTTTGTTCTCCATGGTCCCACTGTATATAGGAATGTAGCCACCAAATCTTAATAATTACTCCTAAAATGGACTAGGGATTATGGACTATGGGATTTGTAGC
Organism: Lithobates pipiens; assembly: GCF_037356315.1. NCBI lineage: Eukaryota > Metazoa > Chordata > Amphibia > Anura > Ranidae > Lithobates > Lithobates pipiens. Next base: position 527,244,297 of record NW_027507903.1, on the reverse strand, counting down.
ACTCACAGAGCAGTGCACATAACTGCTACCAACATGTACTGCTCATTCCATATAAATGAAAATGAGGGTGAGGGGGGGAGAGGTTTCGGTGCTTGTAGAGGACATTGCAAGGATGCAGAAAAACACAGTAAGAAACAATTTAATGAAAAATATCTTAGAGGGCCATTAAGTAGTGGATGTATATGGATTATTTTTGGAGAATACGGATAGTGTCCTAGAGGGTTGCTTACTAAAACTGGAAAGTGCAAAACTTGGTGCAGCCCTACATAGAAACCATTCAGCTTCTAGGTTTATTGCCAAAGCTTAAAGGGGTTTGCAAAGTCAGATTTTTTATCCTAAAACATTCTATTCATTAAGATAAAAAGACTTCTGTGTGCAGCGCCCCCCCCCCCTCCCCAACCCAACAAATACTTACCGGAAGCCTATCTCTGTCGACGAGTGTCTCAGGACTCTCCCTCCTGATTAACTGAGACACGGCAATGGCACCATTAGCTCCCGCTACTGTCAATCAAAGTAATTTAACCAATCAGGAGTGAGAGGGGACAGGGCTGAACCGCATCGCTGTGTCTGGATGGACACGGATGGACACAACAGGCGGGAGGGGCCAGGAGCACCGAAAGGGTACCCAAGAAGAGGAGGATCTGTGCTGCTCTGTGCAAAGTCACTGAAACAGAGCAGGTATTACAGGTTTGTAATTTTTATAGATAAAGAAAAAAAAAGCGAGACTTTACAGTCACTTTAATTAAACAAGCTGATATTATAAGCTGATTGGATACCATTTACAGCTGCATCAGATTCGGAGTGCTCCAGTTTTCATAAATCTCCCCCACAGTGTGACTTTATGTATAATTTAAAGGTTTACAGTTAACAGATTTATTTTGATTCCAGGTGATTTATCTCCTGAAGTATATTTATGTTGTCCCTTGGAGATTTATAAAAATCCTTTTTATTTTTCTGAACTTCTCCAAGGACAGGGCTCTTCATTATTACACAACCCAGACAATTCCAGAGACAACAAGAATAATTTGAGTCTTCTAAAGGGTAATCTATTGCAATGTTTGTAATCTTGCTTAGAAATATTGTGCATGCAAATCTGGATTCTATTTTGGTAAATTGAAGGCCAATTGATGGCTTTATTAAACCCACTGTCATGTAACAACTCAGTAGCATTGGAGGGCCGCCTGAGGCTGCAAGGCTACCAGATTGTGTCACTGTCATAGATCATGTTTAGCACTGACAGCTGACAACTGATAACAATCGTCTTGACCAATGGAATTTATGAAGTATGATTGGCTTAACCCTCTCACTGCTAGAGCCATTTTACTGTATGTAAACGTGCATATTTTAGGCTTAAAGATTACTTTAAATCCTTCAAATATTTGATAATTTTATGAAAGCAGAGACCCTGTAGAATAAAATGGTGGCAGTTGCAATTTTTATGCCACACAATATTTGTGCTACTGTTTATCGAATCTATATTTTCGATAGAAAAAATGCACTTAAAATCATTTTAGTGCACACAGACACAACATAATACCCAATTTTTTAATAACACATAAAACATCTAGGGTAAATAGATAACGAATATATCATGCCCTACAATTAGTTGGGCCTTTGAAACAGCAAAAAACTTATGGTACCCTACATTTTCCACAGCAATGCTTTCAAAGCTTTTACAGCTCATTAATTTAGAGATAACAATGAATGATGTCCCTATAACTATTGCTTTCATACCTTACTGTATATATGCATGATCATCTAATGTGTGCATTTGGGTTTGTACATGCATGTATATGATGTTTCATTGATTAATTTTAGTTAACTTTATTTTTCTTTTTTTAACTTTATTGCTTTATTGCTTTATGATAGCAAAGTGCAGGTGATAGCTTTTCCTTAAGAAGATACCAGGGATCTTTTATACCCCGAATGTCCTTTCTGCATTCTGTTGAAGCTGATTGAGCATGGCCAGGGAGGCCAGAGATTTATAGCTCTAAACCCAGAAGTGCTCAGAGTTGAGCGCTTCTGAGTTCATACTGCACAAGTAAGATCAGTGAATAGATGTTCACTGATCTCCCCCTGCTCTCCTTGACACCTTCCATAGAGGTCTCAGGCACCAAGGGGTGACAGGTAGTTTATCAGGGACACATGGAAGTGAGAGGGGTTTTAGGCAGGAAGAGCAGTACCTTTTTCTACACTTAGAAGTGATCAGGTGGTTTATCTATCTCTAGGTAGAGACTGATGCTAAAGTAAACGTAAATCTTAAATTGATGACATTTAATCTCCTAAAGCCCTGTGTATCATTAACAATTGACATTTTTAAAATAAATACTATTTTCACCCTTTTCATCCTTCTTATTCCTGTTAATCTTCTCCAGTCTCTTACTTTCCCTTCTACGTGTGCTCACTCTAGCATTAGCTTGCAAACTGATAATGACAATGGGGGACCATGCTTGTGCAATATTTGTCAGCATAGCTCCCTGTAGACTCTATCAAGCAAACTAACTCATCTATCCATGTCTCCATGCTGTACTTAGTTGAACAATCCCTTTTAAAAATAATCCCCCCCCCCCCCCTTTGCATTTGTAGCCACAGCCATCATGTGTCAGGACATATGATTCCTGTAGCATTTACTTTCTGGAACCCATCTGGCATTAGCTCAGCAACGGAAGGTAGGAGGGTGTGCTTAGCTGAGAAAAACTCTCCTTTCTTCCTCCAGAAAGATGAAAGAAAAAATACCATGAAGACTCCTGAGATGTATGATATAATTTGGCCTAGGTCAGAAACCAGGGAGCAACTGAAGAAATGTAAAAAAAAAAATGTTTTAAGCAATTAAATATAATATACATTCTAATGCTAGCATCATAAGGATTAAAAATAGTTATAATAGTTAATGTTGTTCTTTCCTGGCAGCACTGGTATCATCACTGGTTTGAATCCCCACCACAACAATACCTGCCTGGAGATTGCATGTTCTCCTTGTTCTTGCATGGTTTTGTTCCAGGTAAGTATTCCAGTTTCCTTCCACACTAGAAAAAACATGCTGATAGCTTACTTGGATCGTGTCTAAATTGTCCCTAGTATGTGCATGTATGAATGTCAGATAGGAACTGCCAAATGACCACAATGCACTGTGCTGTCACACAGTGCATTAAAAGCCTGGATTGACTGAAGTAAAAAAAAAAGCTTTGCCCAATCAGGGCACAGAGCACTATCAGAGCCTTTATTGGATGCATACAGTCATAATGACTGTATACAATCATGGCTCATTGCTCAACTGAGAAAACGCTGGTCAGACCTGAAACTGAGGGAGCACGATCAGCACAGAAGGATCAAGTGTATTCTTCAAAAAAGTAAGTAGTTGTGTGTTCATATGATTATTCTTGCTTGCATACTGCTCTATGTGCTTTGATTTCATGTTGTACAGTTTAAAATGGCCACTTTCAAGTTCATGGGTTCAATCGTTCATAAGAAACATCATTCTGCAGGTAAGTATTCCAGCTTAACAAAGTGTCCACAATAATGTTCTCACCTTTGTACTCAGCCAAAAAACACAATTGTACAACACTTCCAAGCAATGTGTCATATTCCTTTTTCTGCCCTCTGTGTGCTAAGTATTCTTTTTTTACATTCTCATAGGGGAGAGAAGACTCGGGAAGTCTGAGGACACCAGGAACCCCACCCCTCCCAAAAAAGGCGAAATTCAAACACCAGAAGCAGAGGAGCAGGAGGAGGAAGGAGAGATCGTTGAAGTTAGACAAATTGTCACCACAACAGGTGAGTGTCGGAGACCACAGCTTCCGGTAAGCTCATCTAAGTATGTCGGCATATTTATAATACATATTGTGTTTGTTTTTGCTTTTTTTTGTAGGTGATGTGGAAGAAGAATCACATTTTACCAGTGAAAGTGCCCAGATCCTGATTGGGGAGATAATTGGGTACAATTGCGATTTAGAAATTATACAGAAAAACATCAATGATGTTCAACATAAAATGAAGAACATCATTGATGTTTTGGGGAGAGTTTAAAACACCCCAAACTAGCTTGGGTATTTTTTTTTCAAACAAACAACTTTTGTATTTTACTAAAAGCCAAAATTGGAAGATGCACACAGTGTGCCAACATGTTGTATCTCCCATCATGGGGGATCAATGTACGTGTTTTGTGGAAAGTAGCTGAGATGAAGGGGTTGCACCCCAAAAACATGTACATTGATCCCCCTTAATGGGAGATAGCACATGTTGACACACTGTGTGCATCTTCCAAATTTGGCTTTTCCAGGGGTGACACCCCATGTGATGAAGGCAATATCAGCCCAGTTTGTACATACTCATGTCTGATATTGTCTTCACTTTTCAAAGTTGAACTTTGTAAGTTCCTGTGTTCTGTATGTTATGCTTTAATACATGCCTGTTTACACAAAAATGGCAAGTTACAAAAAAATTACCGAAAATAATTTTTTCTGTACATCCAATATGTTGGTTTGTTGTAAAACCCTTTTCTAAACGCACATGTGAATGTGCTTTGATTAAAAAGTGAAATGATAAACAATGTGTGGCTTCCTTTTTCAATGTGCAAAAGCAGTATTTGGAGTAAAGTTGTTGTTTTCTGTAGCAATGGGTGTTATTTACTAAAGGCAAATTCACTTTGCACTCCAAGTGCAGTTTCAGGTGCACTTTTGCAGTGCACTTGTAGTGCATAGTGGATATGCCGTTAGTAAATAACACACACACAGTGATGTGGAAATTTCCCCAAACACGCCATTTTCAGGACTCCACATGTTTCTGCCATGGTGCTGAAAATTAGCAATATTTTTGTCAGTAATGCACTACATACATAGTAACAAAAACGTGGTGTGTGTGTAGCAGACCCACAACATAATAAGATTATCTGAAGAAGAGACTGTCACCTCATCTCGCTCTGAACTTGGGTTTGCACTGTTGTAGAAAAAGGCCCAAAAAAACAAAAAAACAAGGAGACACCTAAAACCAAGCCAAGCAGTAAATGAAAACAAAGATTATTGTAGTTTCAAAGAAAAATTTATTTAAAAAATTCCTCTCAGACATTGTCTGGCATATCAATGGCCCTCCTACCCACAAAGTACTCCATGTATTGGTTTCTGACCTCGCGTGCGCTTTGGGGGGGGGGGGGGCAAGCCAGGACGAGCAGCTTCAAGGGCCGTGAGATTGTCATTTTCAGCCAAGTCTGCATCTGGGCCAACTGAGACCACATAGTTAGCTGAATGCCTTTTCAAGAAATTGTGCAGAACACAGCAGGCAAGCACTATGTGATTGAGTTTATATTCCGCCATGTGAATTGGCGTCAAAAATAGGCTGGAAATTAAAGATCCTCTGATCCGGGGTGAGGGTCCTCATCGGGAAAGGCCGCATCAGGTGGTTTGCCAGGGCAAACGCCTCATCCACGACGAATACCAACGGGAGTTCTTCAACATTCTCCTCTGGGGGTGGCAAGCCCAGACTGCCACTCTGGAGATGCCAGTAGAATTCCATCTGTGAGAACATTCCACCATTCGACATTCGGCCATTTTGCCCCACGTCCACATAAAGGAAGTCATAGGTCGCTGACACCACCACCAAAATCATGATAATATTAAACCCCTTGTAATTATAATAGTACGACTCCGAGTTGGGGGGTGGGACGATGCAGATGTGTTTCCCATCAATTACACCTCCACAATTGGGAAAGTCCCAACGGCTGGCAAAGTGGGAGGCCACAGTCTGCCATTCCTGTGGCGTTGAAGGAAACTGTGGAGTGAAACAAGACAAACAATTTGTAATTTGGCACATCAACATTGCAAGCAGATTAGACACCAACATTTTTGGCCAAGATCAGTATAACATTTTGGGAAATTAGTATTTAAAGCCTAAAGTATAAGGTCCCCTTATCAGAGTCATCACCCCCCCCCCCATCCCCTCCATCTGATGGGCCCTTGCAAAAAATGAGGGGGGGGGGGAATGTTTTGAACAGGTAACCCTCTCCACTTCATTGAGAGCTGAATGCATAAATAGTGTGTGATACTTTGGGCAGCCCCCCCTTACTTACACTATTGGAAGCCCACCGGACAGGTAAGAAGTGTCATAATACCAAAAAAAAAACTCTGCATGAATTTAAGCACACACATAACATTTGTAGACATTTTAGGGGGTGTTTAGGGGAAAGCAATACTATGGAGCTGACAAAGGACATTGCTAAGTGACTATACTATAGGTTTATGGGCCCAGAAGAGCATGGTAGGGAAGTTAGTGAAGGCAAATATGCATGAAGGACAAAAAAGGAACTTGAAAAGCTTCCAGCATGCATGATGACAAAGGGCACAGAATATCAATTAGAACATATTGCAATCATGGTAATTAGGGAACAAGGAAAGAAATCCAAGACATTAGCAATCATTAAATACATAGAATGTGATGTTAAAGGAGAAAACTTACCTTCATATAGTCCTTCTGCAGGACCTGAATGATGACAGAACAGGTCTCTGGAATAATGATTCCCAGAGCCTGGGGGGAGATGTCTGTGGAGAACTTCAGATCCTGAAGACTTCTCCCTGTCGCCAAGTAGTGCAACGTGGCAATGGGCCTCTGCTCCGGAGTGATGGCTTGCCGTATGCAGGTATCCTGCCTGGTGATATAAGGGGACAGCAAAGCCAGCAGACGGTGAAAAACAGGGTCTGTCATCTGGAGATAATTCCTGAAATTATCAGGATTACTCTCCCGGATCTCACGGAGCAAAGGCATGTGCGAGAACTGGTCACGCTGGCGCAACCAATTCTTGGTCCACAAACTCCTCCTCGCCCTGTTCATGGACCGGGCTTGTGTCAAAGCTAAAAGCCCAACACCAAGCCCCTGCACAGCACAAACTCTACGACGAGTACGTACACGAAACATGGTTTAAAACGGTCGGCTGGTCAGAACGGACAACAGAAAGCACCGATAAGCAGCAATGCCTGAAAGAACCAGCTGAAAAGCAGAAACAAGCAGACAATAAGCAATGCAAATCAAAGCATACTATACCAAGATCTAGTCCAGAATGAGAAACAAATGCTTACTGACTACACGCACTGATAATCTGACACGCACAGACAAGCACAAACTGAAGAGCAGTAACGAACTGAAAGTGGAGGGCCACCCTGAAAACAAAAAAAATATTAAAAATTACAAAAAAATATAAAAAAAAAAAATGAAAAAAATTTTTTTTTTTTACTTACCAGAAATGCCTGTTGCTAGGCACTTTCTCCTAATCTTCCTCTTCCTCCTCCGCGGAGATCTTCTGTCTTCTGTTTTCGTTGCGGCGTCTTCTGGGTAATGAGTCGCGCTGTGTTCTGGGAACTGTGTGTTCCAGAACACAGCGCGTCCCATTCAGAAAGCGCTGCGGGACTCGCGCATGTGCAGTAGCTGCGGGACTCGCGCATGCGCAGTAGGAAACGGGCAGTGAAGCCGTAAGATTCCACTGCCTGTTTCCCTTACAAGGAATGGCAGCACCGGGACCCGAGAGCCGAGGGACGGGTCGGCCTCGGGCGGCCGACATCGCGGGCACCCTGGACAGGTGAGTGTGTTGATTAAGTCAGCAGCTGCAGTGTTTGCAGCTGCTGACTTTTTTTTTTTTTTTTTGTAGAACCGGCCCTCCTCTTGAAGCACAAATCTGAAAAGCACGAATCGTCTCTCACCCATCTTCTACTAACACGCGATAAACACACGATCGGCAGAAGGAGCCCAAAGGGTGCCAGACGTGGTGCTGAACTTCTCTGTTCTAGTGCCGTCGTACGCGGCTTACGTCACTGCGTTCTTGGCAACCGGAACTTCTGACAACTTAGTCCGACCGTGTGTATGCAACACCACTTCCGGATTAAATCCGTTGGAATTTATCCAACGGATTTGGTTGTCGGAATGTCTGACCGTGTGTACAAGGGCTTAGTGTGCTATTCTGATTCTATTGTCAGTGTAGAATATCAGTTTAGGGTGCATCTAGGTATAGTTCAGTGTGAGTGTAGTGCGACCATTCATCTTTACATTAGTGTGAATGTAGGGATAGTTCAATCAGTGTGAGTGTAGTGACCATTTAACACAGTTTTTTTCTGTGCGTTACTGCAAGTTTAACAACATATAGTTCTGTGAATTATTCCAAGTTTAATGCCATATAGTTCTGTTCATTAATGCAGGTTTAATGGCGTATATTTTATTGCATTACTGCAGGGTTAACGCTATATATTTCATTGTGTTACTGCAAGTTTAACACCATATAGTTCTGTGCTATAATGCCATCATGTCTGGGAGGCAATCAAGGAGAGGCAGATGTTCCCATGGCACTGTAAGGGCCAGCAGCGTATGTGTCCACAGGCAAAGGTGGATGTGGTTAGTTCTCAAGCAGGGCATCATTTCCTCTTTTTAGTGATGTTGCCTGTGCTATCCAGCCACAGCATGCAGAGGAGGTGGTGGACTGGCTTACTAAACCATCCTCATCTTCCTCATCCTCCGTCACCCAAGCAGAGACTAGGGTGCAGTCCCCTGCAGCTGACAGAGTGGCAAAACCTGCCTCCTTGTCCACAGCTATTCCTGCCATAGCCCATGCATCAGGCATGGAGGAGTCAGCAGAGTTATTTTAACACAGCTTCAGCCACTTGCTCCTTGATGATGCACAGCCCTTACTCGATTCAGATGTTAGTTCTGAGTCTGAGGTTGAGGAAGGCAGGAACATGAGCCTACAGAGAGGGGAGAACACTGGTACACAAACTGGCAGTCATGTTCCCGCAGCCGTTGTCTCCAGTGGTAATGAGGATGGAGGAAATGGTGACGATGAGGTCACTGACTCGAGTTGGCTGTTGGATAGAGTAGAGGAGGAAAGTAAGGGTGAGGCACAACCCCAGCGAGGCAGCCATCATGAAAGAATAGAGAGCAGCCATCCTATTCCATCACAATGTGAAGCTGTTATCTCCCAGCCCACTTCCCAAAGCTCAGCTTTCTGAGCCTTTTTTAGATGTGCAGCCGATCGCATTGCTGCTATTTGCAAACTTTGTCTCATGTCAAACATAGAAAAAACACCAACCATTTGGGCACCACATGATTGACAAGACAATTAACCACCCACCACTCAGCCTGTTGGCAAGAGCACCTAAAAGCCACAAAAAAGGGGCACAAATCTGTTTCTCCTCCTTATTCACCTCAGTCTGTTCCTGCTATATCTCATGACCTTTCAGTTGCCTCCATTGACAGGGATGATGGTATAGTGCAGGGTGTCCCAGGTCCTTGCAGCACACCCCAAGCTGTAGACTATAGCTGTAAAATTTCTCTGCCCCATCTGCAACTTCTGCCTTTCTCCTGTGGATTCTGCCCCCTTCTGTCAATTTGCAGAATGTGCTGTACCCACAATGGCAGGTTCCCAGTTGATATTTTTTTTTTATGTAAGGCCATTCCATCTCTCTACCATCACATTTAAGGCAATGTTGTGGCATCGTTGAGCAAGGCAGTCAGCCGCAGAGTCCAGGTTACTGCTGACATGTGGTCCAGTGAGCTTAGGCAGGGACGATGTATTTTGTTCACAGCACACTAGGTAACTTTGCTTGCAACTTGGAAGGATGCAGGACAGGGCTCAGTGCTGCAGCCTGCTGTGCCCCCTTGTCTGCATACAGCTGGTGATGATGCTAGATTCGCTAGATTCGTCAGCTTTACCCCTCCTCCCACTCCTCCTCAATGCCCTACTCTGCTGAATTGTCCTATGAACCTCAAGTACCCCCTAAGCGTTCAAATGGCTATTCAATGAGTGAGGCTAAAAGGTGCCATGCAGTGCTTCAGCTGGTGTGTCTAGAGGACAGGAACCACACCGGAAGGGAGATTCTTGCAGCTCTGCAGGGACAGGCCCAGAGGTGGTGCACACCACACCAGCTGGAGCCAGGAATGGTGGTATACGATAATGGCACAAACCTCCTGTCTGCCCTTACACAGGGAAAGTTGACACATGTGCAATGTTTGGTACATGTCCTCAATTTGGTGGTGCAGCATTTTCTAAATAGATAACCAGGGTTTGAAGATCTACTAAAGCAGGCCAGATGAGTGTGTAGCCATTTAGGGGGTCATACACAGTCAGTGCTCGGTTGGCTGAAATTCAGTGGGAATTTCACCTGCCTGTAAACCGCCTGGTTTGTGACATGCCCACCAGGTGGTACTCGACTGCACATACCGAAGAGGGCCATGAACGAGTACCTGTGTGAGAATGGCACAACAACAGGCTCAGGCCGGCTCAGCTTTTTTTCCCCACACCTAGGGCTGCTCATAAAGGATGCATTCACTGTACTGTCACCATTTGAGGAGGCCATAAGGATGGTGAGCCATGACAATGCATTCGTCAGTGACACAATCCCTGTTGTGTTCCTGCTGAAGCAGACTCTTCATGGCATTATGGACAGGGCACTCAAGGCAGAGCAGCGGGACAAAGAGAAGGTCACAGAGAGTGCAGAAGATCAGCAGAAGAAATCTCTTGAGGACACCTTAAAGCGAAGTTCAGAAAACACCTTTCCCAACTCTGGTAGGTTACAGTGTCCTGGAAAAATTTGTTTTGACGCTTCTGTTGGTCAGAAGAGGAGCAGTGGAGAAGGCGGCTGCCTAAGTGATGCGTTTCTCAATTTGTTTAGTTCTCGCTGCCCAGGGTTGTAAGCTTCCACATCCCATCTGCAGTGTCTGCATCAGATGGTGGATGATTATCTAGGGGTGAAAACAGAGATGGAGAGCTTTCCAGTTTCGATCCACTGGCTTACTGGTTTACGAGAATAGACCACTGGCCAGAACTTGTCCAGTATGCTATTGAGCTGCTGGGCTGCCCTATATCCAGCATGCTTTCCAAACAGGCATTCAGTGCTGCTGGAGGTTTTGTTACTGATCATACAATGCATCTGTCCACAGACTCCGTGGAGCATCTGACTTTTATCAAAATGAATCAGTTCTGAATTACCAGCAGCTATGAAGCCCCTGATGCCGATGTTAGGTGTTTTTGGGAAGTGGAATCTCTGCAGGACTTCTAGGCTGCCTAGTGCCTAGACTGCCTAGTGTTGTGGGTGTTGATTTCATCTGGAAGAATGTTTTTGGTGTAGGATTCATGGGCATACTTAATACCCAAAAGCCAACTTTTCCACACCTCTTTGACAGATGAATATCATTACAATTTTTGCCAACAACGCCAATTCTTGCTTTCATCAAGAGTAGCTCTATAAGGTTAGAGTGTGAAGGCACCACCGACAACCAAAGAACAATTTTTCGCACCTATTACAGAAGTATAAATGAAAATTCTGTGGTAGAGACACCAGAATTTATCCAAAAAATCTCTAATCTTATTTTCAGTGCACTAGATTATATATCTAGTTATACACACTGGCTCCCCAAGCTGTTGCTTGCAAAATAAAAGTTTGAAGGGGAATTTTCATTTTTTGGGCTTTAACCACTTCCCACCCGGCCAATGCACATATACGGCCGGGTGGGAGCCGTCTACTTCTGATAGGACGTTCAGGAACGTCCTTCAGAAGGAGCGGGATCGCACGGCGCATCTCAGATCGGATCGGCAGGAGGGCTCTGTGATTGGCCCTCCTGATCACATGATGGCCGTGTCCAATCACGGCCCTCATGTGATGTAAACAAACAGCCGGTTGCTAGGCAATCGGCTCCTCCTCTCCTCACACAGAAGTCATCGCTGAGGAGAGGAGAGCAGATCGCTGCAGCCGGCTGATGATCAGTGAGTATAAGCTGTTTTTTACAGCTTTTTACTCACTGATCATCAGTCTAGTGTACACACACAACACACCACACAGTATAAACACAATGTCCCCATATATGTCCCCAAAACACACATGTCCCCAAAACATACATGTCCCCAAATAATAAAAACACATGTCCCTAATAATAAAAACATGTCCCCCACATATGTCCCATTAAAATCACATGTCCCAATGATTATCTGCACACATATGTACGTGATCACCTGCACACATATGTACATGATCATTTGCGTACATATGTCCGTGATCACACAAACCAATTATTATACACTTAACGGAATTTTTTTTTTACCAAAAACATGTAGCAGAATACATTTTGGCTTAAATTTATGACAAAATTTGATTTTATTGGATTTCTTTTAAAATAGAAAAAAGAAAATATTGTTTTTTTTCCAAATTTCCGCTTTTTTGCGCTTATATCGAAAAATAAAAAACGGAGTCGTGAATACATAACACCAAAATAAAGCTCTATTTGTGCGAACAAAATGATAAAAATTTCATTTGGGTACAGTGTAGCAGGACCGCGCAATTGTCACTGAAAGCGCTAGAGTTATGAAAGCTGAAAATTGGGCTGGGAAGGAAGGGGGCGAAAGTGCCCTGTATTGAAGTGGTTATACTGTAAATGCAATTATTGCTGCAGCAGCTTCTAAGACCATATACTCGTCACTAATGAGAGGTACTTACTGAGGGAGTGGGGTGCTCCACCCAAAAGGATTTGGTCAGAATCCATACAATAGACAAACAAGATTTTTGGGGTGCACACCCTAAAAAAATGCATAAAGATGGTGCTGCTATAAGACCATACAACAGAACAAAAATATTACAGCGCACACATGCAAAACTAACATTTACCTCCAGCAAGACTGAAGAAATAACACTTTGGTACAATGTAAAGTAGTGAGTGCACAGCTTGTATAAGAGTGTAAATTTGCTGTCCCCTAAAAATAACTCAACACACAGCCATTAATGTCTATACCGCAGGCAACAAAAGTGAGTACATCCCTAAGTGAAAATGTCCAAATTGGGCCCAATTAGCCATTTTCCCTCCCCAGTGTGATGTGACTTGTAAGTGGTACAAGGTCTCAGGTGTGAATGGGGAGGAGGTGTGTTAAATTTGGTGTTATCACTCTCACTCTCTCATATTGATCACTGGAATTTCAACATGGCACTTCATGGCAAAAAATTCTCTGAGGACCTGAAAAAAAGAATTGTTGCTCTACATAAAGTTGGCTCAGGCTATAAGAAGATTGCCAAGACCCTGAAACTGAGCTGCAGCACAGTGACCAAAACCATACAGCAGGTTCAACTCAGAACAGGCCTCGCCATGGTCGACCAAAGAAGTTGTGTGCACATGCTCAGCATAATATCCAGAGGGAAATAGACGTATGAGCTCATAGGAGTGGCAACCGGTGTGGTATTCTGCTGCTGTAGCCCATCTGCTTCAAGGTTCGATGTGTTGTGCATTCAGAGATGGTATTCTGCATACCTTGGTTGTAACCAGTGGCTATTTGTTGCCTTACTAGCATCTCGACCAAGTCTGCACATTCTCTTCTGACCTCTGACATCGAAAAGGCATTTTCCTCCACACAACTGCCGCTCAGTGGATATTTTCTCTTTTTCAGACCATTCTCTGTAAACTCTATAGATGGCTATGCGTGAAAATCCCAGTAGATCAGCGTTTTTTGAAATACTCATTCCAGACCATCTGGCACCAACAACCATGTCGCTTTTAAAGCCACATAAATCTGCTTTCTTCCCCGTTCTGATGGTTTGAACTTCAGCAAGTCATTTTCACCACGTCTAGATGCCCAAATGCATTGAGTTGCTGCCATGTGATTGGCTGATTAGCAATTTGTGTTACCAAGCAATTGAACAGGTGGGCCTTTAGTAATTCAACCTCCCTGTGCCACCTTTCATGCTTTCACATGTAGGAAACTAAGGTAGAATTCAGTCTGGGTTTTCTGGGCCACTTTGGCAGTATAGTATCTGAAATGGGTTTTGCTCCAACTTGTGACCAGCAGCCTGTGGGATTTATAAGGAAGGGCTGGAGCAAGAGGGTGATCTTGAGCTATATACTGTATATACATATGTAGCACCTCCTAGCGTTTCTAGAATGCTAGAGTGGGATGTTTTTGTGTTATTGTAGGTACATTTTCAGGCTTGATTGCAGCCAAGCCTGTGTGTTTTTCTGGATCGGGTGGGTAACTTAGGTAGGCTGGATGACTCAGCAGCAGCTTCTCTGGTAACTCTTTCCTGCTTTCTGGAAACTTATAGAACATTCCAGAAGCAGTTAAGATGAGTCTAGGAGGAGCTAGCTGGAGTATTCTGAGGGCCATGACCAATCCCCAACAGCCCCCCTCAAAAACTCAGGATCAGCCCAGCAGGGGCGGTGTGGAGTTTGGGTGGAAGATGGAGCTGCAGTTAGGCTGTTAGGCTATCGGGGGTGGGTGAACTCAGGCCCGGGCCTCAGGTGCGGAAAAGACCCCTTCTCGTGACACACAGAGGGATCGTGACCAGGAGTCTTGGGAGCAAGGAGAGGACAGCAGGCAGACACTGCCAGGCAAATCTCCAGGGAGAAGGACAGCCACGTGGGTTGGTGAGTGTTTCAGTCAGAGGACTGAGAGGTATGCCTGAAGGGACTGGGTGAAAGCAGTCTGGGATGGATGCAGAGTCAGTCTAGGAGGACTGTGGCCTGGAGGGCTTGTGAAAGGTGCAGCTTCAGCCAGTGGGCTGACATTGCATGAAGATGTGGTACTGGAAGCAGTAGCCACAGGAAAAGGACAGATAGCACCAAAGACCTCTATTTTTGCTGCACTACCAAAGGGTCCTGCGATCCCTGCCTATAAAGGGCATTCTCAAGGATCTGGCTTAGTGTCAGATCATCACATCAGTGCTAGCTTGTCCTGGGAGTTGTAGTTCTACAAGCACGTCTGTGCTGGAGGTAGATGAAGGATGTAGAAGAAGAGGAGTGTGTATATACCGGATGTATATAGTTTATGTTCCTAAGTTTCTACTGATCAAATGGGCATCCCATAATAACCCTTCCCCATCCAAGTTTAATTCCCCTAAACAAAGAAAAAATAAAGCTGCAAGGACTGCTTCTTGTCTCAGGAGTGATTGAGAAATTAATGTGCCTGGCTATGCAGGGAGGGAGATAACCAACATTCACCAGCGGCTCCTGCGGGGGTAGCGCTACAAATATATAAATTAATTAACTATTATATTTGGAGTTACTAAAAGTTCAATAGATCTGTTAACCTGCAATTGCAAACAAAAAGATATTTGCAATAACAGGATTACAAACAATTAAGAGAGGCACTTCCTAAATGGTTGATTGATTAGAAAATACGTTTTATCATCTTCCCATCCATAAAACAACTCCCTATATTAAAGCAGGGAATTATTTAATAATTTACTGATTTACAGATTTATTTTGTTATGGAAGTGTCTAAGAAAATCTTGAATTTTGAAAGTTTGTAGTGGAAAAAAGATTTAGATGGGGATAAAATTATATACATGGTCTAATAATAAGCCCAAGCAACAGGAAGCTGGCAGAGGATCCATGCTGAGGTTTCTTTTGTATATACACTGTTTAGCCAAGGCAGTTAAGATTTAGCACAAAGGGAGCCTTGAAATTTCAATGTGTTTGAGTTGAGCTGGCACCGATAAGAGAAGGGGGGGGGGGGTGGGGGGCATCAATTTGCAGGCAAGGTCTCAGAGGAAGAAGGCAAAGGAGCAAAAAGATTTACAGGTGATATCCAGCTTGGATAGAGGCTCGACCGAACCAAGGTTAGCTGACACTAGCGTGAAAATGCAATAGTCGTAAATTCTTCATCTACAGGATGTTACATCTCCAAAGAGAATTTATTTCATCTTCCAATAGAGAAATATTCACCAGTATTATTAGTTGAGTCCTGCAAAGGGGGCTTTTGGGAAAAAGAAAGTCAAAAGGTCAGAGTACAAAAAAATGATTAAAATTCCTCATTGTATCTGTTATATCATAGGGTCAATGGGATGGATGTTTAGTAGACATGAGGAAAGCTCTGTAGAATAATTATGTATGTATGGATAACCCCTTATCATCACATAATATCAGCTGTTAATGTGAGCTTCTAAGTCAATATGAATATATCACTGGAAAACACCTTTTCGATCGGCTCAAAATCAAACTGTAGAGCTCATTACCAGTGCTTGCAATGACTGAAAATGAGCATTAATGGATTTATACAACAGCTTCAAGTGGTGGAAGCTGAGAACAAAATCAATACAACTAAAATCTCTATGCATGGAATCCAAACAATTATTACTATCCAACAGTCTATGGTACTTCTGCTATAACCAACTGAAAACTATTAAACACTAAGCTACTTACAGGTCTTTTTTTTTTTTTCATCCATATTGCTGTCATTTTCAAATCTAAATAGATGATCACTGTATTGTTTAAAAAAAAATGAACTTTTTTTCTGCAAGAAAATATTGTAAAAAGATACAATATTGTATTATGATAAAATTAGCAGCAATATCAAGTATTTATAAATAGGCCCATTTCTCTATGTGTTCCTGACTCTTAAGGCCCATACACACTATCAGAATTTTTGACAACAAACATGCAAATTAGCTGTTTTGGAGCAACATCGGACCGTGTGTACGCTCCATCGGACAAACTTTTTTGGTTTTCATTGGACTTTTGTTGGCTGTGCGAACGGACAAACTTTCTGGCAACAAAAGTCCGATGGAGCAAAGTCTGATCGTGTGTACGACACCCTTTGTACAAAAATCCAAGGGAAAGTTTGTACAAAGTCCTATCGTGTGCATGAGGCTTTAACCCTAATCTAGTCTTTAAAGTGATTCTAAAGGCCCATACACACGATCAGACTTTTTGACAACAAACATGCAAATGAGCTGTTTTGGAGCAACATCCAACCGTGTGTACGCTCCATCGGACAAACTTTTTTGGTTTTCATCTGACTTTTGTTGGCTGTGCGAACAGACAAACTTTCTGGCAACAAAATTCCGATGGAGCAAAGTCTGATCGTGTGTACAGAAAACCATAGGACTTTTGTACAAAGTACAAACAGGCATGCTCAGAACCAATGCAAAAGATCAGACAACAATACAGAAGTTGACCAAATCCAAGGGAAAGTTTGTACAAAGTCCTATCGTGTGTATGAGGCTTTAACCCTAATCTAGTCTTTAAAGTGATTCTAAAGCCTCATACACACTATAGGACTTTGTACAAACTTTCCCTTGGATTTTTGTACAAAGGGCGTCGGCCTTGAACTTGTATTGCATACACACAGCAGGACTTTTTCGGCCATCTTTCACCAAATCATGTGGTTTTTCTGCTCTTTACTGCCACCTTTGGTCAACTTCTGTATTGTTGTTTGATCTTTTGCATTGGTTCTGAGTATGCCTGTTTGTACTTTGTACAAAAGTCCTATGGTTTTCTGTACACACGATCAGACTTCGGACTTTTGTTGCCAGAAAGTTTGTCCATTTGCACAGCCAACAAAAGTCAGTCTGATGAAAACTGAAAAAGTTTGTCCGATGGAGCGTACACACGGTCAGATGTTGCTCCAAAACAGCTAATTTGCATGTTTCTTGTCAAAAAGTCTGATCGTGTGTATGGGCCTTAAGTGTCAACACTCCCTATTAAGCCTCATACACACGATAGGACTTTGTACAAACTTTCCCTTGGATTTTTGTACAAAGGGCGTCGGCCCTGAACTTGTATTGCATACACACAGCAGGACTTTTTCAGCCAACTTTCAACAAATCATGTGGTTTTTCTGCTCTTTACCGCCACCTTTGATCAACTTCTGTATTGTTGGCTGATCTTTTGCATTGGTTCTGAGCATGCCTGTTTGTACTTTGTACAAAAGTCCTATGGTTTTCTGTACACACGATCAGACTTTGCTCCATCGGACTTTTGTTGCCAGAAAGTTTGTCCGTTCGCACAGCCAACAAAAGTCCGATGAAAACCAAAAAAGTTTGTCCGATGGAGCGTACACACGGTCGGATGTTGCTCCAAAACAGCTAATTTGCATGTTTGTTGTCAAAAAGTCTGATCGTGTGTATGGGCCTTTAGACGTGAAAATTCGGGCAATCTTTGGGTTATTCAGAGAATTACAGAGTATGAACAGACGATCTGTCATCTCCCCTGCACAGTCACATCCCCCCTTCAGTTAGAACACATACTACTACACACTTAACCCCTTCACTGCCCCTTAGTGGTTAACCCCATTCACTGCCAGTGACATTTTCAAAGTAATCAATGCCATTTTATAGCATTGGTCGCTGTAAAAATGCCAATGGTCCCAAAAATGTGTTAAAATTGTCCGACGTGTTCCCCATAATGTTGCAGTCCTGATAAAAAATGCAGATCACTGGCATTACTAGTAAAAAAAAATGTGTAATAAAAAAGCCATAAAATTATTCCCTATTTTGTAGACGCTATAACTTTTGCGCAAACTAATCAATATATGCTTATTGCAATTTTTTACCAAAAATATGTAGAGAAATACATATTGGCTTAAACTGAGGAAGAAACATTTTTTATATATATTTTTTGGGTATATTTATTATAGAAAAATGTAAAAAATTTTGCGTTTTTTTCAAAATTGTCGCTTTTTTGTTTATAGCGCAAAAAATAAAAAACACAGAGGCGATCAAATACCACCAAAAGAAAGCTCTATTTGTGGGGAAAATAAGGACATCAATTTTGTTTGGGTGCAAGTGCGCAATTGTCAGTTAAAGTGATGCAGTACCGAATCGCAAAAAGTGCTCTGGTCAGGAAGGGGGTAAAATCTTCTGGGGCTGAAGTGGTTAAAACCACTTTAAGGCTTATTATCAGATGTGGCAATTTTAACATAGTTACATCGGCCTAGCTTTGACTAATATAAGTATGTATGTACCACACTTGGGGAAACTGGAAGTCACTGCAATAGGCATTGCTACATTGTGAACACAAGAGGTCGTCCACTCGGCCTGGACACCATTAGGAAAACATCTTCCACATATCCAATGAATGCTAAGTGTTTTCTGATTAAATGGAATTCATAGTATCACTGTCTCACCCCTGTAACTCATCCAATCAGAGAATGCTTTGTATCTTTTGAAAAATGCTAAGTGTTCCCTGAATGACACCTGTGCCAGAAGAGCAACCTCCTGTGTTCATAAAGCAGCAGGGCATTTGGTTTCAAGGTAAGGCTGGAGTTCACCTTTAACCCCCTAAGGCCTCATGCATACATGGCACAGATAAATGCCGATGCAGAGCCATTGGCCTTTACCTGAGCAAAACCGAATACATCCATTCACTTGTATGGTTGCCAGAGCCAGAACGTGCTGTGGATTTTATGCCTTAGCAACCAGGAGCCTAACCCTTAACTCAACTGGAAACAGTAAGGGCACATTCGTACCAGGTGGGTCTGCATTGGGCAGGTAGTTCAGCACAGCCCTGCTGTAAGACAAGGCAAAATGCCTTGTCTCCTAAGTGCCTGGTTCACGCCATTTTATTGCAGTGGTGTGCGCCAAAAAAAGTATGTCAGAAAGTACACTGTGGAGCAATTCACTGCCTCCCACAGCATGATAACTGATACATCTTAACTAAATGACACTGGGGGTTATTTGCTAAAGGAAAATCCCCTTTGCACTTGAAATTGCACTGAAAGTGCACTTGGAAGTGCAGTCGCTGTATATCTGAGGGGGACATGCCAGGAAAATAAAAAACAGCATTTTAGCTTGCACATAATTGAATAATACAATCGGCAGAGCTTCCCCTCATTTCAGATCTACCCCTCAGATCTACAGCGATTGCACTTCCAAGGGCACTTTCAGTGCAATTTCCTTTCGTAAATAACCCCCACTGTGTCACTTTTCAATAAATTTGAAAAAATAAAAAATAAAACAGTAAAT